>NC_090922.1:282744281-283058221 GCF_040938575.1 Ambystoma mexicanum
ATGTTATGTTGAAGAAATATTTCTGGTGGCCTACTTTAAGACAGGACATGGAGACATATATAGAATCATGGGAGAATTGTGCACGCAACAAGGCAGAGCATGTTCGGAAGAGAGGGTTATTGCAACCATTACCAACCCCTGAAAAAGTATGGACACATATTTCTATGGACTTTATTATGGATCTGCTGCCAGACCGGCAATGGGACACCATTTTGGGCGTGGTTGATTTTCTGTCTAAGCAAGCACATTTTATTCCCTGTGAGGGGATACCTGTGGCAGGAAAATTGGCAGAATTATTCTTACAACATGTGGTAAGGTTACATGGGTTGCCAAAAAGCATTGTTTCGTATAGGGGTTCACAATTTACCTCCAGATTTTGGCGTGCCTTTTGTCAAATGCTAGGAATGAATTGTGCTCAGTCCACTAGTTACCATCCCCAGACGGACGGACAAACTGAAAGAGTGAACCAAACACTTGAGTATTATTTAAGATGTTACTTAGGTGATGGCAGGGAGTCCTGGGTGGAAGCTTTATGGTTGGCCAAATTTACCTATAACAATACTTATCATACGTCCTTAGGGATGGCCCCTAATGAATGTTTGTACAGCCAGGAACAGAATATGATACCAGAGCACCTACCAGAGATGGAAAGTATGCCTGTATTGCAGGAGCACAAACAATTGCTTTTCGGGCTTAGGCAGAAGGCACAAGAAAATCTGGAGAGAGCCAAGAGACAGTACAAGAATCAAGGTGATAAACATCGACACGAAGGTCCTAAATATCAAGTGGGGGACAGAGTTTGGTTATCTACGCAGAATTTGTCTTTGGGGCACAAAAATGTACACCTCGATTTATTGGGCCCTATGAGATAAAGAAATGTATATCTAAAACTGCCATGAAATTGCATTTGCCTAAATCTTTAACGATACATCCAGTGTTCCATGTGTCTTTACTTAAACCCGCAGCTCCAGGAACAATTACCAGGCGGCCTCCAGCGATCATGAAGGAAGGTCAAGAAGTATATGAAGTGCAACGTATTCTGGATGTGAAAAAGAGGAGGAATACTTTGTGGTATTTGATTCAATGGAAGGGTTTTGGCCCGGAGAACTGTTCTTGGGAGCCGGCAGAGGGAGTGCATGCTCCTACGTTGGTCAAACAGTTTCATCAGCAACATCCTGGTAAAACAGGTCTTGGGAAGGGCCATGAGAGAGGAGGTAATGTTAGGAAGCAGGGATAGAGGAGAAAAGATCACGTCCGGGAAGGCTTGCGAGCTTCCTGGACGACAGATAAATGCTACATTTACTATTGTGGGCACAACGCTGCTGTTGCTGTTTCTGTTCTGTCCACTGAATTGGGTTGATATGAACATATACATATATATATATATATATATATATATATATATATATATATATATATATATATATATATATATATATATATATATATATATATATATATCAGAACTTTGACTGGTATATTTAGACAATCTGTGGCTTAGAGGTCATGGGCCAGGACAGCAACACAGGACAAGTACTTCTGGCATATTAGGGTTTTCAGTAATACAAGTAATACAAGTATTGAAGTATTGAAGCGCTGCTTCCCAGTGCTTGAGACCCACAAGGGGGGGGGGGGGGGGAGACAGAATATAACAGTCTCAGGGATGTGTTGTACTACGTGTCTACCACTGTGTTGTTTATATGTTTTGTAACTGTGCAAAAGCTTGCCCTATGGGCCATGTGTGATGGTTTATTCATGATGGGAGTCATTCCCAGTTATATGTTAATCCAGCTTGCTTTCATGTAGTCCATGCCATGTGTGTGCTTGTATCAAGGAGTACTATGTAAGGAGGGGGCATAAATCCTGACATTGAGACCTGTATTAAGAGGTTAAGGTGGTTACGGAATTAGGTTGTCAAGTTATTAGAGAGAGAAGTGCTTTTTCCGGTTGCTTCCCCGGTCCTATCCACTCTAGGCGTTTTCTTACCCTCTTTCCGGTGATCCTATACCCCCTCCCTGTCCACAACCTCTTCCCAACCCTCTACCCCCCACTGGCTGCCACGTGGTTCTCTGTGATAATAATCAGGTACCTTTGCCAACCACGGGTGGAGGTTCGACTTCATTCGACTTCTGTGGTTCGGGGGAGAGTGTTGACATCACTCACCTCCCCTTAGTTTGCGACACAGTACCAACAAGTAATAGGCAGGGCAGTCTAGAGAAAATAACTACAGTGAGGAAATCAATTCAAGAGGCTAGGTCCAAAGTCAATGGGACAAAGTCTTTTGCTCAAGATCACACAGTTCAGGGTAGTTTGTGGTTGAGTTTTTGCCAAGAGTTCAGGACAAAGTTGGTCAGCAGAAAAGTTAGTTTAAACAATGGAGAAGACAAGCCCTCGGATTGGCGAAAGGTTTCACACACTTCGGCCACGGCTGGACAAAACGAACAGCCGGATTTGAACAGTACCTTAAATGGAGAAGAAGGCTGTAGCTGAGGCAGACGTTGCAGGCAGGTCCTGCAGGCTCACGGTTCCTGAAGCAACTGTCGGACTGACACAAAGTAGGAAGACTGGAGGGTCCTGCATTGCCCAGGAAAGAAACCAGCAGCAGAGCAAAGCAACAAATAAAAGGTGTGCTCCTTAAAACCCAAACAGGGTCCGGTCCTCCTGGCTATCCGGTTCACTGCAGCACTGTACGGCAAATTCGACCAGGAGAGGGAGGCCTTGCTTGGAGTTTGGGTGAACTTGTTGGTCCCACCAGCTCAGGGGAAGAAGATTCTTTGCAGATCTCCTCTGTCATTGAAGTCTGAAGATTTAGACCTGCAGCTAGGCTTCACTAGGCGGTTCAGTCATTGTAAGGGTCCTCTTCTGTCAGCTCCTCTTCGGTTCTCTCGTTCCAGTGGTGGCTCTGCCTTTCCAACCCCAGAGACCTGCTTTTTATGCAGTTTTCCCCCATTCACACAGCCTGGCTGTCAATCACACAGAAGGGTGGCTGTCCCGCCGGGACAGTCACCACAGCCAATCAGATCAGAGTGCGACATAAGTCTCCAAGAAGACCCTGTGCAGGGAGTCCTAAACCCTTCCCTCAAATCCTGTGCCCCCCAGACATACAGGTGCCTAAGGAGGTCTTCTGTGCAGAAGCTCACGAAAGGACGGCGAACAAAGGAACCACACCTGGTTTGGTGCGCAGAGTAAAACACGAGAAAGACTTTTACAAAGAGACATGGCGAATAAACCCAGCTGGAACCGTATAAAAAGGTATATGGTCTAGCAGGTTTAAGTTTGAGGCTACCAAGATAGCCTCAACCAATACCAGGGTTATGTATGATAACTGTGGTAGGAAAAATGGGGTAGTTACCACTGCCACCAGCCAAGTCTTAATGGAAAGGGACCGAAACAATGCTCCAAGAAAAACAGTCAAAAAGGGATAAGTAGTAACCCTTTCCAGAACTAAATGTAAGATAGTTTGTACTGGGTCTGTGAGTTTTTAAAGAGACTGATAAAGTCAATGGCAACTTTACATGTTCTGAGAGATAGTAGTCAGTCCCAGAAAATGTAGTCGGAGTTGGGATGTCAAAAAAAGACAACCCTGTGTCACTAACACACAGTAAAAAGATGATGCCTATGGAGTGGGTGAGGCTCCACAGTCTATGAACACAAGAAAATGTTAAACACACACAGCAAAACACATGTAAGAGTGGGATAAAAGCCTCACACTCTTACCAGGTGAAAAAAAAAATCCTAGAAACCCAGCAAAGCTGCTGAGGGACTCAGTAGGTAAGGGAAATTAGCCATTCTGGAGAACTCTCCCCAACACACGCCCCCACCGCCCCCAGAGACTAAGAGACATGAGGATGTAATCCACTCCTGGATGAATCTCTACCACTATTCAGTTAAAAACATCCTAGAGAGACCATCAGCATTTCGGTGGTGACATCCTGCTCTGTGCTCAATGGTGAAATCAAACCCTTGCAAGAAGATTGATCATATTAGAGGTTTTGGGTTCTCCCCTTTTATTTGCATTAACCATCTCAAGGGTTGGTGGTCTGTCTGAATCACAAAAGTAGATTCATACAAATATGGTCTAAACTTCTTCAGAGACCACACAATGGCAAAACATTCATGCTCTATGGTTGCCCACCTTGTTTCCGGTTCCTTCAGTTTGCTACTGATGAAGCGAATGTGGTTCCCCCTTCCTTTCTCATCCAGTTGACTGAGTACTGCACCTATACCTATATTGGAAACATATGTCTGCACAATGAAGGGTTGGTGATAATCAGGAGCTCTTAGTACTGATGCTTGACAAAGGGCTTTCTTCAGGTTTTCAAAAGCTTGAGTGCACTCCTCATTCCATCTAACCTTTTTAGGGAATTTTGGAGAGGAGATCACATTCAAGGGTGAAGCTATGCTCCCATAGTTATCTTTAAAATTCCTGTAGTACCCAGTGAGACCTAGGAAGGCTCTCACTTGGGTTTGAGTTGTAGGGGTGGCCCAGTTTTGTACAGCTTGTACTTTTCTGGGCAATGGCCTTATTTCACCTCCTCCTACCTCATTGCCAAGGTAGACAACTTTGCTCTGACCAATTTGACATTTGCTTGCCTTTATGGTCAGATGGGCCTGCGTATCCTAAGTGATCAATATGTTCTTTCCATGTAGGGCTGAACACTGCAATGTCATCCAAGTATGCCATGCAGAAGTCCTCCATCCCATTCAGAACTTGATTGACCATCCTTTGGTCAAAAGGCATAACCTTTAACTGGTCGAGGCCTGCTGGGGTTAAGAATGCAGTTTTCTCCTTGGCATGGTCTGTCAGGGCTATTTGCCAATAGCCTGATGTCAAATCAAATGTACTGATGTACTTGGCTGAACCGAGTCTATCCACCAGTTCATCTGTCCTTCACAAAGGATGGGCATCAGTCTTTGTGACTGAATTTAGAGCTCTATAGTCCACACAGAATCTCAACTCCTTGGAAACTGCCTTTGGTACTAGAACAACTAGACTAGACCATGGACTTTTAGAGGGCTCTATAACCCTGAGATCAAGCATCTTGTTGACCTCTCCTTTGATGTGGGATCTCACATGTTCTGACATTCTGTAACCTCTACTTTTCACCGGTTGACAGTCACCAGTGAGAATATCATCCTGGCCCCAAGTGGTCAAGCCTGGTGAAATTGAAAACAGGGAGGCAAACTGGTTTAACAGAACTTTGCACTCCTCCTGTTGTTCAGAAGTCAGTTGAGAAGAGAAATTGACTCCTTCTATTTTCTAATCCAAAGGTTGGTCTCTGAAGAGGTTAGGTAGAGGTTCACTCTCCTCCTCCTCTTGAGCTGAAGCTAGAAGCAAAGCTCCCACTTCAGGTCTTGAGACATATGCCTTCAAACGGTTGGTGTGAAAGCCTCCTTAGGTCTGCCTAAGTCCACCAAATAGATAACTTCTCCAATTTTGCCCACAACATTGAAGGGTCCTATCCATTTGTCCTGCAAGGCCCTCTGCCTTGTTGGCACCATAACTAATACAAGCTGGTCTTGAGTAAACTCAACCATGCTGGCCTTCTGGTCATGCCAATGTTTGACCAGAGCCTGACCTGCTTTTAAGTTATCACTAGCTTCTGCCATCATGTGTGAGATTCTCCTCTGGAGACGTATCACATAGTCCGTCACTCTGACTGGCTTGGGGGAAGGAGCACTCTCCAACCCCTCCTTAATCAGGGCCAATGGACCTCTGACTGGATGGCCATAGAGAAGTTCAAAGGGACTTTATCCAACTCCCTCCTGAGGGACTTCTCTATAAGTAAAGAGTAGGCATGACAGTAGAAGGTCCCACTTTATTTTAAGGGGTTCCTCTAAAGCACCATTCATGCTCTTCATAGTATGATTAAACCTCTCTACCAGTTCATTTGTCTGTGGATGGTAAGCTGTAGAGAACTTGTAAGTCACACCACAGTTTTTCCACATGGCTTGCATGTAGTGGGCCATAAAAATGGATCCCCTGTGTCAGGCCTGTGGATTCATTTAGGGTTAGTTCACGGCCCTCTACTCACGCTGATTACAACATGCCACAGAACGGTACAAAACGCATTCATGTAAACACCAGCAACTTTCACTTTCCTTCCATGCATCGCAATATCAGAACATTCAACCCACACTAAAATTCACAGACATGCCAGCGTTATATCCACAGGAGTCACTATGGTGCCGATTGGCAGTTGCCATGGAGACTAAGGTTGCATGCGGAAGCTGCAATGTTCCGACGCTCGTTGCGATTGCATGACAAGGTTTGCCATATTCAGTCCACTCCGTCTCTGCTGGCGTCGCTTCTGATTTTGCCAAAGTGTTTTTTTCTTGTATACTCTTTGTCTGCTTATTACAAACTCTGTCTGCTACTGGATCCTTCTTGTCTGCCCCTAGTCTGTTTTGGCGTAATTGGATACTGCTTGCATACCTCCTGCCTGATCATCGGACCGCCCCTCGGACTGTTAAGTTGTGCCCATTTGTCCCACGCCTTGGAACTATTACCTTGCCGCTCAGGTACTCGACCCAGACTCTTTTCTGGAACTCCTTTGACTCGTGTGATTGTGGAATACCTCACCAGTCTGGTACTCGACCCGGACTGTTTCTGGAACTTCTTCTGTTTTTCTCCTCTCGGAGCCAGCATCATTTTTCCAACACCAACAGTCCACCCTGTTTCGTCTGGATATTTCTCCTGCGACAGACTGGTACTGTGAAGTGGAGCATAAACCCCCTGCCAAACTGCCTTGCACTGACTGGAACTCCATATGGCAGTAGTCCTATAAGGCATACGCGTGCCATCAGGATAGTCGTTGGGACTAGAGACTGTCTTCCCATTTCAGGCGTCCTCGTTTCGTCGGGATAGATCCATTGGGTTGCTTCCTCTTCTGCAGAGCCAACTACAGAGCTGCCACTCTCTCTATATTTGGTAAGTCTTGTCACCTTACACACCATATGGGGCCTCATTACGAGGTATGCCGGTAAGGCAAAACCGATGCCGGTATGGTAATACCGGCATCGTTTATCGTCCCATTGCATTCCGACCCGCAAACCCGGTACTAGCGGCACACTAAACAACGGTGCCTCTAATAGCGGCATAGGCGCGTACACGCGCCCCTTCAGGGAGCAAATACCGGCATGCCAGTAATAGGGGGTAATTCCAACCCACGCATAAATGCAAATACCGGCATCGCAAAGCCCGTAATCACGGGCTGCACGATGCCGGCCATACAGGTATCGCGGACCACCCGCAAACAGCAAGCAGGATACAAAGCAGCTGCCGCAGGTGCACAAAAATCCCCACAGGTGGAGCGAATGGAGGCTGTGCCAGTATAAACTGAGCACACCCACTAACCACAACCCCCCCACAGGTGTATGCAATTTAGAGTGGCCCAGTACAAAAGGAGCACACCTACACACCACACCCCTTCCTACACCAAAATGCTACCACTAGCAGCTGCAATCATGGTGCTGGAGGACATGCCTATACTGCTACAACTACAGCAACAACAGCAACAACAGCAACAACAACAACTACAGCATCAAGAACAGGCAGCACATAGGAGACCCAGGAGGAGAAGGAGGGTGAGACAGGCCCAGCAATTACCACCAGCGCAGCCACCAGTGCCTCGAAGGCAGCCACCAATCCCTCGCACCAGACCCAGCCCATTCAACCTAACCCCTGAGCAGATCCACACCCTGTACCGGTTGGACCGTGACACCATCACCACCATAGTGGACATGATACAGAATGACATTGCCAGCCACATACAAATACGCACTGCCATCCCCCCACTACTGAAGGCGGTGTCTGTGCTACACTTCCTGGCCACAGGCACCTACCAACACACAGTGGGCCAGCTGCATGACATTTCACAACCACTATTCTCAAGCATGCTGAACCAAGTGCTGGATGCCCTCCTGAAGCACGCAAGCACCCATATATCCCTACCACGGACTGCCCAGGAGATAGCCGAAACCAAAGTAGGCTTCCATGCACTGGCAGGCATGCCCAATTGTGTTGGTGCCATCGACTGCACCCAATTGGAATTGGTAGTCCCCCATGCCATAGAGGCGGTTTACCGCAATCGCAAGCAATACCACTCCATCAATGTGAAAATGGTATGTGACTCCAGCAAGATCATCACCCATTGCTGCGCCCGAGTACCTGGATCCACACATGATGCCATTGTACTGCACAACTCAACGCTACCCCGTCACATGGAGCGACATGCTGGACCACGTGCCTGGCTGCTCGGTGAGTTGCACAACAGGCCCATGGCCATGCTGTGGGGTACTGATGTGTGCAGATGCAGAAGGTGGGGGGGCTACTGCACCTGGGTGGGAAAGGGGGGGATAGTGCACCTGGGTTGCACTAGCCAGTGAGTGGAGAATGCTTGCAGAGCTAAACACTCCTCCCCTAAACCAGCAAAACAGAACACAACACATCACTGGGCCACTTATCACAAATATTGCAGATGGATGACAACAAGTAAGAAGCACAACCAGGGCACGATCGTGATGGCAAGCAATGCATGAATGAATAGGATGGCAACTGTGACAAACCGGCGAGTGTGACCATGTATATTAAAGAATATACAGCATGATTTGGAGCCCGAACATTTGCGCACTTCCAAAGCACATCTGCCAGTGCATGCATGATTACATCCAGCATCATCTATTGAACCCCATCCAGTGTATCACACCTCATTACAGTATACATTGCATCTAGGTGACTTTTTGTACACGTATAGGGACATGTGCATGCCCACACCAAGTAGCTGCTGCCATGACTGTGCTCCCTGAAGGTGGCAGTTCTGTGTGACACACACCTATTTGTATGGAGGATATCCCTTGAGGCCATAGCTACTTACCCCTGTGCGGAACCAACAGAACAGCCATGAAGAGGAGTACTATCGTGTGCACACTCGTACCCGTGTTGTGATTGAGCAGGCCTTTGCCCTTTGGCCTGCTGAAGGCGCAGTTCCGCTGCCTCAGCAGGTCTGGTGGGGCACTCCTATATAGGCCTGAGAAGGTGGCAAAGATCACCATGGCCTGTGCCATGCTGCACAACATGTGCGTCCGAAGGAATGTACCACTGCCACCTGACATTGACATGCATGGGCTGGGTGAGGATGAAGGAGATGGAGACGGAGGCGAAGGAGCCCCCCTGCCAGTACGTGATGCACGGGATGGCCATGCTGTACGCCAAGCACTAATTGACGAGTACTTTTGAAATGCATGGACAAAGTAAGTAATGTGTCTGCGACACACTGAATCTGGACATGCACACTTTTTTAGTTCGAATTGCCCCACTGTACACCATCACACAATAAATGTACATGTACAAAAAGAACGATGTCCAGCCAATGATTTGCTTGCACACAACGGTGTATTTTCAGCAGACGTGATATGGTGGACATAATCCCCTCACAACCCCCAGTAAACTCCCTCTCCCACCCCACAAACCCAAGAAATAACCCAGTAAACTCCCTCTCCCACCCCACAAACCCCAGAAATAACCCATTAAACTCCCTCTCCCACCCCACAGAACCTAAACGTCCCCATATGTCCACCAAACAGTGGTCCTGTTATTGCCTGTCCTGTTATTTCTTGGCGATTTTTGGATCCGGGGGTGCCATGGTCAAGCGCTGTGCACTTCTCCGCGTCAACGCACAGGGCTCGATTGGGCCGAGGTGGAAGGGGTTGTTGCAGAGGAGGTGTCAATTGTCAGTCCCATGGCTGGCCCAAGGTGTGGGTGCTGCATTTGCGGCAGATTTGAAAGAAGGGCCTGTGTAAGTTAACCCATACACTCCCTAAAGGCACATGTCAATGCCTCCACAGCAGCAGTATTGGCTGCAATGGCTGTGGCAATGGCCCTCATGGCCTCATTCCCATTATTTACTTGTTGCCACATGAGTTCCAGCATGGACTCTTGTCAGGCCTCAACCCTTGCCAGGAGAGCCTCGAAAGAGTCGTCGGTTGCAGGAGTACTGGTGGCTGGCAGGGTGGGAGCTGGCAGGGTGGTGGCTGGCAGGGTGGTGGCTGTCACCTGCATGGGGCCCACGTCCAGGGCACTGTCCTCCTCAAAGATGCCAATGTCTGAGTCTCCTAGGTCCGAGTCATGGAGGCATGGATCATCCATGCTCTCAGAGTCTATAGGGGGGGTGGTGGTAATGTGGCTTGGGGTGGGTGTTCCGGACATGATGTCAGCCTCATTATCCACCTCTGTAGACACAACGTCCATGGTGGCTGGCTGGGCATCAATGGAAACACCTCCCACTGTTGTGGGTGGCTGCTGCTGTTCTGTGGCTGCAGGTGTCCCCTGCAGGGTTACTGCCCTGCGTGGTACACTGGCTGTTGCTGTAGGCAGTTCCTTGGGCTGGGGGGTGGCGGTGGCCCTGGTCCCTTGGAGTGCAGTGGATGGACCTGCACCCCTGTCCTGCATTTCTTCTTCCTCATCGGTGCCTGGAGGATAGAAGAGATGCAGGTCATCAGTGATTTTGTCAAATGGCAGCTATGATGTATTGCGGTGTGATGTTTTCATACATTCAGGTATCATTTCATTTCTGGGCTGTGGCATTTGGTGTTCTGAGGGGGCATGTGGAAAATCAATGCATGGCTAGTGGCATGGCATTGGTTTGGTGTCTGTGTAGTGTGTTCCCTGGGCATGGTTGGGTCATGTAGCACCTCTGTTGGGATTGGGATTGGCACTCAGCATGCGTGTTGTTCAGGGTGTGGCACACATTCTTGAATGGATATGTTGATGTAGCCTTGGGACATGCATTACCTTGCCTAGTCTCACTTCCACATCACTTGTGCCACATCATGGTTTATTCTACATGGATGTGATTGTTCACTCACCTTCCTCTGTGGATGATGCGGCGCCAACCTCCTGGTCTCCAATTCCCTCGATTGATTCAGGGTCGATGAAGAAACTTGCGGTCTCCTCCCATGCTGTCAACTTCACAGGGCAGTGTGGGCCCCCGCCTGTCGGCATTGCGGCCCTCCTGTTCTCTGCCAGGATCTTCCTCACCTGGAGGCGGAGGTCGTCCTACCTCTTCCGGCAGTCACGCACACTCCTTGGGTTGCTCCCCACTGCTGACACCCTCTGTGCGACCTCCTGCCAGACTTCTTTTTTTCTTGTTTGGGCCGCATGATTCAGGTCAGTGCTCCTGATTGTATCTGCATGCTGTGCAAGGGTGTTGGCAAGCATGGTGAGTTCTGCGTCTGAAAAACGCTGCTTTCTCTTCCTTTGGGTCGACTTCTTGGTAGCCTTAGACATCCTGCTTCTGTTGTGGCACACAACAATACGAAAGAAGTGGTGGTTATGGAGGATGGCAATGGATTGTGTTTTTAAAGATGGTGTCATGATCACTGCTTCCAAGGAGCCAGGACCAGCCCAACGTCCTTGGAAGCAGGCCCCTAACCCTAATCCTAGGCACCAGCCGGTCCCCACTGGGACCTTTTGGACCTTGTCCTGGCGCCGGTGGCACCAGGCTCATCAAAACCATCGGTCCCGGCACTGGAAGCGCCGGGCTCATAATATGTGTGAAGATGCTTGGGTGGACTTACCTGCAGCAGACCATGCTGCTTACTTACCAGCCACTTAGAAGTCCTCTGTGAACAGGAACTACTTTCTTACCTGGGTGGGGCAAGCTCCACTCCCTGGATACAGCACTGGAACTCTTCTGGAACTGGAACTCTTTTCTTACCTAGGCGGGGCCGTGGAGGAAGATGCCTCATCACCCCAAGGCTATTTAAACCACACCCGATAGATGAAACGTGCTTCGCGTTATTCTGCATCTGCAGCAGAACGCTCACCGAGTCTGTTCCAGCCTTTCTTCTTTCGATCCTGAACCTGCAAGAATTATACTTACCATTCCTGTATCCAGTCAACAGCAGCACCTGCAAAGACAAGAAACAACAGGTTAGCAAGGCAACCTTTACTCGCAGTGCTTACTCACCTGATCCATCGGCTGCGGCCATTTCTTCACGCTGCACCTCCGCCTGTGAAGACAAAAGCATTGTTATTACTTACTGGCACTCCGCGAATTCCGGATTTCTTCACGCTGCATCGCCGCCTGTGAAGACAAAAGCATTGTTATTACTTACGGACATTCCGCGGACTCCGGCGCTGCAACCCAACTTCTGAAAGACAAAAGAAGAGACATTAGACATCGCGCTCGTCGCAATAGAACGCCTGCAAATACTCCGGCGTCTCTTCAGCACGAATTAAGTTGCAAGGGAAAAAGACAGTTAGAGCGCTTGCATTTACTTACGCATTTCCAGGTGCTCACTCCATCATCCATCTCAAGAGTCCTGCAAGACAAAAAGGGAAAAGCATTATACAGAGTCCTGTTCAATATTAACGTGCCACGCACCTAAAGACTATAAAGACTAAAAAGGTGTCTGGAAACTCACCGCTCGTGCAGTTAACGACGGTAACGATCCTCTGAGTTCAAGAGGCGTATGTTTCACCAGTGAAGGAACTGGCAACGGCACCCTGCACCAGACGCAGATGGAGAGTCCAGCATTCACCTATCTAAGGTGAGAACGTTGACCTGGGGGCTCTACGGAGAAGCTAGGAAGAGAGCGAGAGAGAGGGACATTCAACAACCCAGACCATTAACCCCCATATTCTTTCACCTGCAGAAACCTCACCCTACGAGTTCGACACACAGTGCGAAGAGGTTCGACCCCAGAAGCCAATCGAGTCCTGCACATCACTTTTCGAGTCACAGACACCTTCCTGCCAAGACCAGCGCCTCCGTGGGAATCAGGTGAGCGTTACAGAACGCGAAGCCTAACATGCTTTGAACTCCTACCGAAGCGCAATGGAAACCTCAGACACTGATCAATTAGCCCAGTTGCTCTGGGAATTAAGAGCAGAAGTACATGCAGCTCGTCAGGAAACAAACTCTCTAAGAAGAGAACTGATAATTTCCAAGGAGCGAGAGGACCTCGCTAGGCAATTGCTACAAACGCAGGCAGGACAGACACCTCTGCCCGCTCCAGGAGGAAGCTATCCTTCAGCATCATCTTTAAATCCAGTGCAAATCAATCTACCCGGTAATGTGCCCTTGGCTCCGCCCGAACGCTTTTCTGGTGACCCAAAGAAATTTGCAGTGTTCATCAACCAGTGCCGCCTACACTTCTTATGTCGACCAGCTGCATTCCCAACAGACCAGACCAAGGTGGCTTTCGTGCTTTCTTATCTCAGTGGCAGCGCCGCAGATTGGTCGATCCCTTTAGTCACCCAGGATGATCCGGTTTTACATGATTTCCAGGCCTTCCAGTCCAGCATGGAGAAACTGTTCGCAAGACATGCACAAGGGCAGGCCTTGGACAATGAACTTCTTTCATTACGACAGGGTAATCAAGACCTCTTGACTTATATAGCCTCATTCAACAGACTTATAGTGGAAACTCAATGGCCCGAGGATAAGAGAATAATGCTTTTCTACAGAGGCCTGCGTGGAGAGCTCAAGGATGTGTTAGCTCAAGTTGTGAACCCTCCACAAGAATGCTCAGACTATATTGACTTAGTTGTCCAATTGGACAACAGATTACAGAACAGGAAGGCTGATCGTTCTAAATTTGATACCCGAGTGTTTTCTAAACCACAGACCTCTACTAAGGGAGCTGACACTGTGGAACCCATGCAAATAGGAGGCATGAAATGTCCTTTAACCCAAAAGGAGCGGGAAAGAAGAAGACAGCTGCAATTATGCCTCTATTGCGGGAACTCAGGGCACTTTCTTCGAGACTGTCCAGTGAAACCAGCTAAGAAGGCTGTAGGAGCCGCAGATACCTGTACCACAAGTTCTGAGCAGGGAAACGACCTAGCCCGGCAAGTGTAGAGGTCCTCTTGCCGAGCGTTAAGATCTGTCCCGTGACCTCGCATTTCGTGGTGCCCATGGTCCTCATTAGTCCTGAACGTCCGGATCGTTTGCATGCAATTGAAGCTTACATCGACAGCGGAGCAATCGGTAATTATGTGGACCGTGAAATGGTATCAAGGATGAATCTACCCCTTGTCCCTAAGGCAGTAAAAGACGTCATTACTACAGTGGATGGCACGGAGATAGCCTCCGGACCAGTAACGCACGCCACCCAAGAAGTGACGCTAGTGAGCCAAGATGGACACCGGGAGAAAATCGTGTTCAATGTGATCAAGGCCCCTCAGTTCCAGATCATTCTGGGAATCCCTTGGTTAGAGAAGCACAATCCTCAGATCCATTGGCGAGCAAAGATGGTTCAGTTTCCAGAATGTTTTACCACTTGTTATCCTCGGCCTGATGTTTCACTGGCGGCAATCTCTTCTGAGGTTCCCAAATTACCTCCCGAATACCAGGAATTCCAAGATGTCTTTCGGAAGGATCAAGCTAACACCCTGCCTCCTCATAGGTCTTACGACTGTCAAATAGATCTGATACCCGGAACAACTCCTCCTTGCAGTAGGATTTATGCCCTCACAGAGCCAGAGAATCTTCACCTCAGACAATATCTGGACCAATACCTAGCTAACGGGTTTATCCGTCCTTCAAAATCTCCAGCTTAATCGGCTTTGTTCTTCGTTCCGAAAAAGGAAGGAGACCTTAGGACGTGTACAGATTACCGCGCCCTGAATCAAATCACCGTTAAAAACAGATACCCGTTACCTTTGATCCCTGAACTCCTGGACCAAGTCAAAGACGCATGTATATATACAAAGTTGGATCTCAGAGGAGCCTACCACTTGGTACGAATAAAAGAGGGCGATGAATGGAAGACGGCCTTCCGCACCAAGTATGGGCTATTCGAATATCAAGTGATGCCCTTTGGACTTTGTAACGCTCCTGCCGCTAACCAGTATTTTATGAACGATGTCCTTAGAGAACTCATAGATGTGTGTGTTGTTGTCTACATTGATGACATCCTTGTCTATTCATCATCTGAAGAGGAACATCAGAGACACGTTAAAAAGGTTCTCGAGAGATTGCGTCAACATAACCTTTTTGCTAAGCTTGAAAAATGCGTTTTCAACGTAACTGAAGTTGAGTTCCTGGGATTCATATTGTCACCTAACGGAGTCCATATGGATTCAAAGAAAGTCGATGCAATCATCAAGTGGCCATCACCAACCTCTGTAAAAGGAGTTCAAAGCATGTTAGGCTTCGCTAACTTTTACCGCAGATTCATTCCTGAATTCTCTCGGATAGTCCAGCCCATCACCGCTCTGTTAAAGAAGAACAAACGTTTTGAGTGGTCTACTGAAGCAGAACAAGCTTTTCAGGAATTAAAAGCTAAATTCATTTCTGCACCTGTTCTAAAACATCCTCTCCCAGAACTCCCCTACATCGTGGAAACGGATGCTTCTAGTCTTGCTATGGGGGCAGTTTTATCACAAAGAGATCCGGTCACACACCAATTACATCCTGTAGCCTTTTGGTCCCGCAAATTCTCGGCTCCCGAGATCAACTATTCAATTGCAGACAAGGAACTTTTAGCTATCAGATCGGCCTTTAAAGCCTGGCGGCATTATCTTTTGGGAGCCAGACACACAGTCACCGTAATGACTTATCACCGCAATTTACAATATCTGAAGACGGCCAAAGCTCAGTCTTCCAGACAGCTTCGCTGGGCTCTGTTTCTGGCTGAGTTTGACTTTATAATTACTTATCGACCAGGCAGTAAAAACGGAAAAGCAGATGCCCTCTCCCGGATGGGAGTAGATGAACATTTGACCAATCCAGTACCAATACCCATAATCCCAGAACAAAGGATTTTGTGTTTGGTCAGCGCTCAATCCTTTGAAGACATCAAGACTACAGTCAAATCACTCCTAACTCCGGCCGATTTGCAGGACTGGCAATTAAAGGGAAAAGAATTCTCAGTGGATCAAGACCTACCATATTTCCGAGGACGATTGTACTTGCCCTGTGAGAAAATACAAAAACAAGTAATCTCCTGTTATCACGACTCTCTAATGGAGGGTCACCCTGGCATTACCAAAACCATGGAAAAGATCAAAAGACATTTCTGGTGGCCATCATGGAAGAAGGATATTAGAGACTTTGTAATCTCCTGCGGTGTGTGTGCCCAGAATAAAAGTCAGAAGGAGAAACCAGCCGGCCTATTACACCCTCTAGACATTCCTCCCTGTCCATGGCATACCCTGTCCATGGATTTCATCACGGACTTACCTCCATGCTCAGGGTATAATACCATTTTAGTAGTCGTGGATCTATTCTCCAAGATGGCTCACTTCATTCCCCTGAAGGGCCTACCTTCAGCTTCAGTATTGGCCCGAGAATTCTTAGAAAACATTGTTCGGTTACACGGTTTTCCCTCGGTTTTAGTCTCCGATAGGGGAAGTCAATTCATCTCCCACTTTTGGCGAAGTTGCTGTCGTCTAGCCCAAATTGATGTAAGACTTTCAACCAGTCACCATCCCCAAACTGACGGACAAACCGAGAGGACAAATCAGACTCTAGAGCAATATCTACGTTGCATGCTCCAACAAACTGAAAACCCTTGGAAGGATATTCTTTGGATCGCTGAATACGCTTACAACAATTCGACTCATTCTGGAACCGGGAAGACTCCCTTCTTCCTATTATACGGACACCATCCTAGAACCTCTAACCTGGATCATCCCCAAGAATTCGAAACACCTGCTGTGGATCACTTGCACTCGGAGATCACCCGTGCTTTTAAGGAAGCCACTGTCCATCTGCAAAGAGCTAAAGCTCAATTCAAAAAAGGAGCAGATCAACACCGTAAAGAGGCCCCTCACTACACAGTAGGAGATCAGGTCTGGTTATCCACTAAGCACCTGCCTCTAAAAGGACCCCGCACCTTCATCCCGAGATACCTTGGACCCTATCTCATCTCTACCATAGTTAATCCGGTGGCTGTCAAATTGGAATTACCTGCGCATATGAAAATACATCCAGTATTCCATGTCTCCTTATTAAAACCAGTACAACCAGAAACCTGATTGACTGAACTCCCAGAACCTGTTTTGGTAGATGGAGAACTTGAATTCGAAGTAAAGAACATCCTAGACTCCAAAATCTCCAAATCTAAGTTATATTATCTGGTTGATTGGAAAGGATACGGCCCCCAGGAAAGGTCTTGGGAACCCTCAGAATATGTCCACGCACCTCGTCTGGTCAAGAAATTCCATCTGAATCACTCCGACAAGCCAAAACCCCCGGAGAAGACACGCTTAGGAGGGGCCTTGAGGGGGGGTGCTGTCATGATCACTGCTTCCAAGGAGCCAGGACCAGCCCAACGTCCTTGGAAGCAGGCCCCTAACCCTAATCCTAGGCACCAGCCGGTCCCCACTGGGACCTTTTGGACCTTGTCCTGGCGCCGGTGGCACCAGGCTCATCAAAACCATCGGTCCCGGCACTGGAAGCGCCGGGCTCATAATATGTGTGAAGATGCTTGGGTGGACTTACCTGCAGCAGACCATGCTGCTTACTTACCAGCCACTTAGAAGTCCTCTGTGAACAGGAACTACTTTCTTACCTGGGTGGGGCAAGCTCCACTCCCTGGATACAGCACTGGAACTCTTCTGGAACTGGAACTCTTTTCTTACCTATGCGAGGCCGTGGAGGAAGACGCCTCATCACTCCAAGGCTATTTAAACCACACCCGATAGATGAAACGTGCTTTGCGTTATTCTGCATCTGCAGCAGAACGCTCACCGAGTCTGTTCCAGCCTTTCTTCTTTCGATCCTGAACCTGCAAGAATTATACTTACCATTCCTGTATCCGGTCAACAGCAGCACCTGCAAAGACAAGAAACAACAGGTTAGCAAGGCAACCTTTACTCGCAGTGCTTACTTACCTGATCCATCGGCTGCGGCCATTTCTTCACGCTGCACCTCCGCCTGTGAAGACAAAAGCATTGTTATTACTTACCGGCACTCCGCGAATTCCGGATTTCTTCACGCTGCATCGCCGCCTGTGAAGACAAAAGCATTGTTATTACTTACGGACATTCCGCGGACTCCGGCGCTGCAACCCAACTTCTGAAAGACAAAAGAAGAAACATTAGACATGTATTTACTTAAGCCCATCGCGCTCGTCGCAATAGAACGCCTGCAAATACTCTGGCGTCTCTTCAGCACGAATTAAGCTGCAAGGGAAAAAGACAGTTAGAGCGCTTGCATTTACTTACACATTTCCAGGTGCTCACTCTATCTTCCATCTCAAGAGTCCTGCAAGACAAAAAGGGAAAAGCATTATACAGAGTCCTGTTCAATATTAACGTGCCACGCACCTAAAGACTATAAAGACTAAAAAGGTGTCTGGAAACTCACCGCTCGTGCAGTTAAGGACAGTAACGATCCTCTGAGTTCAAGAGGCGTATGCTTCACCAGTGAAGGAACTGGCAACGGCACCCTGAACCAGACGCAGATGGAGAGTCCAGCATTCACCTATCTAAGGTGAGCACGTTGACCTGGGGGCTCTACGGAGAAGAGAGAGAGAGAGAGGGACATTCAACAACCCAGACCATTAACCCCCATATTCTTTCACCTGCAGAAACCTCACCCTACGAGTTCGACACACAGTGCGAAGAGGTTCGACCCCAGAAGCCAATCGAGTCCTGCACATCACTTTTCGAGTCACAGACACCTTCCTGCCAAGACCAGCGCCTCCGTGGGAATCAGGTGAGCATTACAGATGGCCAGCGGCCCATTTCCCGTTCCTGCGCGATGACGTAATTTCCGGGTCCTGGTTTTGCGAACACGGTAATACCATGGCGGTATTACCATGCCGGTATTTAGGGGTTGTTATGAGGCGGTTACGTAATGGGGGGCACCCACAATGCCGGTATAGGGGGGTTGGTGGCCCTTTACCGGCATGGCGGTTTTGCCACTACCGACATGGGGGAACGCGCGTGCTCGCGTACTCGTAATCACCCGCTGTTAGCTGGTTCATGCGGGCACGGACTTGCATGTTCCGGCATGCCGGTAATGAGCATGCTGTAACCGGCCTACTCGTAATGAGGGCCCATACTTCCTTACCCAGGACTTCCTCCTTATCTAGTACGTTACACTTAGCTTATTTCTGTTCATGATTACAGATCTTGGTGATATCAGGGTTTAACACTCTGACACCATTGGGACTCGACCAGGAAGGTTCCTCCACCTCACATGCAGAGGTCAGTCCTTATCCACTAGGTTCTTGATTAACAAATTGTGGCTAAAGTTATTGATTGTGTCCTTTTGGGTCGTAGGTCAACGGGTGTTTGCTGGTTTCCATTCTTTCAAGGAATCCATTCCCCTGTTCTGTTAGTATTCACAGACAGGGGGTTCAATTACTAGAAAGAATTTGTCGGCTACACTATAGGGTCAACAAACCCGGCAGATTCTGACATAATCAGAAGCCGCATACATAGGAAATGGTAAGCGACGATACCAAAACTCAACTCATGCAATTGGTATTGGGATTACACAATGACATGGCTAATGTTCATGCAGCTACACAACGACTTATAGATGAAATTCAGGCTGGGTTAACATCCTATGTGCCTTCTGATCCTTCTTCAGGATACTAGTCCTGTGTTTATGACCACCCATTTTCCCCTGGCTCCACCTGAAAGTTTCAATGGAGAACCTAGAGCCTACATGACATTTTTGAACCAATGTCGCCTACATTTCTTATGTAGGCCTCAGTCCTTTCCTGACTCCGCCACTAAGGCTGCCTTCATATTGTCACATATGGGAGGTACGGCTGCTTCATGGGCCAACCCGCTATTGGAGTCAGGAAGTGCATTTTTATTTGACTGTGATGTCCTTATTGAAGATCTGGTTCTTCAGATTGATGACAGAAAAGCTGAACGAAAAGGGGGGCGTAGACAGCAGATTCCACCACCAGTCACTCCTTCTAGTACTATTTTGGTTACTCTTGAACCAATGCAGATAGGAGCTGTTCGAGGTCCTCTGTCTACGGAAGAAAGAGAATTAAGGTATAAAAATCATCTCTGTTTTTACTGTGGGTCTGCTGAACACTTGTTACGGGCATGCACAAAAAAAAAAAAAAACAACAAGAAACAGGGAAATGCCAGGGCTCGGCAGTAGAAGGGGTCCATCTGTCGAGGTTTTCTATGGACTCCTTGAAGTCAATACCGTTTACCGTCGCCGCACAAGCCTCGGTCTTTGAGTACACGGCCTGGGATATTCAAGCATTGCTGGACTCAGGTGCTACTGGCAATTATATGGACAAAGGCTTTGCCCAGGAGTCTGGTGTTCCCATTACACCAAAACAACATCTAGAGGCTGCCAATGTGGTAGACGGCACTATGCTCAGTTCTGGATTAGTAACAGAACAGACGGTGGTCCTTACATTAACCATAGGAACCAATCATGTAGAAACCATCACTTTTGATTTGATTGCTGCCCCACAATATTGTGTGATATTGGGACTGCCCTGGTTAACCTTACACAATCCTGTCATTGATTGGCAGATGGGGGAACTGATGTTTGTCTCTAAACATTGCGAGGAGAAGTGTATGGGTTCATCTATTTTGGTTAGAAACCCTTGTTTCTCATTGCTTCTTAACGCCCCGGCAAAAGGGGCAGTGTCTGCCTTATCTATACCTAAGGAGTATGAATCCTTTAAGGATGTCTTTGATGTGAAGGGCACGTCACAGACCATACGACTGTCCTATAGACCTCACTCCGGGGTCTAAATTACCATTGGGTAGGATATACTTTCTAACACAATGAGAAGACCACATCTTGAAGGAGTACATTGAGAAATCACTAGCAACTGCTTTCATACGTACATCATGCTCCCCTACTGCGGCTCCACTGTTCTTTGTACCAAAGAAAGAGGGTGATCTCAGACCATGTATTGATTATCGGGCATTGAACGCCATCAGTATAAGGAATCAATATCCCATTCCCAGGATTTCCGTTCTCTTAGACCAATTGAGGTCTTCCAAGTTGTATACAAAGCTAGACTTGAGAGGAGCCTATAATCTGGTTAGGGTTAGGCAGGGGGATGAGTGGAAGACAGCCTTCAAAACTAAATAAGGATTGTACGAGCATCAGGTAATGCCCTTCGGCCTGTGCAATGCCCCCACCACATTCCAGCATTTCATTAACAATGTATTTAGTGATATGATGGATAGATTTGTGGTTGTTTTCCTGGATGATATCTTGATTACTCAGATTCATACAAAACACACGTTCAGCGCCAGGCCCGGATCTTGCAGGGGGCCAGGCCCCCCCAAGGCCACCCTCTGGCCCTCCTAGAAATATGGGTGTGGGGATGGATTTCACTCTGCACATGCAGCAGCAACCTCAGAGTATCATTCTGAGAGGCTGAACTGCAGGAGGTCGGCCAGGATTACCTTGTATGCCCTAGACAATGATGTAGCGCCTGGATGGCTATGGGCATTATATGACCAGGGAGATGAAGGGCCATTAATACCTATGAGTGAGGTAGCACACTTGTTCAAGCTGGCTGTCTACAACTATTTTCTCAAACCTAAAATCACAGTTTTGCTTTCTGTAATTTAAAGCAGGTTTATCTTTTGTGGGAATATTATGTTTTTTTGCACCATGGTTAATAAAATGGTTAACTATATCAAACAATAAATGACAGATGATGTTGCTTGAGCGCAGATTTCTGAAGAAAGTACATCATCTGACTGGGTGACCGTACAAATTACACCATTTAAAGTATTTACGCTGCTGTATTAACTGAATTGAGATTAAGTAAAAAGATAAGGTTGATAGTAACACAAATGTAATTCTGGTGTAAAATAATAAGTGATAGATGCAAGGCTTGGAATTAAACATTAGCACTATTCTTGCTCTGCAAAACATTCCATGCCATAATTCTGTAGTATGTCTCTGCCATTACAGAAGAGGACACGTCATTAGCAAATGATTCTTGGTGCTGCCACCAAAAGGTACAGTTCAATCTCAATTGCTAGGCCATGACCCCTATGCACTGTCACACAGCAACCGCATGCATTTTTAGGCCTTGTGGTCTAGCAGTTTGGGAAGGACTTCTCACATTGGTGAATGGGCCAAGGTTTATTTGCAAACAATGGTAAAGAAGGCTGGCCAGTGCAATGACAGTGGTCCTAATTGATTCAGACCTTTTCCTATTAGGTTCAAGCCAGAACTCACGCAGTGGAACATGGATAGGATGAAGTTCAAATGTGAGGAGAAACACACATCCTATGGGTGTATTTGTTAATTTACCCACCCAATGACAAGCTATGGCTATGTTAGAACCCATGGCATTACCACCAACTACCCGCCTCTCACCACCAAAACGTGACCTTTCTGAAACACTTTGAGCAAGCTCTAGCACAAAGTAACACCAAACGTGTTGCTTTATAGGGCCTGCCAGTGTTATATCTAAGCATTCTTTTAGTATTTAATTTCTTAACTGCCACTGTAAATGTGCTCCTGGTATGATATAAAAAAAACTCTAAATGTGTGTCTTCAGCCAGGTGATTTTATAAGCAATATCTTTGTCAATGCTTCTGCCTGAAGTACTGTCTAAAACAAGCAATCTCAAAAGCTACAGTTTTTGCTTGTGTATAGGTAATAGACATTTGCCAGTAAATGCCAAACACATGCCCAGGTACCTGCACCATTTTCCAGCTGTTCCCATTTTATGGCCAGGTGCTACCCTTATGGCAGTGATTGGAAAATGCCTATCCATGCCTAATCAAAAGCCCAAGCTGTTGGCTTTGTCAATGCATGTTGGTTTCAGTTTGTCTCCCAAAGTGAAAATGTATATGCTCAGATGTGAGTGCCTTGCTTGCTATTCCTAGGTAATCAAGCTGCACCTCACTGAGTTGGTCCAAAAAGGCCCTACAGGAAAATGATAAGGCTAGGATGGTAAGTATGGACCAGTTTCAGATCTTCTCATGCATACTTAACAGTGGGGCACTGACCTAAATAGAATGCATCTTTGTCTGTGTTGAAGCCTAGGCTACTCTGCCAGAACCAACTTGATAAACTCATACTGTGTCAGTAACTTAACAGAGTTTGCATTCCAACAGAATACATCATATGCATTGTGGGTCTTTTCTGGAAAGTATAATGTAAATTCTGGGTGCTGGGTGTTTAGGCAGTGCCACAATCCCTTAAAGAGCACCTTTAAAATTCCACAACAGAAGAGTGTTTCCTATAATGTTGCTTGCAAAGTATAAAAGGGGTACATCTTTTAGAACTAAAAAGCAGTATTTAAATATTTCCGGAAGAGTGCAATTAAAGGTGGATTTAACATTTGGACCTTGGACAAATGCCCATTCCCCCCTGCTCTGCCTCCCTCCCCCAAATACAAACAGCCAGGGCTGCACAGGCCCTCCCACTGAGGTCGTATCTTTTTAACATGTCTCAGAGGCAACTTATTTACAACAGGAAGTGATTAACAGAAAGTAATTACAGATGAGAAAAGGTAACAGGTTGTGACCATTGCTGTGACACTTTTTTTCTTTAAATTATATAGGGTTTTAACAAGCTATTTAAGTGTGATTGTTGAGTGATAAGGATACAGAACAAGCAGTGTGAAAAAATGATCTTGTCATGCATTTCATTTCACTTTGTGCCTGTATGATATTTTTTGTAAATTCTCATTAATGTCTATGCTGGAGCCTACATGCTTCCATTCAGGATGAGGAAAACAAAGCTATAATCATAGGGGGTAATTTTCCAAGTGAAGCGAAGTACAAGAAGTGGTGATAAATGCATTTATATCCGCTTTTATTACCTGCAGGATTTTGTAGGATTTGGCATGTGAGGTTGGAGTCCAGCACGTATTTTTATGTGGCAGAAAACCAGAGGATTCTTCGTGGATCCGTCTGACATTTAAACCTGGTAAAAGCAGGCAGATTTCAAAGGAATCCATTGTGGTTGGCTCCCACAATCGTTAATTGATTTACACTTTCCCAGACACGTAGTGGAAATGAAAAGAGCAAAAATTATTGAATTCCCCCTTTTGCAAAAAGTGCATACAGGAGTGGTCCCTTCCTATGCAATTTAGGATTCAAAACAAAATGCCCCTCTTACTCTTTTCATCAACACATTTCTACAATGATGAATACATTGTCAGGTTGATCCATCATTTGACTTGTACATTTTTAAAGTAAAATGAACTATTATTGTAGGTATTCAAAACCAAACTTCAACACATATTTGTACCAAATTGAGCTTGGAAGATGCATGGTCAAGTATCTAAATTTCAGGCTAGGCTCACATTCTGGATTTACCACTTAACCAAAGTGGGTGATCCTGTAAAAATCATTTCATTTTACTATGTCGTACCTGCTCAAATTAGGGGCCCCTAGAAGTGCTTCATTTTGCATTATAAGCTATTCCAAACGCCCCACTCATGGTTTAATAGATGGGCAGCACAAGCATTGGAACCCGCCAAGAACACACACACACACACACACACCCCTTTCTTTGAAAATATCGTCCTGCATTTATTGAACAAAATTGTTTTTATTCAATACCAAATCAAGGTAAACACATCAAACAAAAAGTCATCATGGACAATTGAATATTAAACCAGTATGTACCAAATAATGCTGTACAGGGTCATGGAAGGGGAGCTAGCCCCTCTCCTCCCTCCCACACCCCACCAGGAGTGATATCAGGACGCCAGAAACCCCTCAACCTGCACAGCGTGCATCCTCATGCAGCTCTCCCAGCTCTAGCACTCTCTCCTACATGCTAGCACCCTCTGAACTCCATTAAAATGTGCTGCAAAAATGCAACGTAATTATTCTTTACTTCAGTATTCTCGGGTTAGGGAACGGGGGATATATCTTTCACATAAGATGGAGGGACCACAACACCTCCTCTGGGGCCTCTTGGTAGTAGCCAAAGTGTTGAGGGAGGCATTGTTGGGTGTACCATCTGAGATGTTACAAAGATTGGGGCCTCACTGCTCACCCCTCTCAGAGGAGGTGGAGGATGCATCACCCTCGATGTTCCACAGCCAGGCTAAGGAAGACATGCTGGGGGCTGGTCGGAGTGCGTGGGAGTGGAGGAACATGGGAATGGTGATTAGAGGAGTTGACGGAAGGTGACTGGGGGTGGAGGAGGATAGGATATAAAAGAAAGGGAAGAGCAGATGGGAAGGGAAGATGGGTAGATTGGTTTTGCTACACTGTTGTCCTTGCTTCTCCTTTTGCACTGTGCCATCTTTATAGCAGGGTGCAAATGTATATTTCCAGATCTGAGAAGAGATTTTTGCTGGATTACGGAAATCTGGATTGACGCCAACACTTTCTTTAGGGTGCTCCTAGACCCACACCCAATGGAATTTGGGCCCCCTTTATCACAAACCTGGCCCACCCAGATGAATATTCCTGGAGCCGGGCCTGTTCAGCACGTAAAACAGGTGTTGCAAAGTCTACGTGCAAATTCATTATATGCCAAACTCGAGAAATTTATATTTCATGGACAACAGGTTGAGTTCTTGAGTTATGAGATAACAAATCAAGGCATCCATATGAGCACTGCCAAAGTTAAGGTGGTGTTGGAGTGGCCGATTCCTACTACTAAGAAGGCACTCCAATCGTTCCTTGGCTTTGCCAATTTATATCATTATTTCGTAAAATTCTTCTCTGAGATTGCCGTTCCTCTTACCAGACTTACTAGTACTAAACACACATTTAAGTGGGGTCTGGAAGCTGAGGGAGGTTTATTGTCGAGGCAGACGCCTCGGATCTAGCCTTAGGGGCTATGTTGTCTCAAAAGTGCAAAGATACTCAAGTCCTTCATCCGGTAGCCTACCATTCTAGAAAATTGTCCAAATGCGAACAGAATTATACGGTGACAGAAAAGGAACTATTAGCTGTTTCTGATGCTTTCCAAGTTTGGAGACACCATCTATTGGGTACAGTGATTCCTGCCCAGGTCTTCATTGACCACAGAAATCTCTTGGCCCTACAGGCCATGAAGTGTATCATAGCACGATATGTCATATAGCATAAGTTCTTTTCACAGTTCCATTTCACTATTACATACCGTCCAGGCTCTCTACACTCTAAAGCTGATGCACTGCCCCACCTAGCGGATGAGGCCACCAAAAGGGGTTATCCGGACTCTTTGTTGTTGCCCAAACAGGTCGTTTGTGGATGCATGTTACAGTCCCCTCTGAAAACAAATCTACAGTCTTGGGTCAAACATAATCCTCAACTAATATGTGATCTGGATCTGGAGGTGGTACAGACCTTACCCTATCATCACAGGAAAATATATCTCCCCGATTCCATCTCTCAATGCACAGCCATAAATTGGTGTCATGATTCCAAGATTGCGGCACACCCAGGTACCAGGAAGACGGTCACATTTTTACAGCGCTGGTATTGGTGGCATCACATGGCCAGAGATATTTTCCACTATAGAGGCCTGTGCCATGTGTGCTCAGGGGAAATATAACCGAACCAAGCCTATGGGTTTGTTACAACCTCTCCCAGTACATGACCAGCCCTGGGCTATGATCTCGATGGATTTTATTGTTGTATTCCGATCTGTTCAAGGGTACGATGCGGTTTGGGCCGTGATAGACTACTTCTCTAACATGGCCCTATTCGTACCTTGCCGTGGCCGCCCAACTGCTCCTATTCTGGCGAACATGTTCTTGTGTCATGTATTCAGGCCTTTTGAGTTGCCCACAGTGATTATCATAAATCGGGGTACGCAATTTACCTCCCGTTTTTGGGGGGCTCTTACAGGCGCTTTTGGAATTAATGACTGGTTCTCAAGCTCTTATCATCCCCAGACAGACGGACAAACTGAGCGTGTCAATGCTACGCTAGAGTAATACTTGAGATGCCTCATTCTACAACACCAGGGTACATGGTTGTCGGCTCTGGTGATGGCAGAGTTTGTATACAACAACTCTCTTCACACCACTACTGACGTCTCCCCATTTTACGCCATGTATGGTCATCATCCTCGGTCTCTCCTGCTTCTCATGGCAGCAGTTCCTTGTAATTTTCTCTCGGGAGGATAGCTCAGCGGTTACATGGTCTCCTTGGAAGCAAGACGACTCGCAGCACGCAGGTTCGATCCCCGGGTCCACGCTTAGAAACCTCTGGGTACTAAGCGCGTTATAAATAACCTATCATATCATATCATATCATAATCCCGCTGCCTTTTCGTGTGCTCAGGAGTTATCCATGCTTCATTCCAACATCAAGCAGAATCTGCTCGATGCCCAGGCCTGTGTTAAGCATTTTGCCAATGCCCACCATTCTGCGTCTCCTGTTTATAAGGTTGGAATGAAGGTTTGGCCCTCCACCAAGCATTTGAGTCTGCCTGGTAAACGTTCCATGGAACCACATTTTGTTGGTCCTTACACCGTTCTGGAAGTTATTAACCCAGCAGCCTTGAAATTGTTTCTGCCAGTTTCATGGAGAATAAGTGTCTTGTGTGTCCTTATTGAAGCCTGTTGCACCGGAAGCTAGACTGCTTCGCCCTATCCGGCCACCGACCGTCCGAGGCAGGGATGAGTATGAGGTACATCAGATCATTGATACCAGGGTTAGTCGCGGTTTGTGTATGTACCTGGTAGACTGGAAGGGGTATGGACCAGAGGACCACACGCGGGAGCCGGTTGGCAATATTCATGCACCTGAGTTGTTGGCAGATTTGTGGGCTTCCCGTAGAGTGGGCGTTCTTTGTGGAGGGGTACTGTCAGGCCTGTGGTTTCATTTATGGTTAATTCATGCCCCTCTACCCATGCTGGTTAAAACATGCCACAGAACGGTACAACACACATTCATGTAAACACCAGCAACGTTCATTTTCCTTCCATGCATCGCAATATCAGAACATTCCACCCGTACTACAATTCCCAGACATGCAGGCGTTATATCCACATGAGTCACTATGGTGCTGATTGGCGGTTGCTGTGGAGACTAAGGTTGCGTGTGGGAGCTGCAATGTTTTGACGCTTGTTGCGTTCACATGACAAGGTTTGCCGTATTTAGTCCACTCCGTCTCTGACGGCGTCGCTTCTGATTTTGCTGAAGTGTTTTGTTCTTGTATACTCTTTGTCTGCTTATTATGAACTCTGTCTGTGACTGGATTCCTTCTTGTCTGCCCCTAGTCTGTTTTGGCATAATTGGATACTGCTTGCATACATCCTGCCTGATCATCCGACCATCCCTCGGACTGCTACGTTGTGCCCATTTGTCCCGCGCCTTGGAACTATTACCTTGCCGCTCAGGTACTCGCCCCGTACTGTTTTCTAGAACTCCTCTGCCTCGTGTGATTGTGGAATACCTCCCCACTCTGGTACTCGACCCGGACTGTTTCTGGAACTTCTTCTGTGTTTCTTCTCTTGGAGCCAGCATCCTTTTTCCAACACCAATGGTCCACCCTGTTTCACCTGGATATTTCTCCTAAAACAGACTGATATTGTGAATTGCAACATAAACCCCCAGTCCAACTGCTTTACGCAGACTGGAACTCCATATTGGCAGTAGTCCTATAAGGCATACGCATGCCATCGGGATAGTCGTTGGGACTAGAGACTGTCTTCCCGTTTCAGGCGTCCTCGTTTTGTCGGGATAGCTCCATTGGGTTGCTCCCTCTTCTGCTTTGCCAACTACAGAGCTGCCACTCTCTCTCTATTTGGTAAGTCTTGTCACCTTAGACACCATACTTCCTTACTCAGAACTTCCTTCTTATCCAGCACACTACACTTAGCTTATTTCTGTTCATGATTACAGATCTTGGTGATATCAGGGTTTAACACTCTCCCACCATCGGGCCTTGACCAGGAAACTTCCTCCACCTCACATACAGAGGTCAGTCATTATCCCCTGGGTTCCTGATTATCAAATTGTGGTTAAAGTTATTGATTGTGTCCTTTTGCGTCTAAGGTCAACAGGTGTTTGCTGGTTTCCATTCCTTCAAGGAATCTATCCTCCTGTTCTGTTAGTATTCACAGACAGGGGGTTCTATTGCTAGAAAGAATTTGTTGGCTACACTACGGCGTCCACAATCCGGTGGATTCTGACACCCTGTCGAATATCATTTCCTTAGGAATCCCTAATCTGGTAAACATACAAAGTAGAGCCTTAGCCACAGCTTGAGCCGTAACAGTCCTCCTAGGTATGGCTTCTGGGTATCTTGTAGCATGGTCTACTACAACCAGGATAAACCTGTTCTCTGAAGATTTGGGAGGATCAAGGGGACCGACAATGTTGATGCCCACCCTCTCAAAAGGAACTCCCACCACTGGGAGAGGCACAGGGGTGCCACATTCTTAGCTCCACTCTTGCTAAAGGTTTGGCAAGTGTGACAGCTCCTACAGAAATTGTCAACTTCTTAACCCATTTTAGGTCAGTAGAAGTATAAGCAAGCCTTTCCTTGGTCTTTTTGAAACTCAAATGACCAGCCAAAGGTATCTCATGGGCCAACTGTAGGAACTGAAGACTGTTGGCAAGGGACACTGCAATTATTTTGCAGTCCCCAGGGACAGACTCAGTTGGTTCACTGTAGAAGAGGCCATCTTCCCAGCTTAACCTATGCTTTCCAACTTCTTGCCCATCAAGTTCAGAAGCTGACTGTTGTCAAAGACCTTCAAGAGTAGGACTCTCTTTGTCCTGTGCTGAATTATTCCATGTTGGGTCCATCTTCTGCCAGTAAAGACTTCAGCTCAGGATGGTCAACAGGGTCAAGATCTCCAACCAGAACAGTCTCTTCCTCCAGATCTGATTCTTCAGAAACTGGCTTAACCACACATGGTTGTACCTCACACTCTGTCTCAGCAGGTGAACGAGTCACAGGTGTGACCTTGGACAATCTTGGGGATGTCCTTGTTGGTAGCACAGGGGTGCTGTCTGACTTTTTCTTTGAGGTCTTGGGTTTCCCCTTTGCCTCTTTCGTTCCAGAAATAGCAGTGAACAACTCCTGTGGAGTGGGAGTGATAGCTTCATCTATCAACTCCTCTGGAGAGCCTCTCAAGGTCCTCTCCCTTGCAGGCCTAGTGAGCTCCTGTCTCCTTTTACTGGGAGGCCTGGGGGTACTTGACACAACTCCAAGGGTTTTCAGGTCATTACCCAACAGGACTCTCCCAGGAACTTCACTCTGCACACGAACAAGTATTTTGACAGTCATATCATTACACTGGATGAGAGCTGGTAACTGGGGAAGCATTTGTACGGGGCCTCCAGCTAACTTGGTGAGGAGTTTGGGCACCTTAGCAACATCCTCCACCTTGAAAAATTATTCATCCACCACAGTTATGCTGGCTCCAGTGTCTCTGATGGCAGGAGTCTCCTGGACATGCACAAGAACACTATCTTTATAATACTCGTTTGTATTATCTGGGATGGAATTATAGGCATCTAAATTCTGTTGTTCCTACAAAACCAGTGACTCTAAAGAAACTCTAGCTGAGACTCTCATCGGTTCATCAGCCAGTAGGTAAAGGTTTCCACTTGCCATAGGTACTTCTTTCTCTGGGGAAAAGGCTAAGGAGACAGTGTGGACCCCTGAAGGTTTATCCTTACATCTGGGATCCTCTTTCACATGGTCAGTTGACCCACAAACATAACATTTCCCAATGTTTTGATGAATGGGGGTTTGTTCTGACCTCCATCTGGTTTGGGTCCATATGGTACACTAGGCTGATTTGGTTTCCCTTGTGGTTTACCCTTATGTTGCTCTTTGTTGCACTCTTTTGGATTAGATGTATGAGACTTCTACTTCTTATCTTTCTTTGGCTGCTTTCCCTCATCCTTCTTCTGAGTTGCCCCAGAATCCTTGTGAGTAGCCCTGTTGGCAACCCAAAAGTCAGCAGCCTTAGCTAACTTCTTTGGATTTATCTCCTTAGAATCAGCCAAGTGTTGTCTGAACTCAGGAGAGCAGGAATTATAAATTGACTCCAACATAACAAGATTTCTCATACCTCCATACGTGTTTACTCTGTAACCCTTAACCCAACCATCTAGGATTTTCAAACATTCACATACCCAGGTAGCCCAAGGGGTACCATCATGCTTTTTGAGCGTCCGAAACCTCTAAAGGTACTGTGAAGGGGTCTTCCCAAATCTAGCAATTAAAGCTAGCTTCACACACTCATAATCCATCCTATCCACCTCCCCCAACTCCGCCACAACATCAGATCAGATGCAACAGTGGGTAGCCTAGATAAGAGCCAGGGAAGCAACTGATTCCCTGTAAGGTCTTGGATCCCATGGTTATATTCAAACATTGCCAACCAATCCAAAATATCAAGCTTAACCTCATACATACTTAAAATTTCTTTAGGCATACAGGGTCTCTTAGGACTGGAAGACCTAGAAGACTCTGGGAGAGAAGCATTTTCAATGGACAATTTCTTCATTTCTAATGCATGACTCAACTCCGTTTCTCTGAGCTTAAGTTATTGATGCTCTTGTTCAGTTTGAGCATTAATACATTTAAATTCCAGTTCAAGCCTCATCTTTTCTAGAGCAATGAATTCAGGACTAAGTGTAGGATCTGGTGGGGTCCCAGTGGACAAGGGTTGAGGTTGTTGAGCAGGATAGGGAGCAGTGGGGCCTTCATTGTGACACATCTACTTCCTCTAACTCATCAATAATAGACACATTATCATCCTCATTATTTTCCACATTTGCTGAGGGGTCAGGTATTTCAGACCCACGCTCCAGACTTTGTTTCTCTAACAACGGTTCAATAAATTCAGATGTTTTGCCTTCACTAGAGAGATTCCTTTCTCTGCACAGATTTTTCAGATAATCCACAGTGTAACTAAGGAGGGTCTCCTGACTGTAGCTTTCCATATCAGACATGATTAATATTGCTTTTTAGTGATGTTTAGCCTTGTGGTTAGATGATCCAAGGTAATAGCAGCGCTCTAAGTGTAATCACTATACTTGATCCTCACCACTGTACACCAATGTTAGGCAGAATTATATGCAGTATCCTTTGGGAACACCACACACAATTAGGAATACAAGTGACAGTAAAAATTGGCCTTTGTTACAAGCCTGTACTACACAGTAAACTGGTAGAGATGGCTGAGCAGCCAGACTTATCTGAAGAGTAAGTGAGAAGTATCAATAGTTACACAAAGGACAGCAATTACTATGATTCAAACGAACACTGACTCAAGGTTTCTGAGTAAAAGAATATACAAGTATTTACACATCAGTTGTAAAAATCACACTCTTAATACACTACACGAGACCCAATAGATTCTGGACAAGTTAGTCTCAAATTGAAGTGTGAGCAAAATGGCATTCCAGTAATTCAAAAAGGGAGGGAAAGACAACGTTATCAAAAAAGTATCAGTACCAACAAGTAATAGGCAGGGCAATCTAGAAGTTCGTCGGCATAAAAGTTAGTTTAAAGAATAGAGAACGACAAGCCCTCAAATTGGCGAAAGGTTTCACACACCTTCGCCGCGGCTGGATGAAACGAACAACTGGATTTGAACAGTACCTTAAATGGAGAAGAATGGAGAAGGCTGTAGCTGTGACGGATGTTCCTAGCAGGTACTGCAATCTCACGGTTCCTGAAGCGACTGTCGGACTGACACGAAGTAGGAAGACTGGAGGGTCCTGCACTGCCCAGGGAAGAAACCAGCAGCAGAGCAAAGCAACAAATAAAAGGTGCGCTCCTTAAAACCCAAACAGAGTCCTGTCCTCCTGGCTATCCAGTTCACTGCGGCACTGCACAGCAAATTCAACCAGGAGAGGGAAGCTTTGCTTGGAGTTTGGGTGAACTGGTTGGTCCCACCAGCTCAGGGGAAGAAGATTCTTTGCAGATCTCCTCTGTCGTTGAAGTCTGAAGATTCGGACCTGTAGCTGGGCTACCCCAGGCGGTTTAGTCATTGTAGGGGTCCTCTTCTGTCACTCAGCTCCTCTTCAGTTCTCTCGTTCCAGTGGCGACTCTGCCTTTTCAGCCACAGAGACCTGCTTTTTATGCAGTTTTCCCCCATTCACACAGCCTGGCTGTCAATCACACAGACAGTCACCACAGCCAATCAGATCAGAGTGTGACATGGGTCTAAAAGGAGACCCTGTGCAGGGAGTCCTAAACCCCTCCCTCACATCCTGTCACCCCCCCCCCCCAGACATACAGGCACCTAAGAGGGATTCTGTTAAGAAGCCTGCAAAAGGATGGCAAACAAAGGAACCAAACCTGGTTTGGCGCGCAGAGTAAAACACGAGAAAGACTTTTACAAAAAGAAATGATGAATAAACCCAGCCGGAACCATATACGAACATACATGGTGTAGTGGGTTTAAGTTCGAGGCTACCAAGATAGCCTAAAACAATACCAGGGTTATTTAAGATAACCACGTTAGGAAAAATAGGGTAGTTACCACTGCCACCAGCCAAGTCTTAATGAAAAGGGAGCGAAACAATGCTCCAAGAAAAATCGACAACAGGGATAAGTATTACCCTTTTCAGAACTCTGTGTAAGATAGTTTGTACTGGGTCTGTGAGTTTTAAAATAGACTTATAAAGTCAATGGCAACATTACATTTTCTGAGAGACAGTAGTCAGTCCCAGAAAATGGAGTTGGGAAGTAAAAAAAAGACAACCCTGTGTCACTGCACTGAAGGTGCTGTGTAACACACAGTAAAAGGATGATGCCTATGGAGTAGGTGAGGCTCCACAGTGTATGAACACAAGAAAATGTTAAACACACACCGGAAAACACATGTAAGAGTGGGAAAAAAGGCTCACACTCTTAGCAGATGAAAAAAATAAATCCTAGAAATCCAGCAAAGCTGCTAGGTAAGGGAAATTAGTAATTCTGGAGAATTCTCCCTAACAGTTACTATTGCCCATGCCCTATAAAACTTAACTTTATGTCCATATTTCACAACTGGTATTGCACAAAAACATTGACCAGATTTTCCCTATTCTAGGCATGAGATTGCTTTATACACCATGGGCTCCTCTAGAATATCTTGAGGTTCCCAGTCTCTGATTCCACTCCAGATCCTACACCACAACTGTGCTGGAACTCACAAAATGTAACAATGCTGCATTATTTCACATCAGATCTGCCTTAATACTTTCAACAGTTTACAAACTCAAAAATAAAAGAATGTACAATTGGATTTCTAAATATATATAAAAGGTGCAGATTAGTGGATTACTCATCACTATGGTCCCAAAACAGGGGTCTGAGCCTCTCAAAGTATCTTATACTGTCCTTTGGTTGCTCAACAGCATTGAATTGGGTTTCTCAGGGCTTTTCTTGCAGGTCAAACTGGGTTTGAGTGCGACAAGTAGTTGTGATCCAGGCATCGAGTTGGTGTTAAGTCGGTTTCGAAGTGAAGCTCTGTGCAGTTCGATGCTGTCAACTAGGGTTGGTTCAAGACAAAGGGTATCCCTGGGTCAAGTAGGTTGAGTAACCAAAAGCTTCTAGTGATTAACCTAGAGGTACTGGTTGTGTCGATGTGAAGATCCTGATGTTTCAATGTGTTGGTTGAAAATGCAGTGTTTCAGACACTAACAAAACATGCATCTAGACCCTGCACTACACAATCTGAGAGAGTACCAGATGCTGCAAAAAGTATACACTGGCACCACATTAATGTATGTTCTATATCACCAAGCACAGAACTGGCATCTATGACCTTCTACTTAAAGTCACCACTAACTTACTTTTCATTATGGAAATAGTTCAACTTGATGACTACATTGAGGTAGTACATAAACCTGACCAACCATAATTTCTAACTGATGTGTGTCACATGGGATGTGAGAAGGGGAGGAGATATTGCCCACTTGAACAAAATCTAGTAGAGCAAAAGAACAGCAATGTGAATGAATATACTGGGCAGTGAAACTTTCCTTGTTCAAATAAACCTCATCATTGAAGCAATAAAATTATGTCTACTGATGTAATGAGTACCTTCTTACAATCACACCTTTGCTGAGAAATGTAGCATAAACACCATTGGCAAATACATTTCGGAGCTTTAGCATCAAATCGTACTTAAGTCCTCATCATCTGATGTCAAAGGCAGACTAAGACATTAACCAAAGACCTGGTGCTCCTCAACTCAGCTGTGTTCAACACAGCATACCACCAGACACTCACCAACATTGTACATCACTGCTTGGGGATCAGGAAGACCATTCTGAGCGGTTTAAATCCCACCTTGAAAACTGCCATCAATTTGTCTGAACGGATTCCTACAGATCACCGACTTCACCCATTACCTCTAGAGTCCAACAAGGATCCATCCACTCCCCACTTGATGTTCACTTCATTCAACCGTTACCTTGAACAACTTGGAACCCTCTTGGCTCCAAATTTAATCCACATCTGACAATATGCAATATGCAGATGGCACACAGCTCTACTTCAGAATTTCATCCATCAAAGACATTCACAGACTCAAGGCCTAACTGAGATTTATCCAGTTTTGGGGTCCCAGTTCTTAACTGAAGCTCATTCCCTCTAAGACTGAATTCCTCCTGCTGACCAACAACAATAACACCCTGTCTTCCAGACCCGGCTCTTTGCTATAAAGTCAAGGACTTCCCACCTTTATGCTCCAGCATGATAAACATTTGGTAAAGACAGCAACATGTAAAGCATGACATACCTTGACTGCTACATTCTGCAAAAGGGGCTAACAACAACAACCCCTCTCCAAAATTCAAAAACATCAACCAGCAGAAGAGATTGAAAAACACTCAAGTCTGAACAACTTGGCAAACTAATGAAGAACAACAAACTGGACTGGGTAGGCCTATATTCCAGACACCTGGCGTTGGAAACACATACCGTTGATGATTGGATGAATAAGGTACTAACCTGAAACATTTTCGCCTTTTCAACAAAAAGGTGGCCAGATAGTTTACCCCTCAACTGTGAATGTAAAGTAAAAGAGAAACTAGAACATATCAGGGGGAATTTATAAATAAAGAAGGAAAAGCAGCATTTCAACAACAGATAGATTACTATAATATGGCCATTCCTAAAATCAAAGAAAGTCTGCTTAACAAAGCGTGTGAAACTGGAAATTCACCCACAGAAATAGATGTTTCGAAATCATCAATGAGATGATGAACCCAACTCATGTAATAAATTCCCAACAATATCACAAGAGCTATGTGCCAAGATCAACAGTCATGTAATAAATAAAGTAGGCCATAGGTGAGATGTGAGCAGACAGAAAAAAGAAACAAATATACAAATTGTAATTGGTTATTTATAATGTGTACCCAGTGGATTCTAAGCACGGACCTGGGGATCGAACCTGTGTTGATCTGCGCTGTCTTTCTTCCACAGCGAGCGCGTTGCCCCTGAACTATCATCCCGGCCTTACGAAGTCAATACAAAAACATATCTAATCCATCCTCTTTCTACAACCTGAAACACATCACATAAGTTTCATTTGCCAATTCAGTAAAGTCAAGCATCAATGCAAACTTGCCAATGATACCAAGACATCTAGTCATTTACAGGGAAATTCTCTGCAATAAATCCCCATCTGCCTGCTTTCTCAGAGTGACGAACTCATCATTGGTTCAAGCAGTTAAATGAAAGGAAGTCTAGACTGTCCAGGTCAATCCACCATTCAAAACCATGACAGGAAATCTGGAATACACCACAACCTACCCCCTTATTCCTAACATACAATGTCCAGTGAAAGCTCTTGAGAGGTTTGTTTATAGACAAACCCTGAATTATGTTGGGTCTAACAACATCCAGTATCACACACTAATAGGCCTCACATTTATCTGATGGACTGGATTAACCCTCCCATTTATTTGGATGACCAGCAGATCAATGCAGAGGTCAGAATCTACTACTTATTTATTCTTCTGAAAATCTCCAATTTAAAAGAAAAATGTTTGGTGTTTTGAGTGAACATGTTGGTAGTTTTCGAATGAGAAATAAGTAGCATGGGGTTCACAGTCATACTACAGTAGCCAGCTACCACATTTTAACAAATAAAGTTCAGAAGTTGACCTTTATCTACAAACAACTAGCAATGTCTTCCCAAACTAACAAGGACACTGGATAAAAATGAGGAAAAAACACAGAAAGACCAGACAGACAACACTTGCCAGGAGCAAATCATATGTACACGTTATACCAGGATTAGCTAAGTAGGGAATAATCATATACATTGTTGAATTTATTACACCTCCTTGTTACCATTAAGCTTATCCCTTTTAATATACATTGTTTTACAATATGTTGATTGGAGCACCATGATTGAGATTCAATCCTCAAAGTTCTGCTTTCTGTGTGAGTCCTAAAGTTTCAAAATGTCTTTGTTCGAATGTTAGGGCTCTTTATACTTAGCATTTTACAGACAAGGACATTTTTATGGAATGAGGGACATAGTTAATGATTTACGTGGTTGTCAGAAGCTGTAGAGGTGCCCACCACTAGTGTGATGTCGCGAGAAACCTCTTCAAAGAAAATTATACCTCTCAAATGTCTCCAAAACATGCACCATAGTTGTAATAGTAACATTAGTAGTAGTTTATTAATCAAGCACAAAACAGTTACCAGTAGAACTAGCTTTGAGGTACCTTTACAAACAACCAACAAACAAAGAGAATATAAGAACATGCAAGACCGTACAGTCAGCATAAGACAATACAAAGCAGGTGCCAATATTTATGGTAACAGAACTGAAGATGTAATGTCAAATGATGTTTTGAAGGGTCACCAAAGTGAGACAGACAACTTTTGTATTTTTGTCCAACATTTGCCATATTATTAAATTATAAATAGTCACCAAACGTATCACTTTCCCTCCTCTAACAAGGATTATCCTGCCTAACAAAACTAAGGGGAAACACTCTAACACAGTATGTCTGGCCATCACACTTAAACATCAAACAGAGAGTAGATGTATGGCATTTTTAAATAACATCAACAATTGTTTCTACAGTTCCTTGAGCACCTCTTAGTAACCTTGGTGCGGTTACATGTCTTTATAATGACACATTGTATGAAGAATGCACTTTTAACGAAAGGTTTATAATGAAAAAACATAACAAATTGTTTTTGTTTGTTTTCTGGGTATCCCCCAATCCTGTTTCCCACCCCTAAAAACCCACCCCAAACCATTTCCCCACAAGATATAACCCTTTAACCCACCCCCACATACATTTCTGTTATATTTTTTGTTATAAAAGTGTTGTTATATGGGCATTTCTACATACAAGTTTCATTATAAAGACTGTATACCCCATGGTGCACTCCCTTACCCGGGATTCAAAGAAACTTCAGCTCCATTGTTCAACAAAAAGAACCAATGACATCCCTGTAAATAGAACAGTCTCAGTTTAGATGTGTCAATGTCAAAGGAAAGTTTTGTTAACCAAAGTTTCAACAACAACATAGCTTCTCCTATAAGACTTTATTATAAAGTGACCCCTATACTTTTATACAGATCTGAAATGAAAAAAAGCTGCACCAGATAGCATCTGGAATAAACTAGAGTCCAAATATTGGAGACAGCTGATGCAGCTTCTCAATTGTGTTTCCGGATCCATAATTAGGCATGAATTGGGAATCATTTCATTGTATGCAAGGTAACTTTGGCAGGCCATGGCCGTATTTAGGAAATGTCTCATGTCTTTTAATTCTACTTTGCTCACAGGAATATTGTCAAATCACATGTTTAAATATGACGAGGTTTTTGTGCGGACATGGAGAGCGGTAGTATTACAGGCCATGGCAAATGCTGACATTACTTTATACTTATTGATCCAGAATCCGATGAGAGTGAAAACTAAACTGTTCCAATACGATTGGATTCAGAGAAGAACCATAAGCCAATATAGTGTGCCGGAGCGTTATTTATGTCACTCTCCCTCTCCGCAACATCGGTCAGATTTTATGTGTGTGAGACTGAATCTATGGCTTACCAAAGAAATTCAAGCACAATGTAAATTGATACTGTTGCATGACAACATATGTACATTTTGTAAGAACCCTAGCCAGGAAGAAAAATTGAAACATCTACTGGTGGATTGTCAGGGACTCACAGCCATAAGAAACTACTATCTGAAATCGGTGGTAGAACAGTATCAAATGCTAGCTCCAGAATTACTGTTTTGTCTGATATTCAATGGGCATGTTACTTCTCTTAGATTAGGTACTATACACATGTTACTCACTCTAAAACTAAATGTTATAGAACATAGCATCAAATATTCTTCTTTTTACCATGTTCATGTGTAATCTAATGTCATGAATCAATAATTGAAACTTTAAATAAAAGTCTTCAATTTGGTCTCAGCATTGTGTGACAAATCACTGATTGAATCAGCCACCAAAGGTGCCTCATCCTTTTGGCAGCATTCTGCGGTGAAGTACACCACTTTAGAATCCTTTATGTAGAAATACTTGGGTGATAAGCATATGTATATGAAAAGTATAAAGATAATGTGCATATAGCTCCAGCGTGGATCAATATTACTGGTTTTAGCATTTGTAATAATGATAAGCATATTTCTTCCCATCTTGTCATTTTTTATTGATTGTTGTTTTTCTGAATGTAATGTATCTAGTCATTTTAGAACTGTGGTTAAACGTTTTTATTGTTATCTATGTTTTTGTTATTTTTAATGCTAAATATGCAATAAAATATTGTACAGTTGATTAATTCAGCTAAAACAATTTAAAAAAAAAGAATTTCCCCTGCACCACAACAGAATCAATGTCATTCTTGGCCACAATGATTTTCCACAACTCTCAGTTATTCAAGAAGAATTATCACAATTCAAAGTAGATACATCTTCTGCAAATATTAGTGAAACACAATTCTTGGTTAACAAGTATAATGTCTTTCTTTACAAAATTAGGATTCACAATAGATATCTTTGTCAGAATGACTTCACAGTGCTGCTGCTTCTACTTCATAAACTTTGCATCTTCCACAGTTTACCTTGAGGACATTCTCCTTTGTCTCATAGTACTACACTATCAGGCCGATTCATGGAATAATTAGCGCGGTGCAAGTGGGCAAAAACGTGCGAATCGCAGTGGAATAGCGAAAATCGCAGTGCAAGTGCAAAAATCGCACGAAAAGCAGCGCACATCGATTCATGGAAGGCCGTGCGCGAGAAAACCAGCGGATGTGCGATAAAAAAGTGCGCGGCGCACGTTGGCGCACAGGCCATCTAACAGCGTGCGCCAGGTCACAGCGAAAATCGCACAGGCCACAGCGAAATTCGCACATAGCGGCGCACGCAACAAAAGTAGGCGGAACACGGGCGTAACACTCGGAATGGGGAACAACTTGCCAAAACGTGGGCGTCACGGGGGAAGTACAGGGCACAAGTGCGCGGAACGCCCACACGCTCGCCTACAACACGTATTCATGGGATAGAATAGGGCAAAAAAGCGCACGCTCAAACCAGCGCACAGGCACAAACACGACCGCCACAAGAAAGCAGGCGGTAGCGTCTCTGCGGCTGTAAGAAATGTGCGCCAAAAGGTGCGCCAACAAATAGCACCTATATACTGCCATGATGAATGTCCTATACTGTGGCCCTCCAGGACAAATGACGTGCAAAGGGGTACCCACAAACACGGACACCCGCTGACAAAAAATATGTGTGCGTGTATACCGGGGTGCGCTGGAAGTCTCACACGCGATTTGGCCGGGTACGTGGATTTCAGGAGTGCGCGGGAAGTTCCACACGCGATTTCAGCAAGGTATGTGTATTTCAGGGGTGCGCGGGAAGTTCCACACGCGATTTCAGCAGGGTACGTGTATTTAAGGGGTGCTCGGGAAGTTCCACACACGATTGGCCCAGTCTGAGCAGGGTACGTGTATTTCAGGGGTGCGCGGGAAGTTCCACACGTGATTTCAGCAAGGTATGTGTATTTCAGGGGTGCGCAGGAAGTTCCACACGCGATTTCAGCAGGGTACGTGTATTTCAGGGGTGCGCGGGAAGTTCCACACAGGATTGGCCCAGTGCGAGCAGGGTACATGTATTTCAGGGGTGCGCGGGAAGTTCCACACGCGATTTCAGCAAGGTATGTGTATTTCAGGGGTGCGCGGGAAGTTCCACACGCGATTTCAGCAGGGTACGTGTATTTCAGGGGTGCGCGGGAAGTTCCACACACGATTGGCCCAGTGCGAGCAGGGTACGTGTATTTCAGGGGTGCGCAGGAAGTTCCACACGCGATTTCAGCAAGGTATGTGTATTTCAGTGGTGCGCGGGAAGTTCCACACGCGATTTCAGCAGGGTACGTGTATTTCAGGGGTGCGCGGGAAGTTCCACACGCGATTTCAGCAGGGTACATGTATTTCAGGGGTGCGCGGGAAGTTCCACACACGATTGGCCCAGTGCGAGCAGGGCACGTGTATTTCAGGGGTGCGCGGGAAGTTACACACGCGATTTCAGCAAGGTATGTGTATTTCAGGGGTGCGCGGGAAGTTCCACATGCGATTTCAGCAGGGTACGTGTATTTCAGGGGTGCGCGGGAAGTTCCACACACGATTGGCCCAGTGCGAGCAGGGTACGTGTATTTCAGGGGTGCACGGGAAGTTCCACAAGCGATTTCAGCAGGGTATGTGTATTTCAGGGGTTCTGGGGAGTACCACACGTGAATTGGCCATGTGGGCCCTCCCAGGTGTACGCTCCACAACCGCCACGGACCCTGCAGGCAGCCCACACCACGGGGGACTACCCTGCACCCATGCTCATGTCCCGCAGGCAGCCCATCAACCATGGGCATGCCCCCCAGCCAACCCACATGTCACCTTGCACTACTGATCAACAATGCATGTCTCCCACCACCCCCACCCCCCTGCCACCATGGCCATCCTCCACCAGGCCCCCACTCATGTCTCCCACCACCCCCACCCCCCTGCCACCATGGGCAGCCTCCACCAGGCCCCCACTCATGTCCCCCTGCACCCCCACCCCCAGCATCCAGGGTCACCCTCCACCAGGCCCCCACTCATGTCTCCCACCACCCCCACCCCCCTGCCACCATGGGCATCCTCCACCAGGCCCCCACTCATGTCTCCCACCACCCCCACCCCCCAGCAGTGTGGGGGCAGCCTCCACCGGGCCCCCACTCATGTCTCCCACCACCCCCACCCCCCAGCCACCAGGGGCAGCCGCCACCAGGCCCCCACTCATGTCTCCCACCACCCCCACCCCCCAGCAGTGCAGGGGCAGCCTCCACCAGGCCCCCACTCATGTCTCCCACCACCCCCACCCCCCAGCCACCATGGGCATCCTTCACCAGGCCCCCACTCATGTCTCCCACCACCCCCACCCCCCAGCCACCAGGGGCAGCCTCCACCAGGCCCCCACTCATGTCCCCCTGCACCCCCACCCCCCTGCCACCATGGGCATCCTCCACCAGGCCCCACTCACGTCTCCCACCACCCCCACCCCCCAGCAGTGCAGGGGCAGCCTCCACCAGGCCCCCACTTATGTCTCCCATCACCCCCACCCCCCAGCCACTAGGGGCAGCCTCCACCAGGCCCCCACTCATGTCCCCCTGCACCCCCACCCCCCTGCCACCATGGGCATCCTCCACCAGGCCCCCACTCATGTCTCCCACCACCCCCACCCCCCTGCCACCATGGGCAGCCTCCACCAGGCCCCCACTCATGTCCCCTGCACCCCCACCCCTCAGCATCCAGGGTCACCCTCCACCAGGCCACCACTCATGTCCCCCTGCACCCCCATCCCCCTGCCACCATGGGCATCCTCCACCAGGCCCCCACTCATGTCTCCCCCCACCCCCACCCCCCAGCAGTGCAGGGGCAGCCTCCACCAGGCCCCCACTCATGTCTCCCACCACCCCCACCCCCCAGCAGTGCAGGGGCAGCCTCCACCAGGCCCCCACTCATGTCTCCCACCACCCCCACCCCCCAGCCACCAGGGGCAGCCCCCACCAGGTGCTCACAATCCCCAATCATGTGCGTAATGGACAGCCTCCACAGCCAAATAGCCCTACCAAGTAACCCATTCACCCACATGGAAATGGAAATCACATGTTACACCCCCAATGTTCATGAAGCTAATGAACCCATGTCCGTCACACACAATGGTTGCAATTGAATGGGAAAACACACAACATGACATGCATGAAACCAATGAGATGATACCACACAGTGAAGTATGCAAACAAAATTGTATTGAAAAAAATAAAGAATGCTAAAGAAAGAAAACAAACTACAATGTGAATGAGAAAAAAAAACCTGCATGTCCGTATAAAAACACAAAACTGGAAATCATAATCCAAAAAATATTTTGCCAAAGTCAAAATTAAAAAAATCTCCATGCAATAAAGAACTATGTAAAAAACTACCAAGGGTCCATGAGCCCAACTGAACAAAGGAAACCTACTAAAAAACCTACCTAAAAATCAACTATATACAAAAAGTGGAGCAGTGTCCGTCGACTCCAAATCATAATAAGAAAGAAAGGAAACCTAAAACTAAAGAACTATATACAAAGGCGGCGGGCAAGTCCAGCGGCTCACTCCGTGGTGTCCCGGGCCAGGGCATCATCGAACTCCTGTTCGATGTCCCGGAGGCGGTCCAATTCCATGGCCCCGAGGGTCCGCAGGGATGACGCCGTGTCCTCCTCCAACCCCCTGCGGATTGCCTCGAGGCACTCGGCCCGCCTCAGGGCCGCATGGAGTTCTCCGCCCTCACCATTGTGAGCCGCGCCTCTTCCACCCGCCGCCGCTCCGCACCTATGGCGTGGCCCAACCGCTGCCACACGGAAGACACTCTCTGTCCTGGGTCCCCCTGCCCTCCGGCCGATGCCTGCCCCTCCGATGTCGAAATCCCCGAGCCTTCATGTCTCCCACCATGTTGCTGCTGCTGCTGCTCTGCCTCTGCCCGTGCACTGCCTCCTGCTGCCTGCACATCCTCCGCCGGCTGGGGTGCACTCGTTGATGTGGCCTCCCCTGCTGGACCTCCGACTCCCGACTGTGGCAGGGATGCCTCCTCCACCAGCCTGGCCGCACCGTCAGAGGCAGCTCCACAGGGCACCCAGGTGACTGATGGGTGGGAAGATGGCACAGAGGACGACTGGCGCGTAGGGGGTCCAGTTGAGGAGGGGGTCGGAGCAAGCCCCATCAGACAGCGGAATCCGGCCTGGGTGACCTGTCCCAGCAGGCTGACGTGGTCAACGAGCCATTCGAGATGACGTGCAGTCTCTCCATGAAAAGACTGCAGGTCACCTCGCATGGCCCGTTGACGCAACGCCACACCAGCCAGGACAGGCTCAACCTGGACCTGGATGGCCACATCCGCAGGCAGAGGATGGCCAGTTGACGTCAGCTCATCCCCTGCCTGAAAACGGGTCTGGACGTAGGCATCCCTGCTGGTGCAAGATGATGCAGGGACAGGATCGGGGACAGGATTGCACACAGGCACCTCCGCGGCCGCCTGTGCTGCCTCCTGTCCCTGGTCCTGCACTGCACCACTAGCACCAGTGGGATCCCCACCTCCAGACCCCGTCTCTGGTGCTTGCGCGGCCCCCTCCTCCACCAAACCCCCCACCAACCTGGATGACTCCGTGCCATCTTCCCCTGTTGGGCCCTGTGGGGTCCCAGCTGCCCCTTCTGCTGCCGAGGAGTCCAACTGCAACCTCCGCCTCTTGGACCTCCTCCCGGCAGCTGTGGCCTGGGACGCGGCACCGGACTCCTCACTCCCCGACGAGATGACAACACGGGAGGGGAGCCGGGCCTTGCGTCTCCGGCTGGCGGTCGGATCCCCGCCGCTGTGCTCCACAGCACCTTCTCCGCCCTCTTTATCAGTTGACGCTGCAGACAGGGAGAAACAAAACACAGGCATCAGGGCACTGTACAATGGCACATACACGCATGACAGTTGCACATGAGTGGCATTGGCAAACCTCAGACATGTCATCACAATCCCCAACACACATGTCATTGCAACTGGCAAAAATGAGCCATACCACAGCCATATCGCAACTGCCACCACCATCCCTACACATACAACAGCATCAGCAGCCAAAGGGGAGCCAGACATCACATGCAACACAGGAAGTGCACCACACATGTACACACACCACCACACTTGCATGCATGTCTACACCTCTGCCAAGTGTTGCACTGTTCAGACGGACTTCCATGTCACATCTGCCAATTAGGCTTCCACATACCGCTGTCACATGCATCCATGTTGCATCACTGTTGCACCCTTGACAAATACACACACATGCACATGTACACAGTGCTCATACATGCAGCCGAAAACAACATACATGCCTGACATCACGGACATGTCTACTTACATACACATTCATCCAAACATGTGTGCACGCACAACTGCATTTGCCATGCAAGCCCACACACACAAGCACCATCCATGTCTCACACATTACAGCCCTTGCATGTGTCAGCCCCACGGCCCTGTACACTCCCACCCATACTCGACCCCATACAAACAGATGTGCAACCGGCACAATGGCGAATGATCACCACACGCACTGCTCACAATCAGGATGCATGTACACTCACCGCTTGACTCCAGACGGGTCTGCTTCTCTAGGACCTGGACGTGGAGTGCTGGGGATATGCGTTCCAGGACCCCCATCTGTTCTTCCGACAAGTGGCCCCGGCGCCCCTTGGCATCCGCTGCCTTCAAGAGGCGCCGGGCCTTGTTCAGGGTCCTGGACCTGAAGTCCTCCCAGCGCTTCCTGACATGTTGTAAGTCCCGGACTGCCACCCCCTCCGCGTTGATGGCAGTCACGATGTCAGTCCAGATCCGAGTCCGTCCTTCCTTGTCAGCGCGGGAACTTCCAAAGAGGGCATCATACTGCCCCAGGACTTGCTCCACCAGGACACCAACTTCGGTGGCACTGAAGCGGGTCCCCTCTGCCTCTCTGGCCGGGGGTTGTCAGTGGTTACAGATGGTGTATGCCCCGACATGACAACCCCAGAGCAGGAGTGGGTGGGCAACTGGGTCCTGGGGCTGGGCTGTGGAGCGATGGAATTCCAGTCGGGAGTCTTCGGTTCCAGCAGGGGTGGTCACAGCAACAGCATCCCTGGCTGATGTGCAGGCAGCAAATGGCAGTGCACGTGGGCAGCAGGCAGTCAGGCAGCAGCAGATGGCAGGTGGGAGCGTGCTCTGGGCTCTGGGGGGCAGTAGTTCGGCCTTCTGGGCAGGAGCATGGTCTTCCGTGTGCTTATGCGTGGCCAGCTTGGTACGGAGTGATTTGGCACGTGAAAATCCTGCACGTCAGCGTGAAAACCAAGGAAAGGCCCTTAGCGCGTAAGCGCGTCAGCACGCATACGCGAATCTATTGGACCAAAGGCCCTCAGCGCGTAAGCGCGTCTGTGACGTGACCCGCACGGGTGTTTCCCACACAGCACGTGATGACAGAGCACACGTGGAAAGACTGCACGTCAGAGTCTCATCGCGTGGAATTGGACAAAAGTGCGCGTACACGCGATTGGCCTATGTACGTGTATATCAGATGTGCGCGGACACTTACACATGCAAGTACGTCAGCGCACCTGTATCCCGGTGTGCGCGGCAATTTCCACACGCTATTGGACTGGGCACTGGATTTCAGGGGTGCGCGGGTCACACGCTCGCCTACAACACGCGCAACGCATTAATTTGCGCGCTAACAAAATAACTAGCTCAGACCCAGGATGAACATACCGTTCCTAGCAGCAGTGGGCGTGGCCTACCAAAGGAGGAGGAGGAGGATAGTCAGGGACAGAATATTCACACCCAGAACCAGCCTTTTCGGGATGCCTGATGACCAGGTGCATGGGAGGTACAGGTTTCCACCACACATCATACTGGACCTGGTGAGTGAGTGGGAGGACGACCTCACATCACCCACCCTGCGCTCCCAAGCACTCAGCCCCCTGGAGAAGGTCCTCAATGTACTGCACTTCTTAGCCACTGGATCATTTCAGCGGACAAGTGCCATTGTGGGTGGTGTATCACAGCCCACCCAGTCACGCTGCCTACACCAGGTCTTGAACATCATCACTGCACGCCCATCAGTCCGCAGGCACATATACCTGCCCAGAACCCCTGCAGAAAGGCATGCTGCCGCCCTGGATTTTTACGCTGTGGCATGATTCCCCAAAGTGCTAGGTGCCATCGACTGCACCCATGTGGCTTTACGTCCCCCCAGGGCATCTGAGCACATCTATAGGAACCGCAAGCACTGGCATTCCATCAACATGCAGGTAGTATGTAATGCCAAAGGAATCATCACCTCAGTATATGCCAACTATCCTGGGTCAACCCACGACAGCTTCATTTACTGAATGTCCACCCTAAGCCGGGACCTAGAAGCTGGCCGGCATGGCGATACATGGCTGCTTGGTGAGTATGAATGCCACTGCACATGCATGCATGTCAGATACTGAGCAAGGTCACAACCCCACCAATGATACCAATCACCACCTCCACAGGGGACAGTGCCTACCCTCTCAGCCCCCACATGATGACGCCAATTCGGAACCCCACCACGCCACTCCAGGTAAGATATAACGCAGCCCACATTACAACCCAGGGCATAGTGGAGCGCACATTCGGAGTGCTGAAGTCACGCTTTCGCTCCCTTGACCGTTCTGGCGGGCAGCTGTTGTACGCTCCCCCAGTAGTGTGCAGGATCATAGTGGCAGCATGTGTCCTGCACAACATTGCAAAACGCCGGGGCCTGGCCGTGGACATGGTGGTGCCCCCCATCCCCAACCACATGCACAGCCGCTGCGCATGGGAGGTGAAAGGGCACGGGGGGAGGCAGCCCGTACACAGCTAGTGGCTAATTACTTCACATAGAAATCACACCCCTGTGGAGTGCACACTGCCCTGGCACATTCCATCTGACAATCAATGATGACTCAACCTGACACTGATCCTGAATGTCTGGAGAAAGAACCGTGAAAACCATATCAGCCTGAGATTGTTCACCTGGAAGTGTCACAATGTGTGCATCCCTACCCACACTGACACCACCAATGCAGTTTTGTGAAGTTACACATTCAAGCAGCTAAAATGAATACCCACTTGCAAAATGCAACAAGAGGACAGTGCCATGTCAGCCAACCCAACCCCAGCACCGCCACACGACACACCGTGCCATGTCATGCTATTTGCAGGTAAACAAAGTAATCTCCACAACATGACACTAGTGTCACAATGTACAGTGTCCCTATTAGAAACTTGCAATACCTGAAATGCTCACAGTAATGCCGGACCAACAACAAACTTGAGCACGTACTACCATTAACATGACATCACTAATGTTTAATATTAGTAGTCTCACCACCTGGAAATGCCTGCACTCCCACCACTACCAACTGTGCAGTGTTGGCGCCTGTAGAGTTGTAGGTGCACTGCTGCCAACATGGACCACATCTCCAGACTAGAGGTCCTTGTGTAGACATGAGGAAGGGACCTGCAAATTGGGAGGTAGACACAGAAGATGAGTTACACATCAATGCAACATGCAGTGTACAGCACAACAGCAATATGCACTAGGAATGTATACACAGTATTGACTACAGACTGCCCACACAGCTCATGGGAGTTGTAAGGATATTTGGCGTGTTACAGCACAGAGTACAGTACTACTGCACAGGTAGCAATTTTTTTTTGCAGCACCACCACAAGGGAGCGGTGCATTGCTATATGTGTTACCAGATTAACAAGGAAAGACAGGCTATTCAGTCAAAAACGATTTTAACATATAAAATGCAAATCTATTTTTACAGTTAAAAGCACACGTGCACATTCAAAAATGCACACTATTTTTCACCTGAAATGCCTATGGTGCGAGAGACACATTTGAAAATAATAACTAACATTACTTATAACTAACCTGACTAATGAAACATAATCCACTAATAAAAATGTGTCTCTACTGCAGAATTAGGCCTATTCTGAAAGTGAACTTTTAAACGCACATACATTTTTTTTTCTCTGCTGCCCTGTCCACATAATTACAGGAAGCAAAAGAGCTCGAAAGAACAGGAAATCAGTTGGTTACAAAGTATTACTATAAAAATGAGCCATTGTGTAGAGAAGGAGGAGATGGCATGATTGATTCTGATTGGAGCAGCGTCATAGCAAGTATCATGCTAGAGGGAGTGATCAGAGTTTTGCTGGGGGGAGTTTGAAGAGAGAGAAGGACAGTCAAGATTTGGCAGAGCTGAGAGAAGGACCTATTTTTTCCTGGTTGGAGCATTCCTATCTGCAAAAGCTGAGAATTCCAGGCAATGACCCCGGTTTGAGAACGGCAGGCGTTCCTTTTCACTGGGGTTAATCTTCAAGGGAGCCACATTCAGAAAGAGAACAGCTGAAGAAAACTCTGAACAGATAAGGTAATTACATAAGTGTGGGAGCTGAGTGTGTACGAGAATGTTCAGTCAGAGTAGGAAAGGCGATTCCGGTGCCTTAATCACACGTTAATGTTGCAAATTGTGTTCTGTTCTCCGCCATTTTTTTTCAGTGTATTAGAGACAATGCTGTTAATGTGCTGTTTTATTTATTTCTGTAAAGAGTGAGATCGTGTTTAAATGCAACTTTTATAATACAGAAAAATATTTGAAAGCAGACGGGTGGTGTGTCTTCTATTTACCAATACAGTGCTGATGATGAGGGGAGATTTTTAAACAATGCAATTGTCATTTTAAGACAGATGTGTGCATGATCATATTCAGTATGGACAGTTGAGAGTGATTGTTTGTAGCATAGCTCGTTGGAGGTACATGAGCCAACGGGAAGAGGGACTCTCTGAACATAGCTCCCTACCGTATATAAGGTAGTGGAAATTACCACAAAATTACCACATATAGCTCTCTGTCGTAAATAAGTCAGTGAGATCGCCCATGGTGGCACACTAACACTAACACTGAAAATGTGGTATTCCTAAAATGTAGGTCTGAGGTCTCTCTAGTGATTACACGAAAAATCTAAGCAAAGATAAGGGATTCTGGACATTGGGGCCACAAATAAAACAAGGGAATTATGCTCACCAAAATACCACCAACCACGCATACCAACCACGCATACCAAATATGCATGTCTGGGTGCTGAAATAATGCATGTCCACTGTATTATTGTTGCACATGGCCAAATCTGAATACAAGGAGTGATTATTGCTAAGTTATTTTTCAGCGGTAATAAAATACCGTCAGGCCCCAAATCTCCACAAAATACCCTACATATTTATGGTGCGTTGCAGGCCGGGAAAGTGATCATAGAGTACCTACTGGGCGTGGCAAGTGTGTCTCACACTGCCATTTGCACATTAAAGGGAACCCATTTTATAATAGCAGTGTGCCACTAAAAACGAATTTCAGAATGTCACAAAGGGAAACCACATTCTCAGATCTAGTGCAATATTTAGAGGCAAAGTTGTTTGCACATGGGAATTGGTCGTCAAATAGCACGTTGGAATGGAGTAACCGCATTCAGGGTGAGGTGCAGAAAGAAAAACTAGACAATATTTTTTCAGAAGGCAGCATAATTCAGGTCTGCCTTACAAGATTATTGAATGCAGCCGATAAAAGTGCAGAGAAAGACTGTTTAATACGGCTATGCGACAAAATATGGTTTATTTTAAACAAGTCCCTGCGAATGCAAGAGAATGATACTCAGCTAATTAACAGGTTAAAGACTGAATTAGATGGGGCAAGTAAAAATCAGGAAATGTTGAGAGCAGAATTGGATGTATGCCAAAAAGACATGCAATTAAAATGCAGAGACTTTGATACTCAGTTATCCAAAAGCAAGAAACAATTTGAAGATAGTGAGCAAGAATTGGCACACTTAAAAGCCTTCGTGGATCACATTAGGCAGGATAAAGATGAGGTTGTTTCAGAAATGCAGATTTTACAAAAAGAACATTGTGAAAAAGAAGGTGATCTCCAGAGTGCAGAACAAGAAATGATTAAAATGATTCAAGAAAGAGACAAGAGAAATAAAGAATTCAATGAATGCCAAATGCAAATGTGCGACATGCAGGAGGTGATTAATAAAATGAATGGTGAAAACAACTATTTGCAAGATGAAGCCAACAGACTCCTTAAAAAGTGTAAGGACTTAGAACAGCAAATGTGCATTCCCAGGTCCCAGGAGAGGCGGCAGGGTACCACATTCAATGGAGTGGAGGTGAATTCTAGCTCTGCCCAAAGAGCTAGTGCTCCAGTGACTGGGCCGGTGACTGAACTTGGTTGCAGCGCCCTTGGGGGATTTGATACTCCCATTGGGGGCAGCCACCAATCTCATACACCTGAAAACAGGATTGAATCACAAAATAATGCAATTCCATGCATTGCAACAAGTAGCCCCATAAAAATAATGAAATCTATTAAAGCCCTGATCAAACCATTTAAAAAGGGAGGTGAATGCTGCATTGAGGATCACTTAGAAGCGGTGCATGACATTTTTAAAGCACTCAAGATACCTAAGGAACAGTATAGACAATATTTTCATTTAACTTTAGATGCCCCGACGGCCAGCATCATAAGGGGATTAAATGAACAGCAGAATATGACATGGCTGGAGTTTGAAAAATAAATTAGGCGTCATTTTTCTCCTTTTCAGTCATTGCAGGAGGCAAAGAAAGTCGCGTACACAATTACTGCTGGACCTAATATATCCCCTCGCCAATTTTTACAAGACTTAAAAAGAGCATTTTCTCGCTTTGATGTATCTTTTGACTCAAATTCCAATGAGTTTAAAACTGCATACTTCTATGGGCTACAGAAAGACATCATATCCCAATTGGTCCGTGAATTTGACCGTGACAAGTCCCTTGAATGGATTGTACATCAAAGCACAAAACTATATGAGGTACTCTATTGTCAGGGTAGAGAAAGTGATAAAATGAAAGATACTAGACCTAAATCTAAAGAACCCTCAGCTACAGTAATGGAAATCAGGTCAGCCAAAATGTCCCTTGAGTCTGCTCAAAGCCAAGGTAAAAATAATGTGACACCTGAACAAAGGGGTAATCAACAAAGATCGCCATTTCCTGTACCAATGTTCCAATCACATGATCCTAGTACTAGAGAGAGCTACATCAGCCCTAGGTATTTAGGGGACAGACTCCGGGTAGGATACCGGCCTGATATGGCAGGTATGAACAATAGCCAGAGACAAAATCAAGATCAAAGAAATGATGGTCCCTACCAGTCATTGGGGACACAGAGCAGATTTGATCCCAGCACCATGATATATGGTAATCAGGATAGGCCCCGATATGTGGATCGATTTACTGATAATGGAAATCAACATAGGGGCCAGTACCCACAATCTGAGAGACAGGACATGAGGCAAAACGTGAACTACACTCCACGCCAGTACAATGATTCCCCACCAGGGGACTATAATCAAAGGATGGGTGCAACCCGCTCCCCTCCACAAATGAATCAAGAGTTCAGAAACCATCCCAACCGACATCAATCACCTGAGAGGTATCAGAATAGATCCAATCAGGGGGAACCCAACCAATATCGACCTAGGCCACAGAAAGAGGATCCTAGAGAGATGGAAAGGTTCCAGTGCCTTGAGGCCCAAGTGAAAATGTTAGCTGAGCAAATAGGAAAGCTCTATATAGCGCAAAAACAACCTTCCAAAGAGGGGACTGATGGCCATAGCAATGACCGGGGGGCTTCCGAAAAGTGACTAAGTACTCATGATAACTGCAGTGCCAAAATGACAGATTGCTCTGATATAATTTTGCATAACGACTCTGAGATGCATAATGGATTAAAAATGAAAGTACCAGTAAATGAAATTGTGACAGAAAGTGCAAATACTTCTAAAAAAGAGGTATGGTTTAACTTAGAGCTAAATAAAACAGTAAAGATTTGCACAAATGAAAAAGAAACATTAGGAATTCCAAAAGAACAAAGGAACAGATTTAAGAAAAATGACTCATGCATGGGGAATACCAGTGAACAGGGAGTAAGTGGGGATGCTATAGCTCCTTCCCTGGGCAAGCAAAACAATGACCAAACACAGACAGAAAAAGGAAATACTCACAAGGAGGGTACAAGTCAATCACCTGAAGAATTCTTTGAGCCACATATTTTTGAAGAGGCTGAAAGGGCTGGTATCACACTAAATAATCACAGATGCACAGAATTAAAAAATGACAAATTGCTGAATGATGTTGTTACACATGTTCAGTTGGAGGATTGTAATGTGGTCTCTGATGTTACCCAGATGGATGGGCGAACAGTGGCCACACTCCAAAAAACCTCTGATCATGGAGAAATGAATAAAATCTCTCGCACAGAAATGGGTAAAAAGGAGGGAAAAATGTCCTTTCATTTACCAATGTGCTTAGCCAAAAGTGAAAAAGACCTGAGAAAGGTGAGCCCTGAAATCAGTAAGAATTCACGTTTCTTATGTGTATTAGAGGAAGTTGAGGACAGATATTATGCACCCATCACTGTAGAAGAAAAATGCCACACCTTTGCTATGATTGACACTGGCGCACAGGCCACAATTATGTCCAAGGAGCTGGTAAAGAGTATCAATGAAGGGAGACCTCCACAGAGTCAGATCACAGTGAAGGAAAATCAAGGCCCAGTGCATAACTTTAATGGGGAGGAGGTGCCCATCATAGGTGTAACTGAGATTGACATAAAAATAGGAAAGCACAGAATGAAACAAGAGGTATTGATCACATCTATTTGTGAAATTCCATTTCTGATGGGGACAGATTGCCTGAAAAGATTGTCTCCTCTCATAGATGGGGTGAATGGAGTGCTGTGGTCCTTAACCAAAAAAACATTGAGGCCTAAGAAACTAAAATCACAAAACAGCAATATAAATGAATGTCACACCGTTGCCAAAACAAATGATGCTGTGGAGGTATATCCCCAGAATAGCTGCATACCTAATGTCACTGTCATATTAATGTGTCAAGACAAAATGCAGAGCGACAATGAAAAACTACCTGTACAAATATACTTGGACCCAAGGAAAGATTGGCAGACTGCCATAGATGAGCACACATTATGTTTTTATCTAAAAGAGAAAACGTGCAAACAGAATATTGCTCCTAAAACAGATTCAGAAAAACACATTACCACTCTGGCAGAAATACACATGGAAGATGAGCAACCATGGGTTCATGTTGGTATAAATGATTATTTTAAAACAATAAAAGCCACTTTAGCGCTTGAACATGAAAGGAGTTTCATTAATGAGAAATTGTTGCAAAAAATAATGGAAAGGGAAGAAATCCCGAGATTTAGGATTAAAAACCAATATGTTTCTGGCTTGGACAGTCCAGACTTTGAAAACCGAATTGCAGGCAGATGCATGCTTAAAATTAGCATTGGGCGGAAAACAATTTACCATAATGTATGGATAGTGAGTGGAGCACAAAATGAATTTTACATGGGAAATGACATCATGCACAGAATGTGTATGGTGTTAGATTTCCTTAATCAAAACATATGGTCACGCCTAGGTGGTCCGGCACCTGAATTTGAAGACAAAAGAAGGGCTTATCATTGTGCACAACTGGTTCCTTATGCAATCGAATTACAAATGAGGAAAAATACTATTATTCCTGCATTTACAAAACAGTTTGCAATAACACTGAAATGCAAAAATGGACAGCAGATGAAAGGCTCTGATGCATTTGTATGCCTGGATGAATCCATAAAACAGCAAGGCCTGGATTATGAATACATTCCATTGGTAGACATTGGTGAGGGATCTGTAAAAATCATGGTAAATAATAAAGGTTGTCAGGATATTCATTTAGAGGAAAACTCCCCATTAGGAATGGCCATACAAAAATCACATTATACGGCAGATTTAAATAACATGGTGATTGGGAATATTCCTGAAAAATACGTAGATGCCAAGGGCGAGTTGCCAGAACACCTGGACTCTCAGCCCAAAGGAATATTTAAAATTCATTCTGTGTATCCTTATGATTCAAATGAGACAGTGTGCTGCCATCAGGAGGATTGCATAATATTTAATTTAAATGAAAATGAAACAGAAAATCAGCCCATTGAAGTGGAAGCTGATATGCCAAAATATTTAAAAAGTGGCAGCTTTACAAAAAGACACAGCCACACAGTTAGAAGAAAGCGCCGAGATTCCCTTACCAGAAGATTTTCCAGAATTTTCCAAAATGGTAGAAGAGCAGATCTCCTTAGCGGATGCATGTGAAAGCAATGAAGAGAGGGACAATCTGAGGGAGATATTTATGGAGTTTAAGGATGTATTTGCAAAAGATGCTTATGATTGTGGTTTAACTGATTTACATGTGGCCACACTACCAGAAGGGTGTAGCAGAAACCCAGTGTTTGTACGCCAGTATAGACTACCGCTGGCATGTTTAGAATCATTGGCAGAGATTATTAAAAATTTGGAATCACGGGGAATCATCAGGCCCATTCATAGCACATCCAGTACACCTATTTTAGGTGTATTGAAGCCAAATGGTCAATGGCGGCTGTGTGCAGACTTGAGAGAGTTAAATAAAAGAGTACCAATATCTAGATGGCCACTGCCATTCATTGATCAGGGCCTAGCTCAGGTACATGGTTCAAATGTATTTACCACACTAGATCTCACCTCTGGATATTGGGGCGTGCCATTGGCAGAGGAGATACAACATTTATTTTCTTTTACATTTGACAGGACTCAATATGCCTGGCTTAGAGCTCCGTTCGGGTACATCAATAGTGGGAGTGAATTTGGCATATTTCTGAGAAAGGCCATGCCGGATGCAGCGGAAAGAGGAACAATAGTTTATGTGGACGATGTCCTGATAAAAAATGAAAGCCTGAAAAGCCATTTTGATGAAATAAGACATGTACTTGGCCAATTGCAGAAAGCAGGCGCCAAAGTATCTTTGCAGAAAGCACAATGGTGCAAGAAAAAAGTGAACTTTCTAGGGCATGAAGTGACTGAATATGGGCTAAATCCACAAAAGAAGAAAATAGAGGCCATACAAAGATTAAAAGATCCTAAAAATGTGAAAGGAGTAAAAGGTTTATTAGGGATGACAGGCTATAACAGAAAGTTCATTAAAAATTATGCAGAAATCACTCAACCATTGACTAAACTGCTTAAACTGAATACTCCCTGGAAATGGGAAAAAGAGCAGTCTGATGCAGTGGCTAAATTAAAGGAATGTCTTGTAAAGGCACCATGTTTAGCATACCCCATAAAGGACAGGGATTTCTTTATAGAAATAGGTTTTTCTGAACATTGTATGTCAGCAGTGTTATCACTAAAACACGATTTGAATCACAAAACCATTGCATATGCAAGTAAGGCATTTTCCCAAGTTGAAATGAAATTTAATGAATGTGAAAAAGCCCTATTAACCACTGTGTGGGCGCTACAACATTTCCGCCCCATTGTTCAGGGAGAAAATGTAATTATTGAAACAAATCATCAACCTTTGCAATTTTTAGAGAGTAAAAGAATTAGATCAGGTAATCTAGCGCAATCCAGAATCACTTCATGGACGCTGGCATTACAAGGTTTTCCCGTAGAAGTGAGATATGGACAAAATAAAAAGAACCCAATTGCTCAAGGGTTAGCTGACTTACATGACTGTGCAGCTGAACAAATACCAAATGAAATGGAAGTAGAAACTAGTTTGCAGGAATTTGAACAATCACCACACAAAGCTTTTGATGAAAAAACATGCAAGGATTTGCCAACTGTATATGTGGATGGTTGTGCTTTTCACATTGAAAATGACAGTAATAAACAGTTAGTGGCAGGAATAGGAAATGTCTGGTTGAAATGTGAAGGTGTCCCCAGTATAGGGATGAGGATTGGAGATAGGAGCAGTCAGGTGGCGGAATTGGCAGCCATTTATAAAGCAATTGCTACTGCAGTTGATAAAAAGTTCAGTGAAATTGTCCTGGTGACTGATTCTGATTATGCACGGAATAGCTTTGTGGAGTATTTGCCTGGTTGGAAAGCAAGAGGCATGGTTACATATAACAAAAAGCCACTTAAGCATGGAAAAATGATACAAGCCATAGACAAATTGGTGTCAGAGAATAAGTTAACAATATACTGGAGAAAAGAAAAATTCGTGGGCATTTAAAAACACCAGGAGAGGATAAGGAGGGAAATGATAAGGCAGACCACCTGGCTAAGATTGGGGCTGTGATGGGAGAATTGCTACCTATTGATTATTTAATGGGTGAAATACAAATTGATGCAGTCACACGTTCTAAAACACCAAAGGAGGTGGATCAACCGGTGGTGCAGTGGAGTCATGACACGCCAGACCAAGATTTGATTGAGGCACAAAAGAATGATCAAATTTTGGGAATCTATTATAATCATTTGATAGATCCCGAACAAAATCCTTTAACAGAAAATGACTGTATGGGAAAAGAAGAGTTGAGGGTGCTATTAAAGAACAAAACACGAATTAGATTACAGGATGGACTCATGATTAGAGAGTCCATACCAGGACAAATACAGTGGGTAGTACCCCTTTCATTCAGAGGACTAATGCTACACCATGCACATGATGCCATAACCGCAGGCCATAGAGGTTCACAAAAAACATTAGAAATACTAAAAGATTATGCTTACTGGCCACATATGTCCCAAGATGTGGAATTATATACTAGAGGATGTCTAGTATGCGCCCAATTTAAACCTGCTTCACCAATGCATAGAGCACCATTGATGAAAAGAGGCCTAACTCTTCCATGGTCAGATTTGCAAATAGACTATGTAGGTCCTTTAAAAAGGTCGAGCAGGGGACACCGTTATATTTTGAGTGTGGTATGTTTGATGTCCAAGTGGATTGAATGCATTCCTGCACCAGATTGTAGTGCGCAAACAGCAGCCACATTGCTGGTGAAACATGTGTTCTCAAGGTTTGGGTTGCCACAAAGAATTGAGTCAGACAGAGGAAGTCATTTCACAAGTACTCTAATGAGTAAGGTATGGCAAATACTAGGTGTGAAAAGGAAACTACATATCGCATTTCGGGCGGCCTCTTCAGGTACAGTTGAAAGAAGCAATAGATCTGTTGTGGATATTTTAAAGAAATTTGTGGCAGAAGCAGGTTCCAGCTGGGATTTGCTTTTACCATTAGTTTTGATGGCAATCAGATCGACTCCTGCCAAAGCAACAGGTGTTAGCCCCCATGAGGTCTTAACAGGTAGGAAAATGGTGTTACCACAACACCTACTATACAGAACACATGAGCAAACCCTTGTGAGTGCATCCACAGTTCATGAATATATTGATCAACTGAGGAGGCATTTGCAACATGCATTTGCTTTTGTGCAGAGAAATCTGGAAAGAGCTGCTGACAGTGCAAAATCGTATTATGATAAAAAGACATCAGTAAAGGAATACAGTGTAGGGGATCAGGTATACAAGTTTCATTTTGGAAAAAGTAAACAGAAAAATTCTAAATTTCTAGCAGCCTGGCAGGGGCCATTTCGAATTATAGATAAGGTCTCTCCTGTAGTGTATAAAATCTTGAAAAATGAAGGTGAAACAGCAATAGAGCAGTTTGTCCATGTAAATCAAATCAAACCATGCCATCCCAGACATGAGATCAGGCAGCTTGAGCATGTAGAAACAGATAAAGTCCCCTGAACACAAAAAGAGAAAATAAATGGGTGTAATCAGGAGGCAGTGACAAAGAAGTTAAAAAGTTGCTTGTTATGATGGCACATAAACACTGTAGTATATGTAAAAATATATAATATAAAATAAATAAATAAATAAATAAATAAATAAATGCACATATAACGGAAGCTCATGGTTGGTGTGCAGAGAGAAAATGTATTAAATATTGAATGCTGTTTATGTGTGCTTGTTTTTTTTAACTTGTGTTTAATTTAAAAAAAATAAAAAAAAAATAAAAAAAAATAATAGAAGAAAAAAAAATGAAATATTTTTACCAAGCATGTTTTATTTTTGGAAAAAGGGTAAAGTTAATATTGTGCTATGTACTTAATTTGTTTATTTTCTATTTTGATTTAGAAAATTAACATTATTTGGTCGGAGGTTCCAGGATCAGAGCCCACGGGAGACGATGGAGTCCTGGAGCCCATGTGAACGGATTCCGAGAAAGCCCCAAAGAGGGGTGAAGACCAAGGCTGCAAAGCGATCAGCATTGAAGATGATACCGATGATATGGTTAATGATGATGATATTTGGAGGGATCTTCAAGAATTCAGAAGCACAGGTTGTCATTGAACCTGGACCAGCATCTGGTATTGCGGTGGAAGAGGCACCAGGATTCTTCATGAGTGATAGAAGGATGATTTTCCAAAATATATACATACCATTAAATCCTGAGATTTTGATTGAAAAACACTTGAACAATACCGGAATTAAGATTGAACAGACTAAAGAGTGGCTGGAAATAAGAAAAGAGGACACTAAGCAGTCAATAAGAGATATATTAATGCAATTGGAAAAAACAATCGTGAATTCAGCAGACATTAAGAAGAAGAGAGGAAAGAGAGGTGCGGTGATGCTCGCGATATCAATGGTAATGTCTATAGTTGGAGCAATAATAGGTACCACAATATCAACAGCCAATTCTATTTCGGTAGGAACACTGAGTACTAAAGCACAACAATTGAGTATTGACCTAGAAATAATACAAAAAACATTAGATGGAATTAGAGGGGGACTGGATGAACAAGTAAGATTCATAAATGAAACTGCAATCATTCTAAATGAACAAGCGGATGTAATGCAACGGGCGACTAAAATAATACTTAAGCATGACAGAACTTTAAAGGAAATATTGAACATAATGAGTCCTGTTGATAGACTATTAACGAATTATATGAGAGAAGTTCAAACTGCAGTTTCACAATTGATTCAAGGACATATTCCATTGTATTTTGTTTCGCAGGATATCATTCGTCAAATGATAGAAAGATTGACCAGGAGGGAAATTGACATAATACAGGTAAAAATTGCATTCGAAATAGGGAATGCAATGCCGTTATATGTGGACTTGGAAAGACTAGAGATCAGATTTTTGCTATGCATCCCATATGTAGCCCCTGAACTTATTTATCAAACGAAGTGGGTACACAATGTGGGATTTTGGCAAGAGGACAAATTCATTAAGATTAAGACTCCAGAAGTGGTGGCATTTCAGTCATGGGAACCTGAAGTTTATTTAATACCAAACCTGGAAACATGTGTAACATTTAAAGAACAAAATTATATGTGTCCAGGTAAACCGTTTGTTCCTGATGCCACAGATGCTATTTGTGGTTTGAAATCTGACCCAAGTATATCAGAGGGATGTGAAGTGATTATTAGTAATATGGGGAGTGAAGAAATGGCACAGGCTAAGATGGTCAGAGGTAAATGGTTGGTCAGCACCTGCTTAAAGAACATGACGGTAGTACATTTAAACCATGGAACATACGTGGTTAAACAGGTGAAATATAATGTTTTTTATTTACAGGTTCCAAAGGATGCAATTGTGTCAATTGGGGGATTAACATTGTTTCATGTAACAAATGATGTTTGGGAAAGCCAAGTGGAAAATATCGATTTTTTTCAAAGGGATACTTTTCCAATAGATCCGGAGGTGGAATATTTATTGAATCACAAAGAAAGACATGTTATAAAAATGAATTTGAGAAAAAACAATATTACAATTAGTAATCTGGGCATAATAGAAGTGGAAAGATTTAATTGGGGAACCTGGGGGGAACGCTCAATAGTGGGTTTGGCTATCCTGGTGCTGATCATGGATGGATGGTTGATTGTGCTATCAGTAAAAATGAAAATGTTACTAATTTTACGAGCTACGTCAGGAAGAGAAAGATATCCCAATACACATGCATTTTAAAAGAAAAAGAAAGAACAAGTTGTTTTTAGGAATTGGCTTGGATCGTAGCCAGATTCTAAAAACAAAAGGAGGGTATGTAAGGATATTTGGCGTGTTACAGCACAGAGTACAGCACTACTGCACAGGTAGCAATTTTTTTTTTGCAGCACCACCACAAGGGAGCGGTGCATTGCTATATGTGTTACCAGATTAACAAGGAAAGACAGGCTATTCAGTCAAAAACGATTTTAACATATAAGATGCAAATCTATTTTTACAGTTAAAAGCACACGTGCACATTCAAAAATGCACACTATTTTTCACCTGAAATGCCTATGGTGTGAGAGACACATTTGAAAATAATAACTAACATTACTTATAACTAACCTGACTAATGAAACATAATCCACTAATAAAAATGTGTCTCTACTGCAGAATTAGGCCTATTCTGAAAGTGAACTTTTAAACGCACATCCATTTTTTTTTCTCTGCTGCCCTGTCCACATAATTACAGGAAGCAAAAGAGCTCGAAAGAACAGGAAATCAGTTGGTTACAAAGTATTACTATAAAAATGAGCCATTGTGTAGAGAAGGAGGAGATGGCATGATTGATTCTGATTGGAGCAGCGTCATAGCAAGTATCATGCTAGAGGGAGTGATCAGAGTTTTGCTGGGGGGAGTTTGAAGAGAGAGAAGGACAGTCAAGATTTGGCAGAGCTGAGAGAAGGACCTATTTTTTCCTGGTTGGAGCATTCCTATCTGCAAAAGCTGAGAATTCCAGGCGACCCCGGTTTGAGAACGGCAGGCGTTCCTTTTCACTGGGGTTAATCTTCAAGGGAGCCACATTCAGAAAGAGAACAGCTGAAGAAAACTCTGAACAGATAAGGTAATTACATAAGTGTGGGAGCTGAGTGTGTACGAGAATGTTCAGTCAGAGTAGGAAAGGCGATTCCGGTGCCTTAATCACACGTTAATGTTGCAAATTGTGTTCTGTTCTCCGCCATTTTTTTTTTCAGTGTATTACAGACAATGCTGTTAATGTGCTGTTTTATTTATTTCTGTAAAGAGTGAGATCGTGTTTAAATGCAACTTTTATAATACAGAAAAATATTTGAAAGCAGACGGGTGGTGTGTCTTCTATTTACCAATACAGTGCTGATGATGAGGGGAGATTTTTAAACAATGCAATTGTCATTTTAAGACAGATGTGTGCATTATCATATTCAGTATGAACAGTTGAAAGTGATTGTTTGTAGCATAGCTCGTTGGAGGTACATGAGCCAACGGGAAGAGGGACTCTCTGAACATAGTTCCCTACCGTATATAAGGTAGTGGAAATTACCACAAAATTACCACATATAGCTCTCTGTCGTAAATAAGTCAGTGAGATCGCCCATGGTGGCACACTAACACTAACACTGAAAATGTGGTATTCCTAAAATGTAGGTCTGAGGTCTCTCTAGTGATTACACGAAAAATCTAAGCAAATATAAGGGATTCTGGACATTGGGGCCACAAATAAAACAAGGGAATTATGCTCACCAAAATACCACCAACCACGCATACCAACCACGCATACCAAATATGCATGTCTGGGTGCTGAAATAATGCATGTCCACTGTATTATTGTTGCACATGGCCAAATCTGAATACAAGGAGTGATTATTGCTAAGTTATTTTTCGGCGCTAATAAAATACCGTCAGGCCCCAAATCTCCACAAAATACCCTACATAGTCCAACGTCACTGTGTAATTCACTGTCACTTGGGCACACCCTTTGCAAGCCCATGGAAACGGGAAGCAGGAGGAGTGTGTGTGACTCAAACCCAAGCATCTGAACCAAATACATTACAAGCCTGCATGTGCCCAGCCACAATGCAGCGTATGCCCACAGGAACCACGGAAGCCAACAAATCGTCCCAAAAAAATTGGGAATAAAAGAAATAAAAATAAAAACAAAAATAAAAATAAAAAAAATCAAAAATGGCCATTGAAGGGCCCGGGGGGGTTGGGGAGGCCACCCAGGAGGTCCGAGGACAGGATGCACACCAGAACCCACCTGCGTGGATCCTGGGAAAAAAAAACACCTCCATGGGCTCATGGCCCACACGGCTACCCTATTGTGGGAGTATCACTGCTGTCGCTATTATCACCCTGTGCAGCTGCATCCGGAGGTGGTTGCACTATGGGAGGCAGCCCACGCAAGGCCCTAGTCTGCTCCTCCATGGCTGCAAGCATGCGGGTGTGGTAGGTCTGGTTCTGGAGGATGAGTGTGCGGAGGTCCCCATGCAACAACTCACGGGATGCCCGAACCTCTGCCCTCGTTGCCTGCATCTCAGCTGAAAGCGTACGGGTGAGACGCTCCAGCTGCTGTTCTGTCCTTTGGTGTGTAGAAGCCTCAAGCTCAACAAGAGTCGTCCTGAGGTGAAGGAGCTCCTGCCTCAGGGCTTCCCTGTGGCCCTGGGACTCAATGGAGAAGGCCTCCTGCAGAGTCGCCAGTGCGGCCCGCCTGTCCCTGTTGGACCCAAACATGTCCTCCCTGTGTGACTGGCAGATGGAGTCGGTTGCCTGCTCTTGTCGCTCCATCAGCCTTTCAGGGGGGACAATGTAAGTGGCCACCCTATCCATGGCCTGAGCCATCATCTCGGATGATGCTGCCTGTTGGGTTGCCATACCGTAAATGGATTGCTCCCATGCAGTATTGCCAGGTGGCGTACCGCCACCATGTCGGCGGGCACCACACCTGTCTGGGGCAAGGCGAACTGCGCCTTGCTGTGCCGGCACTGCCTGAGGCTGCAGGACTGCATTCCCCCTCTGATCTGCTGGCCCAGGAACAGGATCAGATGTCGCGGAGTGTGACCCTGCATCCGTAACCACCAAAGGCGTAGCTGCCAACACTGACATCCCCATTGAGGGTTCTGACCCTGGTGCAGGTGGGTGAGACAGAACAGAATCCCTCCCTGGAACACTCACCTGCGACGGCACGTAGGTCTCATCCGAATCAACACCTGAGTACAGCTCGGGGGAGGTGCAGCCAGAGACACCCCTTGAGAGCAGGACCTGCAGCACTTGTGGGTTCTCACCCACCACCACACCACGTCCCTCACTGGTGGTTGGTCGGCCCTCTGACCCCTCCTGGGTCTGCACCATCTCCACAACCCCAGCAGTATCAGGTGCGTCTTCCCCTGCAAAGACATAAAAACAAAGAAATGGAAACAGGCATTAGGCCCATGGCACACAATAAGGGCTGAGAAGCTAGTAAACCAGTACTTGTTTGACACATGTCCCACATGACTAAAACCCTCCCATGCATGCACCCTCACTGCGTATGAAGGGCAGGCAAATGGCACACACTGATGACACCAAGATTGAAGATGAACACATTTTCTGCATGCTGCCTGGCATTGGCATCACACATTGGCCTGTGATTGGCAGGTGAAACACACATGCCATCACACAGATGGCATGTACCATTGCTATTGAGTGAAGATGGAGAGGAGGGCAGCACCTATTCATTCTGTCCAGTTCCCGCATGTAATAGCTTTTCTAATTCAAACAGGTCAGATTCTTCACCTGGAGCTGCCAGTCCGAAATGGTGCAATTGCACAGGGACATGTTTGAACAAATGATATCCAGGTAACAAAGTCACTCCACTTTACCATAGCCATGTCAGACATGTGACTAGAGGACTGCGACATACCTAGTAAAAGTGGTGGAATGTAAAAAAATCTGACTAAATGAACAGTGGAAAATTTAGCAACAATGTTGTGGCAAGGTGACACTTCAAGGGCAACTGGCGTGCAGTTGGGCTAGATGTCTACTGTTGGCAGAAGGGATACTGCTATGGCCAAATGCAGCTGCGCAGGATGTATTGCATGAAGCACATGGCTGACCCATACGACTCAGGCGCACACACTCTCACCTGTCACACAAACAGAAGCCCTCACACACACCATGCACATGGATGACACACACATGCATGTGCACTCACCGGACAATGCCTCGTAATCAGCCAAATCTCCCACGCCTTGTATCTGTTCCTCCGTGACGTAGGTCCCAGCGACTGACTCATGTGGAGTGAGTTCCATGTCTACTACTGGAGACCCACCTCCAGTCACTAGAGTTGCGGCATGACTTGAGGCCAGCTTACTCTTTGCCCTGTGCTTTAGGTCATTCCAGCGCTTATAGCAATCATTGGCTGTGCGCCTCACGATTCCAAGGGCACTTACGATGTCCGCAACGGTCTGCCAGTGTGCCTGGCGTTGTGCAGGTGTGGTCTTGGATCCTGCAACAATGACCATCTTGTTGTCATGTGCGGACACATACTCGACAAGTGCATTCAGTTCGTCATCCGTGAAGCTGGGCTTCCTGGACGGGCTGGACTGTGTAGCCGTGTCTGGGGCATCAGCCTGTGCCGGACGAGCACTCTTCCTCTTCCGCTTGGAAGGTGGTGGTGATCCTGAGTGTCCTGCGCCGCTCTGGACACTAGGGGAAGGAGCTCTGGTGGACTCTGTATCAGGAGTGTGGGATTGCACACTCAGCATGGGAGTTGGTGCAGGCATTGGCTCTAGTGTGATGGTGTCAGGGGGAATATCAGCAGCATGGACTAGGACCGACACTGTCCGGGCTGGGTGTGTGAGGGCTGGGGTGGATGGAGCCGCAGCTGCCCCTGCAGCCTCTCCGCCCTGCCTACTTGGTGCAGCAGATGACCTTGCTGCCCCAGATGCACGTGGCATGGTGACATCAACGTGCACCAGCGCACGTGTCATAGGCCTGCTGACCTGGAAGTCAGCCATGGAGTCAGCCAGGTCTGGTGCCACAATGGGCTGGTCCAACAAGGGCTGAGCATGGATGGTGTCAGCCACATCAGCCTCAACGGGAGGGGGGGGGATTATGGGTGCCCTTGACTGGTCCTCCACACATGGGGGGACAGGCTCACCCTGCAAGTAACGACCACGTCCCCTACCGGATCCACCACGGCCACCACTTGTGGCTCTTCCACCTTTGCCACCCTTACGGAATCCTCGCCTCCCAGCCATGGCACTGATGTTAATGTGCGTATGGGAGTGGCTGTAAAATATTGTCCTGGGCAATTGGGGGTCAAAGGGGTTGGGTACCAGATGGTAATTGTACCCTAGTGCTCTTGCAAGGCTGATTGTAACCCCTGGGGAAAGATGACGGGTCACGCTACGCACAGGAGCCCCAAAAAAGGGAGATGACATGCACGCAACCCCTCCTAGACCATGTGTGCAGAAAGAAAAACCTGCACTACGCTGTGGCACCCAGTAACACAAGAATGAACGTATGCGTGTCACACGCAGCCTAGAATGACCTCTGAAGGGGTAGGCTACACACGGGGCAAGCACAGATGTTAGATGCGTGCGTGACTCACCGTCTGCCAGGTAAAAGAGTGTGAAAAAGGAGCGCGTTTGGTTGGCAACACTGCCGCCAAAAGAAGATTTGTACGCTGTCTGAGGAGACAGGACAACAGTAGAAGGGAACACTGTTTGAGGGAACAGGCCCAGGTAAACCAGTAAAAGAGAAAAAAGAGAAAAATCTGTCAGAGGTAACAGGGAATACGAACTTGAAACGCCGTGAAGTAAATCGCGTGTGAACCGACAAGAAGTACAGAATTCACCAACTCGCTCTCCACGAAAAGCACGTACAAGGAAATGGTGTTCTACGCGTACCTTTTATACAGGCCCACACGTCCAGCGTCACTTACGCGGCGTCTACGCGCTAGGGCCATTTCCACCAATTACACGCTTTGTCACTTATGCTGATAGGGCGTTTTTCACCAATTACACGCTTTGTGACTTATGCGTGTACGGCCATTTCCACCAATTACACGCTTTGTCACTTCTGTGTGTATGTCCATTTCCACCAATCACACGCGATGACACTCTGACGTGCAGTCTTTCCACGTGTGCTCTGTCATCACGTGCTGTGTGGGAAACACCCGTGTGGGTCACGCCACAGACGCGCTTACGCGCTGAGGGCCTTTGGTCCAATAGAATCGCGTATGCGTGCTGACACGCTTACGCGCTAAGGGCCTTTCCTCGGTTTTCACGCTGACGTGCAGGATTTTCACGTGCCAAATCACTCCGTACCAAGCTGGCCACGCGTAAGCACACAGAAGACCACCCTCCTGCCCAGAAGGCCGAATTACTGCCCCCCAGAGCCCCGAGCACGCTCCCACCTGCCCTCTGCTGCTGCCTGACTGCCTGCTGCCCACGTGCACTGCCATTTGCTGCCTGCACATCAGCCAGGGGTGCTGTTGCTGTGACCACCCCTGCTGGAACCGAAGACTCCCGACTGGAATTCCATCGCTCCACAGCACAGCCCCAGGACCCAGTTGCCCACCCACTCCTGCCTCTGGGGTTGTCATGTTGGGGCAAACACCATCTGTGACCACTGACAACCCCCGGCCAGAGAGGCAGAGGGGCACCAGCTTCAGTGCCACCGAAGTTGGTGTCCTGGTGGAGCAAGTCCTGGGGCAGTATGATGCCCTCTTCGGAAGTTCCCGCGCAGACAAGGAAGGACGGACTCGGATCTGGACTGACATCGTGACTGCCATCAACGCGGAGGGGGTGGCAGTCCGGGACTTACAACATGTCAGGAAGCGCTGGGAGGACTTCAGGTCCAGGACCCTGAACAAGGCCCGGCGCCTCTTGAAGGCAGCGGATGCCAAGGGGCACCGGGGCCACTTGTCGGAAGAACAGATGGGGGTCCTGGAACGCATATCCCCAGCGCTCCACGTCCAGGTCCTAGAGAAGCAGACCCGTCTGGAGTCGAGCGGTGAGTGTACATGCATCCTGATTGTGAGCAGTGCGTGTGGTGATCATTCAGCATTTTGCCGGTTGCACATCTGTTTGTATGGGGTCGAGTATGGGTGGGGGTGTACAGGGCCGTGGGGCTGACACATGTGAGGGCTGTAATGTGTGAGACATGGATGGTGCTTGTGTGTGTGGGCTTGCATGGCAAATGCAGTTGTGCGTGCACACATGTTTGGATGAATGTGTATGTAAGTAGACATGTCCGTGATGTCAGGCATGTATGTTGTTTTCGGCTGCATGTATGAGCACTGTGTACATGTGCATGTGTGTGTATTTGACAAGGGTGCAACAGTGATGCAACATGGATGCATGTGACAGCGGTATGTGGAAGCCTGATTGGCAGATGTGACATGGATGCCCGTCTGAACAGTGCGACACTTGGCAGAGGTGTAGACATGCATGCAAGTGTGGTGGTGTGTATACATGTGTGGTGCACTTCCTGTGTTGCATGTGATGTCTGGCTCCCCTTTGGCTGCTGATGCTGTTGTATGTGTAGGGATGGTGGTGGCAGTTGCGATATGGCTGTGGTATGGCTCATGTGTGCCAGTTGCAATGACATGTGTGTTGGGGATTGTGATGACATGTCTGAGGTTTGCCAATGCCACTCATGTGCAACTGTCATGCGTGTATGTGTCCATTGTACAGTGCCCTGATGCCTGTGTTTTGTTTCTCCCTGTCTGCAGCGTCAACTGATGAAGAGGGCGGAGAAGGTGCTGTGGAGCACAGCGGCGGGGATCCGACCGCCAGCCAGAGACGCAAGGCCCGGCTCCCCTCCCGTGTTGTCATCTCGTCGGGGAGTGAGGAGTCCGGTGCCGCGTCCCAGGCCGCAGCTGCCGGGGGGAGGTCCAAGAGGCGGAGGTTGCAGTTTGACTCCTCGGCAGCAGAAGGGGCAGCTGGGACCCCACAGGGCCCAACAGGGGAAGATGGCACGGAGTCATCCAGGTTGGTGGGGGGTTTGGTGGAGGAGGGGGCCGCGCAAGCACCAGAGACGGGGTCTGGAGGTGGGGATCCCACTGGTGCTAGTGGTGTAGTGCAGGACCAGGGACAGGAGGCAGCACAGGCAGCCGCGGAGGTGCCTGTGTGCAATCCTGTCCCCGATCCTGTCCCTGCATCATCTTGCACCAGCAGGGATGCCTACGTCCAGACCCGTTTTCAGGCAGTGGATGAGCTGACGTCAACTGGTCTTCCTCTGCCTGCGGACGTGGCCATCCAGGTCCGGGTTGAGCCTGTCCTGGCTGGTGTGGCGTTGCGTCAACGGGCCATGCGAGGTGACCTGCAGTCTTTTCATGGAGAGACTGCACGTCATCTCGAATGGCTCGTTGACCACGTCAGCCTGCTGGGACAGGTCACCCAGGCCGGATTCCGCTGTCTGATGGGGCTTGCTCCGACCCCCTCCTCAACTGGACCCCCTACGCGCCAGTCGTCCTCTGTGCTATCTTCCCACCCATCAATCACCTGGGTGCCCTGTGGAGCTGCTCTGACGGTGCGGCCAGGCTGGTGAAGGAGGCATCCCTGCCACAGTCGGGAGTCGGAGGTCCAGCAGGGGTGGCCACATCAACAAGTGCACCCCAGCCGGCGGAGGATGTGCAGGCAGCAGGAGGCAGTGCACGGGCAGAGGCAGAGCAGCAGCAGCAGCAACATGGTGGGAGACATGAAGGCTCGGGGCTTTCGACATCGGAGGGGCAGGCATCGGCCGGAGGGCAGGGGGACCCAGGACAGAGAGTGTCTTCCGTGTGGCAGCGGTTGGGCCACGCCATAGGTGCGGAGCGGCGGCGGGCGGAAGAGGCACGGCTCACAATGGTCAGGGCGGAGACCTCAATGCGGAGGGCCCTAAGGCGGGCCGAGTGCCTCGAGGCAATCCGCAGGGGGTTGGAGGAGGACACAGCGTCGTCCCTGCGGACCCTCGGGGCCATGGAACTGGACCACCTCCGGGACATCGAACAGGAGTTCGATGATGCCCTGGCCCGGGACACCACGGAGTGAGCCGCTGGACTTGCCCGCCGCCTTTGTATATAGTTCTTTAGTTTTAGGTTTCCTTTCTTTCTTATTATGATTTGGAGTCGACGGACACTGCTCCACTTTTTGTATATAGTTGATTTTTAGGTAGGTTTTTTAGTAGGTTTCCTTTGTTCAGTTGGGCTCATGGACCCTTGGTATTTTTGTACATAGTTCTTTATTGCATGGAGATTTTTTTACATTTGACTTTGGACAAAATTTTTTTGGATTTGGATTTCCAGTTTTGTGTTTTTATACTGACATGCAGCTTATTTTTTCTCATTCACATTGTAGTTTGTTTTCTTTCTTTAGCATTCTTTATTTTTTTCAATACAATTTTGTTTGCATACTTCACTGTGTGGTATCATCTCATTGGTTTCATGCATGTCATGTTGTGTGTTTTCCCATTCAATTGCAACCATTGTTTGTGACGGACATGGGTTCATTAGCTTCATGAACATTGGGGGTGTAACATGTGATTTACATTTCCATGTGGGTGAATGGGTTACTTGGTAGGGCTTTTTGGCTGTGGAGGCTGACCATTACGCACATGATTGGGGATTGTGAGGACCTGGTGGGGGCTGCCCATGGTGGCAGGGGGGTGGGGGTGGTGGGAGACATGAGTGGGGGCCTGGTGGAGGGTGACCCTGGATGCTGGGGGGTGGGGGTGGTGGGAGACATGAGTGGGGGCCTGGTGGAAGCTGCCCCTGCACTGCTGGGGGGTGGGGGTGGTGGGAGACATGAGTGGGGGCCTGGTGGAGGATGCCCATGGTGGCAGGGGGGTGGGGGTGGTGGGAGACATGAGTGGGGGCCTGGTGGAGGGTGACCCTGGATGCTGGGGGGTGGGGGTGCAGGGGGACATGAGTGGGGGCCTGGTGGAGGATGCCCATGGTGGCAGGGGGGTGGGGGTGGTGGGAGACATGAGTGGGGGCCTGGTGGAGGCTGCCCCTGCACTGCTGGGGGTGGGGGGTGGTGGGAGACATGAGTGGGGGCCTGGTGGAGGCTGCCCCTGCACTGCTGGGGGCTGGGCTGGTGGGAGACATGAGTGGGGGCCTGGTGGAGGCTGCCCCTGCACTGCTGGGGGGTGCGGGTGCAGGGGGACATGAGTGGGGGCCTGGTGGAGGATGCCCATGGTGGCAGGGGGGTGGGGGTGGTGGGAGACATGAGTGGGGGCCTGGTGGAGGGTGACCCTGGATGCTGGGGGGTGGGGGTGCAGGGGGACATGAGTGGGGGCCTGGTGGAGGATGCCCATGGTGGCAGGGGGGTGGGGGTGGTGGGAGACATGAGTGGGGGCCTGGTGGAGGCTGCCCCTGCACTGCTGGGGGGTGGGGGTGGTGGGAGACATGAGTGGGGGCCTGGTGGAGGCTGCCCCTGCACTGCTGGGGGGTGGGGGTGGTGGGAGACATGAGTGGGGGCCTGGTGGAGGCTGCCCCTGCACTGCTGGGGATGGGGGCGCAGGGGGACATGAGTGGGGGCCTGGTGGAGGATGCCCATGGTGGCAGGGGGGTGGGGGTGGTGGGAGACATGAGTGAGGGCCTGGTGGAGGGTGACCCTGGATGCTGGGGGGTGGGGGTGCAGGGGGACATGCGTGGGGGCCTGGTAGAGGATGCCCATGGTTGCAGGGGGGTGGGGGTGGTGGGAGACATGAGTGGGGGCCTGGTGGAGGGTGACCCTGGATGCTGGGGGGTGGGGGTACAGGGGGACATGAGTGGGGGCCTGGTGGAGGATGCCCATGGTGGCAGGGGGGTGGGGGTGGTGGGAGACATGATTGGGGGCCTGGTGGAGGCTGCCCCTGCACTGCTGGAGGGTGGGGGTGGTGGGAGACATGAGTGGGGGCCTGGTGGAGGCTGCCCCTGCACTGCTGGGGGGTGGGGGTGGTGGGAGACATGAGTGGGGGCCTGGTGGAGGCTGCCCCTGAACTGCTGGGGGGGTGGGAGTGGTGGGAGACATGAGTGGGGGCCTGGTGGAGGATGCCCATGGTGGCAGGGGGGTGGGGTGGTGGGAGACATGAGTGGGGGTCTGGTGGAGGGTGACCCTGGATGCTGGGGGGTGGGGGTGCAGGGGGACATGAGTGGGGGCCTGGTGGAGGCTGCCCCTGCACTGCCGGGGGGTGGGGGTGGTGGGAGACATGAGTGGGGGCCTGGTGGAGGCTGCCCCTGCACTGCTGGGGGGTGGGGGTGGTGGGAGACATGAGTGGGGGCCTGGTGGAGGCTGCCCCTGCACTGCTGGGGGGTGGGGGTGGTGGGAGACATGAGTGGGGGCCTGGTGGAGGCTGCCCCTGCACTGCTGGGGGGTGGGGGTGGTGGGAGACATGAGTGGGGGCCTGGTGGAGGATGCCCATGGTGGCAGGGGGGTGGGGGTGGTGGGAGACATGAGTGGGGGCCTGGTGGAGGGTGACCCTGGATGCTGGGGGGTGGGGGTGCAGGGGGACATGAGTTGGGGCCTGGTGGAGGCTGCCCCTGCACTGCAGGGGGGTGGGCGTGGTGGGAGACATGAGTGGGGGCCTGGTGGAGGCTGCCCCTGCACTGCCGGGGGGTGGGGGTGGTGGGAGACATGAGTGGGGGCCTGGTGGAGGGTGACCCTGGATGCTGGGGGGTAGGGGTGCAGGGGGACATGAGTGGGGGCCTGGTGGAGGCTGCCCCTGCACTGCCGGGGGGTGGGGGTGGTGGGAGACATGAGTGGAGGCCTGGTGGAGGGTGACCCTGGATGCTGGGGGGTGGGGGTGCAGGGGGACATGAGTGGGGGCCTGGTGGAGGCTGCCCCTGCACTGCCGGGGGGTGGGGGTGGTGGGAGACATGAGTGGGGGCCTGGTGGAGGGTGACCCTGGATGCTGGGGGGTGGGGGTGCAGGGGGACATGAGTGGGGGCCTGGTGGAGGCTGCCCCTGCACTGCCAGGGGGTGGGGGTGGTGGGAGACATGAGTGGGGGCCTGGTGGAGGGTGACCCTGGATGCTGGGGGGTGGGGGTGCAGGGGGACATGAGTGGGGGCCTGGTGGAGGCTGCCCCTGCACTGCTGGGGGGTGGGGGTGGTCGGAGACATGCATTGTTGATCAGTAGTGCAAGGTGACATGTGGGTTGGCTGGGGGGCATGCCCATGGTGGATGGGCTGCCTGCGGGACATGGGCAGGGTTGCAGGGTAGTCCCCCGTGGTGTGGGCTGCCTGCAGGGGCCGTGGAGGTTGTGGAGCGTACACCTGGGAGGACCCACACGGCCAATTCACGTGTAGTACTCCCCAGAACCCCTGAAATACACATTCCCTGCTGGTATCGCGTGTGCAACTTCCCACGCACCCCTGAAATACACGTACCCTGCTCGCACTGGGACTATCGTGTGTGGAACTTCCCACGCACCCCTGAAATACACGTACCCTGCTCGCACTGGGACTATCGCGTGTGGAACTTCCCGCGCACCCCTGAAATACACATACCCTGCTCGCACTGGGACAATCGCGTGTGTAACTTCCCGCGCACCCCTGAAATACACGTACCCTGCTCGCACTGGGACAATCGCATGTGCAACTTCCCGCGCACCCCTGAAATACACATACCTTTCTGAAATCGCGTGTGGAACTTGCCGCGCACCCCTGAAATACACGTACCCTGCTGAAATCGCGTATGCAACTTCCCGCGCACCCCTGAAATACACGTACCCTGCTCGCACTGGGACAATCACTTGTGCAACTTCCCGCGCACCCCAGAAATACACGTACCCTGCTCGCACTGGGACTATCGCGTGTGGAACTTCCCGCGCACGCCTGAAATACACATACCCTGCTCGCACTGGGCCAATCGCGTGTGTAACTTCCCGCGCACCCCTGAAATATACGTACCCTGCTCGCAATGGGACAATCGCGTGTGCAACTTCCCGCGCACCCCTGAAATACACGTACCCTGCTCGCACTGGGACTATCGCGTGAGGAACTTCCCGTGCACCCCTGAAATACACGTACCCTGCTCGCACTGGGCCAATTGCGTGTGTAACTTCCCGCGCACCCCTGAAATACACATACCCTGCTCGCACTGGGACAATCGCGTGTGCAACTTCCCGCGCACCCCTGAAATACACATACCTTGCTGAAATCGCGTGTGGAACTTGCCGCGCACCCCTGAAATACACGTACCCTGCTGAAATCGCGTATGCAACTTCCCGCGCACCCCTGAAATACACGTACCCTGCTCGCACTGGGACTATCGCGTGTGGAACTTCCCGCACACCCCTGAAATACACGTACCCTGCTCGCACTGGGCCAATCGCGTGTGTAACTTCCCGCGCACCCCTGAAATACACGTACCCTGCTCGCACTGGGACAATCGCGTGTGCAACTTCCCGCGCACCCCTGAAATACACATACCTTGCTGAAATCGCATGTGGAACTTGCCGCGCACCCCTGGAATACACGTACCCTGCTGAAATCGCGTATGCAACTTCCAGCGCACCCCTGAAATACACGTTCCCCGCTTGGCGTTTGCTGTTTGGCAGCCCGGTGAACTGGTCCAGGGTTTGCGCAGCCCTTTGCGATGATTTAGCGATTTTGATGGCTTTTCCTTGCGCGAGGGCGTTCTTGGGGGCGTTACTGGCGTTGCTGCAGGGTCGCTGCGATTCTCTGCGCCACGGCTGGTTTGGGAGCCTGAAATCCATGAATACGCTGTGCGCAGAAATCGGTTTTAGCGCACGTGCCTGGCGCAGACAATCGCACGCGGATACTCTGCGCCAGCCGCTTGCGACACTTTTCTGCGAAATTCTATGAATTACCCTGTATATGTGTGCTACTGAAATATTGCATCTACGGACAATCAGATTTATTACTACAACTTCAGCACTGTTTGAAACAACCAGAGCTTCAGTACTTTGGGCTCAAAACAGGTTTTGATTCTGACAAGATTTACTTTAAGGGATGTCAATACCTTCAATAGGTAAGGCTCTCTTCCTCTGAATATCTCTTTTCAAAAGGGACAGCCTCTTTGTCTCTCTTGTCTGTTTGTCACAACATCAACCTAGGTTTGCCTTTACAACCCTGTTATTTCTTTTTCTGACAGTCTTTGGCAATATAGGTTCAGTTAACTTCAAATAATATTTATGTGCAACACTTTTACCTTCTCCAACTTTGCCTTCATCTCTCTGCCAACTGTTAGCCAAAATAATTACCCTGAAGCCTTGGTGCCACGTTCTTGGCTCCAGGTAATGCTTGCACACTTGTACCTTAAGCAAGTTGGACTTCTATTGGCTGTTTTTAGTCTTAATAGGGGCATACTCTTGGCTTTGGCAATGTTTGCTCTTTCTCCAACTGCAGATAGAACGTTTAAACACTTGACTGGTTAGACTAGTTTGACTCACCTGCTTCTGTGATCCTTGTTCCACTTCTGCTGCTTCTGGTACAACTTATACTGCTTCTGGATTCACTTGGGACCCACACCCTTCCTTGTTGAAAGTGTCTCCGGTCCGCCAACTCAATTAAGGAGCCCCATTCACTACTGGGAGCCACAGCATTACAAGAGCTGCTCTACTTAGTCTCCGGCACACTTCTGGCACTGCAATCTCCACAATAAGGCTCACATGGGGAAAGGCAGACTTCCTGCACTACTCCCGCTGTGCCTCTGCAATTCAGAGTTTTTTTGGAAAAAACACACACAGAACAAGAAGGTAGAATCTGCTGCATCAGAGTTCCAGTGTCCCTTTGGTTCTCCCACCTCTGCCTGGATTGCCAGCATTGTGCCGTCTTCTTTCAACCTCTGCTACTGCATGAACTCCAGCCACAGTTCCAGCACCTTCCCCCTCCTATTGCCTGCATCTGAGGGGGCCTTTTAAGCTTTTCAGGTTCCTTCAGGTGTGCGCTGTTAGGCTTAGTTGCCTGACTACTTCCTCGTCCCAGTACTCATGCGGTTATGGGACTTCTTCTCCCCAACAACAAAGCTAGTTCTTTTAAAAAACTTCTGGGGTAGATATATTTTCCTCATATTCATTTAAAGATGAACCATTCGAATTTGTTGTTACCGAGGCAGACAGTGGGCTTCAATCCATGTTGGAGGTGTGGTAAAAAAGTGCCAGTATACATGGATGCCAGTACTTTACCTGACTGGCCGACTATGGGTGTGCCGGTGGGGTACCTGGGTTACCTCCAGCTAAACTGGAGGTAAGACAGCCATCCTACCAGCAAACAAACTCCTCATTACTGGCACTGGCACTGCCAGTAAAGAGAGCAAATCCCCTGAATAGGGATTTACAATGTCACTCCTGCACCTGTAATCTGACAGCAATGCCACCGGACCAGGTGCCGGACACAGTGGCCCTCATTACAACCCTGGCATTAAGGGGTTAATGGCGCCGTAAAAGGTGGCGGCGCCGTTAACCCCTTAACGCCTGATTACGAGGTCTCTTTGCGGGTTGGAGATTTTAACGCCTGCTTTTTGCAGGTGTTAAAAACCAACCCACAAAGGGACCTTGGTGCTAAGTACGGTGCCGCAATTTGTGGCACCGTACTTAGCGCCTTCCCCATTCCCATTGAGCCCTATGGGGCAAAAATGGGAATGAGGAAGGGCCATGGTGGCATGGGGAATTACCGCCCCGCCAACCTCGGAATGGGGCGGTAATTCCCCATTCCGCCATGGTGGAGTCGGTAAGTTACCGGCATGGACCATGGTGCTATTAGCAACATGGTCCAACGCCAGGGTTGTAATGAGGGCCATTATCTACATTTTCTGGTATTGGCAAGCTTAGAATGAGGCCCAGTCTGTTTCAGGCAATATTTCTGCTTTCCTTTTCATTAAACCTTTGAGAGTAGGGAGGAGTGTTATCCTGAAATGCCCTGCATGATCTTTCTGTTATTAAGGTATGTTCATTTGCATTCAGAGCCACAGATCTGTATATGTCGTTCATATACATCACAATGACAATAGGCCATTACCTGATCTGGTAACTTTAAGTGCTTCTCCCTTTTAAAGGACAAATAATGTGCCTCATCCTGCTTGATCTCCTCACTCCCCTGGGTTTTGTCTCCTCCCACAGTACACCACCCCCAAGGTCAGGATCAGGAAGGGTCTGCCTTTCACTGGCCACCTGGCAGCAGACTTTTGGCAGATGGTTATAGAGGGATGACAAGCATTCATCACAATGTTTAAAGCTGTTTTGTGCACTGTTCCTGATGTCAATTGGTAGGTTGTTCCACAGACAGCAGCCCAAGACTGACAAACACTTGCCACCCAGGGATACTTTGTGGGATTTTCCCACAGAAAACAGATTCTTAGAACTGGATATAAGTGGGCGAGTAGGCTCATACGTTTGAGCCATATCCATAGGATATTCAGGCACGATTCTATTCACTAGTTTCGAGATTTGAGTGAGGCCCCGTTTCTGTACCAAATCATACATTTGTAACCAACCATGCTCTTTACGAGCCTGAGAAATAGGGTCAGATTTTTTTTCATTCCATAGACTGTGCAAATAAGTCTGTTTTGTACTGCTTGTAGTTTATCAGTCATTTGTTTTTAGAAACCAAGAAGAATTCCCAAGCAGTATGGCACTCTTGAAAGAACAAATATCTGGACTAGGACTTTTAAATGATTTACATATAAAAGATGTCTTCCCCGATTCATATTGTATAAATGAAAGTGAGCCAATTTAGCTACAGCATTCATCTGTGGCGTGAAAGTCATGGAGTCGTGGAGCAAAACTAACCCCCCAGCAGGACCAGAACGTTTTAGAGTTTAGTAGAAACCGTTTGTATCATCTTGCCATGGACCACTAATAATGTAGCAGGACTCTGCATGGTGAAATGTAGATGTGGTTCAGAGCATTGCATACACTTTCCCACATTTCTTCTAAGATGTTATGGATTAGTCATTTTCCCCGTCTTTTCTAAATATTTGGGCCACTAGCACACGCTACTGTGCTGCATGAAAGTGATGGGTCTGTCCCTGCGTTTTAAACCAGCAGCTTTCCGGAAACCACTAGTCCCGACACATCATTTGGGGAGTGCATGAGGGGACTCATTTTCTGATATGTACAATCCCAGTTTAGATTGAAACTTCAAGGTTTCATGAGTGTGTAAGGAAATGGCTGCCCAGACATCTCCCATCTTTAAGATAACTGTGTAAACCCATTCCTTCCAATTCAGATGTGTTTTAAATTGTGGTTTTATATTGCAGGAACTCTGCCTCTAGCACCACCAGCCAACCCCTTTTCCTCAATAGACCAACAAATGTGGGACAGGGTAACACAGTACAACTATGGATGGTTCAATTATTTATAGATAGAACAGACATCACCTTGTGCCTCCATTGAAGATTGAACGCATGCAACATAACCAGTGATGTACCTCGTGGGTCAGCTCTTCTTTCAACCGCTACATGGCCCCACTTACGTGACTCATCAAAAGGCATGGCTTTGCATGCTACGATCATGCCGATGACACACAATGCATCTGACAACTTTCACACAACTAATACACAGACTCTGGCCTCAGAAGATATCTCATTCAAGTGAACTCATAAATGACCAGAAACAAGCTGAAACTTCACCCAAAGAAAAATGATATTCTTCCAACCAAGATGGGCCTTTGTCTGAAAACAATTATAGTGGTTAAGAACATTGGAATTCTGATGTTCAGTGAGCAAACTTTGGAATCGCAAATCAATGTTGCTGTCAAAAATGTTGTTGATCACTGGTGCCCAATCATTGACATTTTGTCCATACTTGGTTTCCCAAGCAGAGTGCTCAATCATAACCCTTATCATATCAAGAATCAACAATAAGTTGAACTGAGCTCCTAATAGCAATATGTTACTTGATGGAATTGGGTTTCAAATAGAACACTCCTGCCATTTTTAAGGGCTCTTGGCACTTGGTGGCCTGTAGCAAAATGGGTTGGGTTTACCTGAGCACCTTTGTAGGCAGAGGAAAAACTCAGCACACTGAAGACACACAAAGTGAATATAGTACGTGTAGTAGAAGGTCAAGGCACTGAGAATACCATGTGAATTTTGAAGGTGTAGTAGAAGGTCAAAGCTCTGAGAAGCTCATGAGCCTTGTTTAGACTCAGGAGAAAGACAAAGTACAGAGAACATTATCTACATTTTGTAGGTGAAGAAAGACAGAGCACCGAAAATGACACATGCAATTATTGAAGGGTGGTGTGAAAGAAATTAACATGTCTGAATCTTATGCATTACCCAGGCATAGTAGGAATTGGGGTGGAGGCGGGGATGAACCTGTTGGACTTGTTTCACCTACTACAGCAGACGATGTTTGATTTAGAGAAACAAGACGAGCATGCTGGTCAGTCAGCAATTGCAGATCTTTCCCTCGCCAAAGAACATTGCAATCTGGCACAAAGGGATCTGTTTCATCTGGAAGATATATAATTGTGCAGGCAGTGCCTTTTGCACATGGACCTGGTTGATAGAGTTCATAAAAAAAAGGTGGAGGAAGTTGAGCCACTACCAACCGAGGCAGAAATGGCAGAACATATGATATCAGCTCAGCAATAAAGAGAGTGGAATCCGGGTCTAAGGAAGAAGGGGTGACTCCTGAAAATTCCCCACCACTGATATCCCTGGAAATAGATGAGAATTAAAACCACAACAAAGATTATTCCCCATGCGCTGATTCAAGATCGAAAGTCAGCCACACCTAATGTCATGCTACTTCAGATGGAGAAGGAGATCAAGAAATGGAGCACGAGGGCCCAGATATTAATGAGCCACTGCAATCACTGTTCATTAGGAAGCAAGAGCCAGACACTTCCCTTGCCTCAGTGTACAGTCTTTTCCAATAATGTTCCAAAAGCATATTCTAGTGGATATACAACTTTACAGACAAACACAGCAACAACCCTGGCTCATTGTTGCTCACAAACTTAGGTGGCCTCTCCACTGGTTACCTGATATGCATTACTGTGTTCACTGTGTTCTGAATTTGTGTTAAACTAGGGTTTTTCTCCCCCTACTGGATTTTCAAACTTAGGTGGCCTCTCCACTGGGTACCTGATATGCATTACTGTGTTCACTGTGTTCTGAATCTGTGGTAAACTAGGGTTTTTCCTCCCCCTGCTGGATTTTCAAACTTAGGTGGCCTCTCCACTGTGTACCTGATATGCATTAGTGTGTTCACTGTGTTCTGAATCTGTGGTAAACTAGGGTTTTTCTCCCCTCGCAGGATTTTCAAACTTAGGTGGCCTCTCCATTGGGTACCTGATATGCATTACTGTGTTCACTGTGCTCTGAATTTGTGGTAAACTAGGGCTTGCTGCTCTCTTCCTGCCCGCTCGTGCTTGTCCTGCCCCCCCACTCCCTCCTATCCCATGGTGCTCTCTATCTCACCTATCGTTTCTAACTGCTTCTCCATTGACTATCCTGCTCTCCTCACTAAATCTGATAGGAAAATGTTTAAAAAGGACATCCTGGTCTCCAACCCAGGCCTCCCTATCGCTGACACCTCTTTTTCGTGCCTTCACCTGACCTATGGACCCTTCATATGGTCTCTGTGCTCTCACTTTTCTCCTCTTCTCCCATTAATGATGGCACCCGCTGGGACGTCCTCTTGGCCGCCTTCCACTCCTCTAAGGCCATCATTAATGTCTACGCTAATGGGACTGTCTTGGTCCAAGGCCGTCAGGCCAATCTTCACCTCTTTGATAGATGCTTCGCGCGCCTCATCAACTTCCTTTCCTCGCCTGCTGTCCCCCCTCCTCTGTCCTCAGCTACCTTGCCTCTACCCTCCCTCCCTGCCCCCTCCCGTGCTCTTTCTTCTCCTCCGCAGGGTGTACCTCTGATCTGTACCCCTCCCCGGAAGTACTTCAAAGATGGCAACCTCCTCCACATTGCCACTCTTAACTCTCGCTCTGCTGTCAAACATTCCTCTGATATCTGACGCCTTCTTGAGGACTGGACCTTGACGTACTCGGTCTCACTGAGACATGGTTCACGGCCAGCTCTGTCACCAGCTTTGACGCACTCCTACCTGACGGCTACAAGATCCTCTCCGTGCCCAAGCCCAACCGTGCTGGGGGGGGTGTGGCCCTTATCTTCCCTGAGTGGATTCCTGCCACTGCTATTCCCACGCAGACCTACTCCTCTTTTGAATGTCTTGTCTGTCGACTCTCTCTCTCTCCTAGCCATTCCCTTACCGTGGCTACTATCTATCGGCCACCTGGTGAAATTTCCTCCTTCCTCTCCTAGTGGGCGGACCTCTCCTCCTCACTCCTGTCCTCAACCACTCAACTCCTCTTTCTTGGAGACTTCAACATCCACCTGGATGCCTCCTGTCCCCCCTCTGGACTCTTTTGCGACCTCTGCGACTCTCTCTCACTCTCTATTCTCCCGTCTGGGCCAATCCATTCTGCTGGGCACACTCTTGATGCCCTGATCTCTTCTGACCTTCCCCTCTCTGTCCCTCTCTCCACCCCTCTCTCCTGGAGTGATCACTTTCTCCTCTCCTCTCACCTCACCCTCCCTACCCCTCAGGCAAAGCCACCCTCATCACTGCCATCTTCCTTCTCGGTCATCCGACCCATGAAGTGTGTGTCAGTTGAGGCTTTCACTGCCACCTTCTCGCCCCCTCTTCCCCCATCGGCTGACTCCCACCCTGACACAGCCCTCGCCACTCTCTACTCTGCTATATCTGATACTCTTGATATCCTTGCCCCTGTTATGAGAATCCGCCTGAAGCCCAAAGCCAAATGTAACTCCTGGTATGACTCGGATCTCGTCACCCTTAAACGCTTGTGCAGGGTGGCAGAGAGGAAATGGCGTGCTTCATGTTCATCCTCTGACAAACTGGCCTGTCGCCTGCTCCAAAGGCAATAGCGGCTCTCCGTTCTCACCAAGAAGAGAGCCCTTATCCAAGCCCGCATCACTGCGGCATCTAACAATTCGGCTGAACTCTTTAAAATCTGCAAGGAGCTGGCCAACCCTGCTGCAGTCTCTACCTCTCCTGTCCCCTCCCAGGCCCTCTGTACGGCACTGGCCTCTAACTTCATTTCAAAAACTCAGGACATCTTGTCCTCACTCTCCTCCCATCACCTCCCCCCTCTATTCCCTGCCCATCCTCTGGCCTTTATGCAGCCACCCCTCCTCTCTCCTTCTCTGCCTTTCTCCTTTTTTCTGCTGATGAGGTTTCGAGACAAGTCCGATCTATGAAAGTCTCGTCAACACAGGTCCACCCCTGCTCCTCGAAAACTATTAAGGACCACATTGACTCCTTGGCTCCTGCCCTTGCTGACTTCTGCAATGACTCCTTCGCCTCTGGAGTCTTCCCATCCCCTCTCAAGCACTCCCTTGTGCACCCCCTTCTTAAGAAACCCTCTTCCGACCCGTCCTGCCCAGCTAACTATCGCCCTATCTCTATCACTCCTTTCCTGGGCAAGCTCCTGGAGAAACTTGCCATCTCCCAGCTTAATCTCCATGCTGAATCTGTTGGTAGCCTTCATGACCATCAGTCTGGCTTCAGAGCTGCCAGAAGCACGGAAACTGCTCTCCTGAACATCCGTGAGGACCTGCTCTCGAACCTTGACTCTAACATTCCATGTGTTCTCATTTTACTTGATCTCTCTTCTGCCTTTGATACTGTCAACCATACCATCCTGCTTAACCGTCTCCGTGATAACCTGGGTATCACTGGTCAGGCTCTGGCTTGGCTGACCTCTTTCCTCTCAAATCGACCCTCCCAGGTCCAACTGGGGTCTTTCCTGTCTGACATCTTTTTCTCTACCTGTGGTGTCCCCCAGGGTTCTAACTTCTCTCCCTGGCTGTTCAACCAGTATCTGGCACTTCTCACCCACTGCATAGCTGCTCTCTGCCCCAACTTTCAGTGCTATGCGGATGATACCCAGCTCATTTTCAGGCTACCCTCGGCCTCCTCTTCTCCTTCCCTCATCTCTGACTGTCTTTCTGCTATCCAGGAATGGTGTGCCGCCAACAACCTCTGCCTTAATGCCAGTAAGACCGAGATTCTACTCATCGGCCCACCCATTCCCTCCTTCCCTGCAGCTCTCGCTAGCCTTTCTTGGCCCTCTTCCTGCTTCTATCTGCAAGGCAAAAAACTTCGGGGTCATCTTCGACTCCACACTCTCCTTCTCTCCTCACATTTCTGACATTTCTCAGAAGTCACACTACCAGCTGCACCTCCTCAGAGGTATCCTTCCTTTCCTCTCCTTCCCCCAGAAGCTAACTGTCTCCAGAGCCCTGGTTCTCTCGAAGCTGGACTACTGTAACAGCCTCTATCTAAATCTGTCCGCCCTCTGCAACTCATCCAGAACAGGACTGCGAGACCTGTCCTTGGCCTCAAGCCCAGGGACCATATCTCTCCAGAACTGAAATTGCTTCACTGGCTCCCTGTGGCTGCGAGGATTAAGTTCAAAACCCTCTGCATTGTCCACAAGGCCTTCTGGGGCCTGGGGCCAAATTACCTTCAACTCTCCCTTCCTAAATATCTTCCTTCTCGAGCACTTCGCTCTTCCGCCTCCAACTCCCTCAGGGTCAGCCGCTTCTCCAAGCAACGAGTTGGGGGGAGATCTCTCCCCGCAGCAGGGGCCTCCCTCTGGAACAGCCTTCCTGCCTCCCTGAAACTTGAGGAGAACCATCTCCGGTTCCGGAAGCACCTCAAAACCTTCCTCTTTGCTTCTGCTTTCTCTCTCCCTCTCCCCTGCTAAATCACTGAAACTGTACTGAATCAGCAACTGGGCCACTCACCAATCTCAGTCCTTGGCCCAGCCACTGTGCCCTGCACTGCCTTCCTGGCAACCCCTGCACTGCGGGACTGTCTCTGTATCCTTACAGCCCCCCTTCCCAGCACTTGTCTGCACTTATCTTGCACTTGCCACCAGCTGGCCCTTAATTATTTATCCTGTCCATTACTAACCCTGTACTGCACTTTCCTCTCTCCCTTCCCCCTTGCACTTTTCCCGTCCCCCCCTACCCATGCACTTGCACGATCTGAATGACACCTGGCCTAGTAGGATCGTTGTCTGTCTCCCCTTGCACCCCCCTCCCTGCCTCGTCGTGCCTTGAAACACTCGTGTATAGGCGCGTTACAAATGCCATATCATATCATATCATATCATTGGTCAAGACCACACAAGCAGCATCCACTGCAAAGTACGCCAAGCAGAAACCAGGCTGTACCTTTATAGGCAAAGATGCAAGCATTCTATTAAGACTCGGCCACAGAGACGACCTCACACTTGTACTTCAAAATCTCGATTACTTACTAGACAAACACCTTTCCATCACTCACTGAGCCCTTAATGACAGCGGAGCTAAATTCTTCGAAGGGGTTATCCCACCCTACCACCCCAAGAACTCACTAAGACCCAGAAGTAACATTCTCCTAACTTGTTCATATTACCTCAAAAAGAAGCATAGTGGGTTCATTTTCTCATTCAGGACTGCCAAACGGCAACCCATTTCCAAATTGAATTTGCCCTCTGCAAAAACACATAGGGCCTCATTACGACCCTGGCGGTATGGGGTAAACGGCGCCGTAAAAGGTGCCGGTGCCGTTTACCCCGTACCGCCTCATTACAAGGTCCCCTCGCGGGACCCAGGAAGTAATGCCTGGTCAAACCAGGCGTGCTTACTGGGTTCCGCGAGGGGAAGAGGGAGCAAACAACGGCCCAACTCGTAATGGCCCGTTGTTTGGTCCCTCTCCCATTCCCATTCAGCCCTATGGGGGCTGAAATGGGAATGGGGAAGGACCGGGTCCGGGTCCTTGGAGGGAGGAATTACCGGGCCTTCCGAGCTCGGAATGGCCCGGTAATTCCTCATTCTGACGACCCGGACCTGATTTCGGCGGCAGCCATGCCGCCAATAGCGGCATGGCTATCGCCGAGGTCATAATGAGGCCCATATTTATTATACGTCAGCAGCCCAAAATGACTATCTTTATCCATCCACCCTGCAGTAGGGCACCATCAAACCTAACAAGATAGACCGCCTCAATAACGTGTTGTGCCTTACCTACCCTAACATCACACAGAATCCTCCACGCCTCATATGCACTGTGGTTTTTGCTGCTTGTTGAAATCAATTGTTAGCTTCTCTTCTGACTGTTCCTGCTATAATGGTGGCTCATTGATGAAGTACACTGTGGTATGTGCTTCATGCACTTAGCATTGTGATGATCGCTTCTAGGCTGGAGTCACTGGGAGGTTTGATCCCTGTTGTTTTCATGCTTGCTCCTGATTGTTCTCAGCGTGATATTTGTTCCCTGTAGTTCAAACTGTGATGTTTTGTTCCTGGTGTGCTGCATTTTGATATTTGCTCATCCCTGTTCCCACTGCAATGTTTGCTCTTTGTTGCTTAAACAGAGATGTATGCATCTTACTCTATTTGCCCAACACTGTTAGCATTGTGGTATTTGCTGCATGATGGTATGTTTGCGCCTTGGTGTGGTTCACGTTCATATTTGCTCCCTGGTGGGGTGCACTGTGATTTGTTTTTGCTTCTGATCTCATTGTGATATTTATTCCCCTCTCTTCACACTGTGATATTTTGCTCCCCACATTTGGCATTGTGGTGTTTGCTACTTCTTGCGATGTTTGCTCTCTGCTATCCTCGTAAAACCCCACTAACAGTTTCAATCTTCTACCACAACTTGCATTACAAGTCTCCACATCGCTTCACATTCTACAACAAACACAACGACCAGCGAGCACCACCAGAAGAACACACCCAACATGTACACTTTGATGTGCTTCACTTCACATCCACACACTGGAAGCAAAGAAATGAACGGACAAACCACCCCACATGACCACACCGTTCACACGCACCATAACATACAATGAAAGAGTCCACAGCATATGGTATCCAAATCATGGGACCACAAGAAGAAAAATCTGCATGCAGAGCTCGGCTCCTTTGGTTCCGCATGCATCAACACAAGAGCAAAGAAATGTTGCTCTTCTCCCTCTGCTTCTCCCAACCATACCCAACCCACGTTCCTGCAGGTAGCAAAGTGCAAAGAGATTGTTCAAATGGCAGCCGTGTGCTACGTGAAACCCAATGGCATACCACAACACAGTGCTCCGAGCTGCTGGACTCACACAGTCCAGGTTTTCTCCACCCTGACCCTGTTCTGAACAGCAACTCTAGAGAACCGTTCGTTGCTGCAGATGAAACAATACTGCAGAATAATTTTAAGGCTTCATGAAATGCTGAAATCAAACCCATTTTGAAGGCACTAAATAACACATTTATGCGTAAAAAATGAGGTTATTTTGCTTGCAAACATAATGAACATCTTGCTTTAAACCAAGTATCACGGCGTGATTTTTAATTGAAATTCAACTCCCAGTGCATCTCATTATTTAGTTGACTGTGAGCTAGTTAAATTAAACATCGGGGCATTTCTGCGCAAGACTTCTGCATATACACCATTAAACATTCACGGGTTCTGCTGAGCCCTATTAAATCAAACAGGATGAAAAAGAGACTGTAAAATGGAATGTTTAGCATATGAGAAGCATGAAACTTTCAAATATTATTCAAATTTATCAAACACGACCATGTAGGCCTTGACTGTTCAGTTTAATTAGAAACAAAAGCCTACACCAGAATTGTGAAAATGAAATATTTTTAATAGACCAAGAACCACCTACTGATGTGCAGTTGTTGCTTTGAGCGCCCCTGCACCCTGATATCAAAGGCTCTTTTGTTGCTACGTCAAGTCTAAAAACCTGTTAGAAGTGGATCACAATACACCGGATGGAAGCTCGGAATAGGGGTTCGCAGTGCTACGGGTATCCCTCTGAGAGCTCGATTCTGAATGAGGTGTTAATTACTGAAACAGTTGGGTTAAAGCTTTCCGACATTTTTGGTAATTAACACCTATTCTGAAGTATGCGCATTTTGTTATGTTATGCTATGTTACTTTGCATTTATATAGCGCCTTATGTACCATTGGTATGATCTCAAGGCGCTGGTAGGTTGAACACCCTCGGTAACCTTAGTTCAAGTCAGTAGAGAGAGAGAGAGTCATAAGGTGCGTGTGAGCACCGGATATATGTGCAGCAGGTGTGGCACTCGTATGATAGCTGCTTCTTAGTGGTAGGTGTGGTGGTTGGGAGATTAGGAGTATGTGTTCTTTCTGGCAGGGTGATACCAGACTGATTCTGGCTGTGTTAGGCCTGAGGAGAATGCCTAGGCTGGAGGGTGTGCAGCCAGCTGTGATTAGTTAGGATGATGGGGAGTATGTGGCAGGTGTTGGTATGTGAACAGCTATACCGAATGTGTCATAGTATTGCTGTGTTCTAGTTGAGTGGTGGTGTACAGAGGAGAGTAAGCATGGTGATGTGATATGGTGGTTTTCAGTAGGTGCTTGAGATAGAGCGCATATCTGGACCATTTATTTTAACTGTTTTATTCATTCAGTATGTTCAGTCGGCTTCGTCTGTAAAACTCCATCCGTTGAGTCCACGCTGTCTGTAGTGTCTACTCCAACCGTTCCATGCACTCCAACTGTTCCACCTACCTCATCTGTTGCTCCTGCTTCATCCAGTCCACCCACTTCATCCGGTCCACCCACTTCATCTGGTCCACCAGCTTCATCCGTTCCACCCGCTTCATCCGGTCCACCCTCTTCATCCGGTCCACCTGCTTCAGGTTCAGGTTTACTGACTGTCAATAAATAAAACCACCTTGCCTAGATATGGCAGTGAACAAAAAAGAAGGGGCTAGATGTGTGATGTCATCAGTGATGTCATCAATGATATTTGTGATGTCATCTTTGATGTCCTGGGTGTTAGTCTTAGCAGTGCAGGGTGGTGGCGCGAGTTATGGTTGCTTAGTTTACCATAACTGACGAATTTTAGGGGTTTTTCGACTTGTAACCATAACATCCTTTTAACAACGTTTTTTACTGAATTTCATAGGTTTTTAGTAGCGCAACTTAACCATAACGTCCCTTTAACAAAGTTTCTTCATTGAATTTCATAGGTTTTTATTAGTGCAACTTAACCATAACGTCCCTTTAACAAAGTTTTTCATAAAATTTCATAGGTTTTTATTACTGCAACTTAACCATAACGTCCCTTTAACAACGTTTTTCCATTAAATTTTATGGGTTTTTACCATTGCGTGCAATTTTCCTACAATTTATTAATATCATACTTACCCAATATAGCAATATTTTTGTCCAATTTACAAAGTGTCACCTTAATACTCTGCCATTTCTCACCTTCTAGAATAATTTTTAACACTTATATACACGTTTTGCAACTATTTCAACTAGTTTTGCATCCGTGGATGTAAACAAACATCTGACTTCATTGCGGACCTTCCAGACAGTGCCACATGACCATACGCTAGCGCGCAGCATGATGACGTGTCCGAGAACCCATCCGCACTTCACGATAAGATCTGTGCTTCACGGACAGTTCGGAACTACATTTTCTACTGATCTAGGAACTTTCAACTTCAAAATTTCCCTTGTACAGCTCCAACACCTATTCCTACTCATTATCCATTAAAAATCTAGTACACAGTACATACTTTTAGCAAAACTGCTATTTATCTTAAAATGGCATCAGCTGTTGCCATCCCTCCTCCCCAAGAGCCACCACCACTGCTTTAATCAAGGAGCATGAGAAATACTGCCCACTACCATTGAAATAACACACACTCAACATTTTCCCATGTCCACCTACCCCTCCATCTTAGTGTTTGGTGCCTCTTCCCTCATTTCTTCCCCACATTTCATTCTTAGCTCTCCTGCCAAAAAAAAAATACATCCAAAAACAACAAAAGAAATGTTCCTTTTGAACCACCTTTCACAGTTAAAAAATAGAGCTAAAAAAAAAAACTTATACACTCCATCTACTTTATATTTCTCAGTAAAGTACATTGACTAAATAAGATTTTCCAACATTTCCATTTGCATTTTGAGTTATGCTAATGGAAATATTGTGGCGTTCATCCTCTGTTCCAGGGCTGGAACGGTGGATACCGGCCCGGCAGCCCAAGTTATCAGCCCAAGCAAAGCAAGGGTGTATAATGAGGTATCTGGACCATTATCCCCCCATTCCAGCCCCTGTAATGGGGGATGAAGGCCATTAGCACCCTAGGTTCCCAAAGCGGGAACCCGGGGTGCTGAAAAAAAAAGATTTTCCAAGATGGCCACCATCGAAAGGGAAGGCAGGGTTCCATACAGAACCCCTCTTGACCTTCCATGGAAGCCTGTTTCCAAAATGACCACCATGGAAAGGGAAGGCAGGGTGCCATATAGGGGCCCTCTTCACTTTCAATGGAAGCCTGTAAAAGGCGAAAAGACAACCCTATGACCTTATTACCACAAGCACATTTTTCATCCCTTTGAAATCTATCCCAATTTCGAATAACTTCACCACAAAGTCAGTCTCAGGTAGACATAGCCACTTTAACCCCATATGTTGTCCCTCATGGTCATGGCCAGTAGCCAGATTGTCCGGATCATGACCTTATTCTATGACCTGGACAATCTGGCCACTGCCCATGGCCACAGGCAACACCTCAGTCACCAAAGATATATCACTATTTTTTGTACCTACATTATGACACTTGTCAAAAAATAAAACACAGGCACATTTGCAAAACCATGCTTTCAGGTCCTTGCCAATTCTCTATACACAAGTTTGCTGGAAATTCACCAATGTATTATTTTTTCAAAAGTGTCAAATGTACGCACATACAATCGTCATATAACCTAGCCCCCTCTTGACAAAATCCATTCAGACTTTACGAAAACTAGATCTATAATCTTAATCTATAATCTTTTTGCAAACCTTTGTATAGATTTTTCAAATGGCACCCCATTTATAAGCCTTTACAATATTTTGGGACCCCCCTCTAATTCTGCTCCCTCTTGACAAAATCCTACCAAACTTCGCAAAAACATTTATATCTAGATCTATAATCAGTTTGCCAAATTAAGTGTAGATTCAACAAATGGCACCTCATTTAGAAGCCTTTACATTATTTTGAGTCCCCCTCTAATTTTGCCCCCTCTTGACAAAATCCCACCAAACTTCACAAAAACATTTATATCCATATGTATTATCAGTTTGCCAAATTAAGTGTAGATTCGTCAAATGGCACCTCATTTATAAGCCTTTACATAATTTTGGGACCCCCACTCTAGTTTTGCCCCCTCTTGACAGAATCCCACCAAACTTTGCAAACTCATTCAGGATCAGGTCAGGAATATAATTGCAAAAAAATGCATTTTCATTAAGTAGCGCCAAAGTTATAAGCCATCCAAAAACTGCTCCCAAACATCTGAAGTGTCCCCAAACTTCTCAGGACTGTTTGCAAACTTTTGAACTTTTCGCAAACTTTCCCGGCAAAACACACCCTTTTTTTGCTTCTTGCAGCCATATTCCAGCCCATCCTCATCACCCCTCAGCTCCCCAGAGATTATTTGATAAGTTTAACAAGAGCAATGTTGTTTTTTTTAAATCTGTTTTTACTGCGATGTCCGCGGACACCGGCTGATGTCTGCGAATCCAAGATGGCGGGCATTTCAAAAGATCTGACGCATCTCACGCTTCACCCCAGCCAATCAGCGAACACGTCACATGTCCGCGGACATGACGCAAGCCGATTAGCCAATCGGTGTCCTGTCCACGGAAAGAACAGGGAAATGTGTCCGACTCATTTTTTTAGACCTAATTTTTGGTCATTTTTAAAAAAAAAACTACTGGACAGATTTCCACTAATTTAACAAATGCACACTTTCGGGACCAAGCCGCTGCTCCTGCCCCAAATTTGGTGAAAATCCGTCCAGCGGTTTGAGCTGTAGGCATGAGCAAAGTTTTATCCCCATTCACTCTATGGGAAAAAAAGAAATTATGGGACCCTCCCTATAACTTTGCCCCCCCGTTACCAAGCCTCACCGAACTTTGCAAAAATAATCAGAGTGGGCCCTATACTCTTTCTGCAAGGTTTGTGAGAATTCGTCCAGGGGGAGTGAAGTTATATGCCATCCAAAAAGTACTCTTCCTATGGGTTTACCAACTTAACCATAACTACTTGGCCGCTACCACAGGCCATATAATATATATATATATATATATATATATATATATATATATATATATATATGTACATATATATATATATATATATATATATATATTCAATGACATTTGTAATGTCATCTTTGATGTCCTGGGTTTTAGTTTTCGCAGTGCACAGAGGTGGTACGAGATATGGTTGCTTAGCTTTCCATAGCTGGCAAATTTCAAGGGTTTTTCAGTTTTACTTGTAACCATAATGTCCCTTTAGCAATGTTTTTTCAGGGAATTGTATAGGTAACTTAACCATAACGTCCCTTTAACAAGGGTCTTTCAGTGAATCTCATATGTTTTTACTAGTGCCCCATTTATCTGCTACAAGTTCCTTATATTATACTCACACCCAATGTGGGAGATATGGAAACTGTGGACAGTGCAGTAGTCTGCGGCCGTCGGTCGCCATTCACAAAGCCCAGAATCATAGGGTGACCCAAAAAAGTTTTAACCATCAGCCAACAAACACATGCACATAAAATCATTACTAATGTTTATGACCTGCAAATATACCTTTTTGTACAAACACTTCAAAAAATATGAATTCTTTTTTTCATTTAGCACACAATGAAAACCATAACATTACACTTCATATAATCTCGTCACTAGAACTCTGTATACAGATTTCCAAACAAAAGGTGCTTATTGGAGAACAAGTTCCCACTAAATAGTAAGTGCATTTTATTTATTTTTTTGCTATCAGCATTCATTATATAAACGTGTTATAAGACAGAAGCACTTTTTTCTCACCTAAAGGGCAAACACACGTGGGTGGTAAATGATTGACAATAAGCCTATCTCTAATAGTACACAAAACATATTGTAATGTAAACAAATATTGTAATTTGTAAACACCTTACTAAAATAATAATTTATATTTGTCTTACAGTACATGGTTTTCATGAAGAAACCACACCCAGTTTAATTGTATACAATACCAAAAATCACAAAGAGGAGCCCTATCCCCAACTGAAAATAATCAAATCATGAAATTGTCTACAAATTAGATGAACTAAGTAATTATTTTACAATATGTAAACAATCATGTCATTAAACATGTTCACTAACACTGTCAACCACATCAAATTCTAAAAATGTTAATCAAAGATGCTTTAATGAAACTTCACTCCCATCCTCCATTCATCATTATTGTACAGAAATCCTAATTCTCCTGTTTATGTTTCCCATTCCGCTACCCTGTGCCTTCCATGAATAAATGTATTTTTTGAAACTAGAAATGTGTTGTATATCATTGTGTGATATTGTTTTTTGTTTTAAAAGCCCTATTATGGGTCCGCAGACACTAAGACTGTCAAGAATGTAAGCACTCAAAATGGAGGTGCCCCGAAATGGTTCCGATGTCCGGACATGTCTGGTTTCTCATGATGCAATTTTAATTAGTCCACAGACACTGCGCCTGTTCTACGGGCACCCATGTGCATGCACCCTATGATTCCTGCCCGATGGGTGTCCACGGACAGCCGTCAGGACCCGCAGACATCCTCAAATGTCATCATGTGACTGCACCCATACGGCGTGACAGGGGTGTCCATGGCCGCAGACAGTTTAAAACTCAATTTTCCACCAATCTAGGGTGTTTCAAGTCGACACTTTACCTGTGCACAGCTCCAGACCCATTCTTGATTGATTTGGCAACTTTTTACAACTTTTCAAGACCTATTTTTCGACTGGGTAGTCCACGGACAGCACAACTGTCCACGGACGGTTCCTCAGAAGGGACCCACCCATAATTTTTCCTCATTCTCAATATGGCTGTCCAGGAGAGAGCATCTTGCAGCACCTGCTTTGCAGATTACTTGCAATACTGCATCGATGGCATCTGCTATGGCCATCTCTGCTTCCCAACCACACTCACTACTACCATCACCATTTTGCAGGCCTAGACAGGGGAACAGGTTCAGAGATGCAGTTGAAGATCAAGAGGAAGAAGAGCATAAGGTGGATGAAGTCCCTATCACCAGTACTCGGAGTGAATCCTGGGGTTTTACGACTGTTGGAAATGTCCCTAAGTCTTGTGCAAGCAAGGTGAATTGTACTCAATGCAAAGTTGTACGCAGTCGCTAGAAACCTGGCTTGTATTCCTATGGGACAACTTCCATGAGGCGTCACACCAAATCTAACCACCCAACTGCAGATAAGGGTAGGATGACATCTCCCACCCCATCACCTTCAACTGCTCCTTTTACCACAAAGGAGACTCCTTTGGGGCAGAGGATCCCAGTGGCTGCTTTACATGCCATACAGAATGCTGTTGACCCTTACCTTTTGAGGGTCACAGTGCTATATTTGTACTATGAAGCACTGATCTGTAGGGGTAGCAGTTTCGGAGTACTTTCGAGGCTGCAGTCACGGAACATGAGAAACAGTGTCCCAACCTTAAATTTAAGGCCCATCCAACATCTTTCTCTATCCACCTACTCTTTTGTCTGTGCGGTTAGAACCTTACCCCCACTACTCCCGTACCTTGCCTCTCCTACAAAAAAAATGCCCACAAAATTATAAAACCAAAAAAACACAAAAAAGGTTCCTTGGAGCCACCTTTCACAGTTATAAAATAGAAGTGAGAAGAAAATGTCACAGGCCCTTTGGCAGCCTGCATGGTCTGTGGACAGCCCAGTAGTCTGTGGGCATCTAAAACATTTTTTTGGGGTTTTTATTATCTTTTTAATTTTTGTTTTTATAAACTGAATTAAGAAACATTTTACTAAATTTAATATTTTTTTCTCACTTTCACAAAAACTGCTTCAAAGCATTTGTAATGTTTTCCAGAAAAATCTGATTACCCACATCGTTTAGATGGACTGCATCTCTCAGAAAAATGTTGGCAATATCAGATTTACCAACATCTTGCAGTAAAGCACACAGAGATCTATTGACATTGCACCTTGCTTTTTCCATTTGTGGACCAAATAAACTGAAACAAATCCACGTCCATTTCTGAGCAATGCAAGATAAATAATGTTCAAATTTGGGAACATATCCTTCAACTTTCCCAATTTCTCCTTCATTGCAAACTGCAATTAAGTTCCATTCATATAAGCCAAACTGTTTCCTCCACAATGTAGAATAATAATGTCTGGATGTTTCAATTGAACCATATTTGCACAAAATGGAGCAGGACCACCCACTTCATCTCTTACACTCCATACCATGACACTTTAAATTCATGGAATCCAAGATTTTCCAACAATCCACACTGATATGCATAGACCTTCAACCAATGGACCCAAGAGTCCCCCAAAATCCACACACCTCTGCCTTCTCAAAGACATACACATAGTCATTTCCAGTGCTCTCACAACTCTTGCAAACAAAATTCCTGCTACCATCTCCTCCTGTATACCACACCCAACGGACCTAATTGACTGATACCCACTGTCCCCTTTCGATGCCAGGCATCCTCAAAAGAACCAGATGTGGCATTTGCCGTCCGCTGACTACCACAGTGTCTGCGCACCTCATAGCACAGGGGCAGCCCTTCTACCCTTTATGATTGGGATATGATTGGTTATTTATAACTTGCTTAATACCCAGAGGTTTCTAAGCACAGACCTAGGGATCGAACCTGTGTTGCTCTGTGTCATCTTGCTTCCAAGGCAAGCACATTGCCCCTGAGCTATCCTCCCGAGATTGTCCACTCCCATGTTCTCAACGCTCCCTCATTGACTGCTTTCAAAGAGTCACACATCCATCCATCAATCATATCCAAAAACTCTACACCTAAAACTGTCATCTCAGTTTAACACTTCAGATGTACACTTGAACTCTGAGAGTACATATCTGCTTTTAACCAAAGACATCTGCATCAAACACTACTCTAAAACTGTCCAAGATTCCTATTTCCAGATTCGACAACATCTGCATCTAACAAGACATAGTACAGGTATGCTTATATTTTAAACAATATTTTCTTCAACTCTTTAACAAATATATATATATAGCATGTTCCTGTTACTTACCTTGCAATATGCTTCTCAATAAGCATATTCTCGTTTGGAACCACTCTGGCAAATGTGATGAATTTCACCAATTAACTTCTGCTGGCATGAAGTAGCAAATAATTGAAATGCTCTGCATTTAAAAATGTTTCTTTTACAGAGCAATTTCATGAAAGTAAAAAAATACATATGTGCATTTACAGCAACACTGTATGTCACTTTTTCATAAAAGAAAGGAAAACCAGATAGAATAGATTTGTAGACCATGTTTAAGTGATACTAAGGGGGTAATTCATAGAATTTAGCGCACAAGTGGCGCACGCGGCTGGCGCACAGTGTGCGCGTGCAAATCCCTGCGCCAGCCGCGTGCGCTAAAATCCATTTCCGCGCACAGTGTATTCATGGATTCCAGCTACCAAAACCAGACGTGGCGCACAGTGGCGCAGCGACCCTGCAGCAGCGCCAGTTACGCCCCCAAGAACGCCTCTCGCGCAGGGAAAAGCCATCAAAATCCCCAATCCAGCGCAAAGGGCTGCGCTAACCGTGTACCAGCACGGCAAGCGGGATACCTGTATGACTGGGGTGCGCGGGAAGTACCTCACGTCATTTCAGCTGGGTACGTGTATTTAAGGGGTGCGCTGGAAGTTCCACACGCAATTCCATCAGGGTACATGTACATCAGGGGTGCGCGGGAAGTTTCACACGTGAATTCAGCAGGGTACGTGTATATCAGGGGTGCGCGGGAAGTTCCACACGCGAATGTCCTGGCTACGTGTATCTTGGGGTGCGCGGGAAGTTTCACATGTGATATCAGCAGGGTACGTGTATATCAGGGGTGCGCGGGAAGTTCCACACGCGAATGTCCTGGCTACGTGTATTTCGGGGTGCGCGGGAAGTTTCACACGCTATAACAGCAGGGTACGTGTATTCCAGGGGTGCGCGGGAAGTATCACACGCGATTCCATCAGGGTACGTGTATTCCAGGGGTGCGCGGGAAGTATCACACGAAAAAACAGCAGGGTACGTGTATTCCAGGGGTGCACGGGAAGTATCACATGCAAAATCAGCAGGGTACGTGTATTCCAGGGGTGCGCTGGAAGTTCCACACACAAATGTCCTGGCTACGTGTATCTTGGGGTGCGCGGGAAGTTTCACATGCGATATCAGCAGGGTACATGTATATCAGGGTTGCGCGGGAAGTTCCACACGTGAATGTCCTGGCTACGTGTATTTCGGGGTGCGCGGGAAGTTTCACACGCAATATCAGCAGGGTATGTGTATTCCAGGGGTGCGCGGGAAGTATCACACGCAATTCCATCAGGGTACGTGTATTCCAGGGGTGCGCGGGAAGTATCACACGCAAAAACAGCAGAGTACGTGTATTCCAGGGGTGCACGGGAAGTATCACACGCAAAATCAGCAGGGTACATGTATTCCAGGGGTACGCTGGAAGTTCCACACGCGAATGTCCTGTCTACGTGTATCTTGGGGTGCGCGGGAAGTTTCACACGCGATATCAGCAGGGTACGATGTATATCAGGGGTGCGCAGGAAGTTCCACACGCGAATGTCCTGGCTACGTGTATTTCGGGGTGCGCGGGAAGTTTCACACGCGATATCAGCAGGGTACGTGTATTCCAGGGGTGCACGGGAAGTATCACACGCGATTCCATTAGGGTACGTGTATTCCAGGGGTGCGCGGGAAGTATCACATGCAAAAACAGCAGGGTACGTGTATTCCAGGGGTGCACGGGAAGTATCACACGCAAAATCAGCAGGGTACGTGTATTTCAGGGGTGCGCGGGAAGTATCACACGCGATTCCATCAGGGTATGTGTATTACAGGGGTGCGCGGGGAGCACCACCCGTGAATTGCACGTGTGGGTCCTCCCAGGTGTTCCCTCTACACCCTCCACGGCCCCTACAGGTGGCCCACACCACAGGGGCCTACCCTGCACATGTCCTGCAGGAACCCATCCACCATGGCCATGCCCCCCAGCCAACCCACATGTCACCTTGCACTACTGCCCACCAACGCATGTCCCCCTGCACCCCCAGGGGCAGCCTCCACCAGGCCCCCACCCATGTCTCCCATCACCCCCACCCCCAGCCACCAGGGGCAACCTCCACCAGGCCCCCACTCATGTCTCCCATCACCCCCTCCCCCCAGCCACTAGGGGCAGCCTCCACCAGGCCCCCACTCATGCCCCCTATCACCCCCACCACCCAGCAGTGCAGGGGCAGCGTCCACCAGGCCCCCACCCATGTCTACCACCACCCCCACCCTCCAGCAGTGCAGGGGCAGCCTCCACCAGGCCCCCACACATGTCCCCTATCACCCCCACTCCCCAGCCACCAGGGGCAGCCTCCACCAGGCCCCCACTCATGTCTCCCATCACCCCCACCCCCCAGCCACCAGGGGCAGCCTCCACCAGGCCCCCACTCATGTCTCCCATCACCCCCACCCCCCAGCCATCAGGGGCAGCCTCCACCAGGCCCCCACCCATGTCTCCCATCACCCCCACCCCCCAGCCACCAGGGGCAGCCTCCACCAGGCCCCCACTCATGTCTCCCATCACCCCCACGCCCCAGCCACCAGGGGCAGCCTCCACCAGGCCCCCACTCATGTCCCCTATTACCCCCACCCCCCAGCAGTGCAGGGGCAGCCTCCACCAGGCCCCCACCCATGTCTACCACCACCCCACCCCCCAGCAGTGCAGGGGCAGCCTCCACCAGGACTCCACTCATGTCCCCTATCACCCCCACCCCCCAGCAGTGCAGGGGCAGCCTCCACCAGGCCCCCATCCATGTCTACCACCACCCCCACCCCCCAGCAGTGCAGGGGCAGCCTCCACCAGGCCCCCACTCATGTCCCCTATCACCCCCACCCCCAGCCACCAGGGGCAGCCTCCACCAGGCCCCCACTCATGTCTCCCTTCACCCCCACCCCCCAGCCACCAGGGGCAGCCTCCACCAGGCCCCCACTCATGTCTCCCATCACCCCCACCCCCCCCAGACACCAGGGGCAGCCTCCACCAGGCCCCCACTCATGTCTCCCATCACCCCCACCCCGCAGCCACCAGGGGCAGCCTCCACCAAGCCCCCACTCATGTCTCCCATCACCCCCACCCCCCAGCACTGTGGGGCACCTGCCAGCAGGCCCCCACTCATGTCCAACTCATGTTCCCCTGCACCCCCACCCCCCAGCACTGTGGTGCACCCTCCACCAGGCCCCAACTCATGTTCCCCTGCACCCCCATCTCCCAGCACTGTGGTGCACCCTCCACCAGGCCCCAAATCATGTTCCCCAGCCAACATGTCATCACAATCTAGATCCCTGGTCCCTATGGTCAGTCTCCAAATGCAAAACACCCAACCGAGTATTGCATCCACCCACTTAGAAATGGCAATAACATGATAGAACACCAATTGCAAGTTTGGAAACAAACACATGTCCCTCACATACACCCAATGGGTGTCAGTGAATCTCAAAACCCATATCATGATATGCATGAAACCAACGAGATGATACTACACATTGAAGTTTGATCAAAAAATATGTATTAAAGGAAACATAAATTGAATCAAAAATAAACAAACAGAAATGGGAATGTAAAAAAATGAAAAGAAGCATGTCCGAGAAAAAATGCAAAACCAAAAATCATAATCCAAAGGAATGGTGTCCAAAGTCACAGTCCACAAAAGAAAATCCAATGGAAAATTATAATTGAAAGCCATTGCTCCATGGGTAAATTGTAAAATAAAAAGAAAATCCAACAGTGAACTATGTACAGATGAACAAGTCAGGGTCCATGATCCCAACAAAAGAAATGAAACCTATCTAACAACACTACCTAATAAAAAAAACTATATACAAAAATGTGGCCCATTGTCCAAAAGGTAAAAAAAAAATGCAAAAACAAAGGAAACCTAACACTAACTACAGAACTATGTACAAGGGCAGCGGGCTAGTCCGACGGCTCACTTTTGGATGTCCCAGGCGAGGGCATCATCGAACTCCTGCTCAATGTCCCGGAGGCGGTCCTCCTCCATGGCCCTGAGGGTCCGCAGGGCCATCGACGTGCCCACCTCCAACCCCCTGCGGATTGCCTCGAGGCACTTGGCCCGCCTCAGGGCCCTCCGCATGGAGTTCTCCGCCCTGACCATCGTGAGCCGTGCCTCTTCCGCCCGCTGCCGCTCCGCATCTATGGCGTGGCCCAACCGCTGCCACACGGAAGACACTTTCTGTCCTGGGTCTTCCTGCCCTCCGGCCGATGCCTGCCCCTCCGATGTCGATGGCCCCGAGCCTTCATCGCTCCCACCACGTTGCTGCTGCTGCTGTGCCTCTGCCCGTGCATTGCCTCCTGCTGCCTGCACATCTTCCGCTGGCTGGGGTGCAGTCGTTGATGTGGCCACACCTGCTGGACGACCGACTCCCGACTGTGGCAGGGATGCCTCCTCCACCAGCCTGGCCGCACCGTCAGAGGCAGCTCCACAGGGCACCCAGGTGACTGATGGGTGGGAAGATGGCACGGAGGACTACTGGCGCATAGGGGGTTCAGTTGAGGAGGGGGTCGCAGCAAGCCCCATCAAACAGAGGAATCCAGCCTGGTTACCTGTCTCAGTAGGCCGACGCGGTCAACGAGCCATTCGAGATGACGTGCAGTCTCCTCATGAAAAGACTGCAGGTCGCCTCGCATGGCCCGTTGACGCAACGCCACACCAGTCAGGACAGGCTCAACCCGGACCCGGATAGCCACACCCGCAGGCAGAGGAAGAGCTCATCCCCTGCCTGAAAACGGGTCTGGACGTAGGCATCCCTGCTGGTGCAAGATGATGCAGGGACAGGATCAGGGACAGGATTGCACACAGGCACCTCTGCGGCGGCCTGTGCTGCCTCCTGTCCCTGGTCCTGCACTGCACCACTAGCACCAGTGGAATCCCCACCTCCAGACCCCGTCTCTGTTGCTTGCACGGCCTCCTCCTCCACCAAACCCCCCACCAACCTGGATGACTCCATGCCATCTTCCCCCGTTGGGCCCTGTGGGGTCCCAGCTGCCCCTTCTGCTGCTGAGGAGTCCAACTCCAACCTCCGCCTCTTGGACCTCCCCCGGCAGCTGCGGCCTGGGACGCGGCACCGGACTCCTCACTCCCCGACGAGATCACAACCTGGGAGGGGAGCCGGGCCTTGCGTCTCCGGCTGGCGGTGGGATCCCCGCCGCTGTGCTCCACAGCACCTTCTCCGCCCTCTTCATCAGTTGACGCTGCAGACAGGGAGAAATAAAACACAGGCATCAGGGCACTGTACAATGGACACATACACACATGATAGTTGTACATGAGTGGCATTGACAAACCTCAGACATGCCATCACAATCCCCAACACACATGTCATTTCAACTCGCACACATGAGCCATACCACAGCCATATCGCAACTGCCAGCACCATCCATACACATACAACAGCATGAGCAGGCAAAGCTGAGCCAGACATCACATGCAACACAGGAAGTGCACTACACATGTACACTTACCACCACTCTTGCATGCATGTGTACACCTCTGCCAAGTGTCGCAGTGTTCAGATGGGCATCCATGTCACATCTGCCAATCAGGCTTCCACATCCCGCTGTCACATGCATCCATGTTACATCACTGTTGCACCCTTGTCAAATACACACAAATGCACATGTAAACAGTGCTGATACATGCAGCTGAAAACAACATACATGCGTGACACCACCAACACATACACATTCATCCAAACATGTATGCCCACACAACTGCATTTGGCATGCAAGCCTACACACACAAGCACCATCCATGTCTCACACATTACAGCCCTCGCATGTGTTAGTCTCACGGCCCTGTACACCCCCACCCATACTCGACCCCCTACAAACAGATGTGCAACCTGCACACTACTGAAACATCACGACACGCACAGCTCACAATCAGGATGCATGTACACTTACCGCTCGACTCCAGACGGGTCTGCCTCTCAAGGACCTGGACGTGGAGCGCTGGGGATATGCGTGCCAGGACCCTCATCTGATCTTCCGACAAGTGGCCCCGGCGCCCCATAGCATCCGCTGCCTTCAAGAGGCACCGGGCCTTGTTCAGGGTCCTGGACCTGAAGTCCTCCCAGCTCTTCTTGACATGTTGGAAGTCGCGGACTGCCACCCCCTCCGTGTTGATAGCAGTCACGATGTCAGTCCAGATCCGAGTCCGTCCTTCCTTGTCGGCGCGGGAACTTCCGAAGAGGGCATCATACTGCCCCAGGACTTGCTCCACCAGGACACCAACTTCCCTGGCACTGAAGCTGGTGCCCCTCTGCCTCTCTGGTCGGGGGTTGTCAGTAGTGCCAGATGTTGCAGTGCCCGACATGACAACCCCAGAGGCAGGAGTGGGTGGGCAACTGGGTCCTGGGGCTGGGCTGTGGAGCGATGGAATCCCAATCGGGAGTCTTCAGTTCTAGCAGGGGTGGTCACAGCAACAGCACCACTGGCGGATGTGCAGGCAGCAAATGGCAGGGCAGTCAGGCAGCAGCAGATGGCAGGTGGGAGCGTGCTCGGGGCTCTGGGGGGCAGTAATTCGGCCTTCTGGGCAGGAGCGTGGTCTTCCGTGTGCTTACGCGTGGCCAGCTTGATACGGAGTGATTTGGCACATGAAAATTCTGCACGTCAGCGTGTAATTCGAGGAAAGGCCCTTAGCGCGTAAGCGCGTCTGCACGCATACGCAATTTCATTGGACAGAAGGCCCCTCAAGCGCAAGCACCCCTGTGACGTGATGCGCACAGGCGTGCATGGGCATTTCAACGCGCGTGAAAAACTGCACGTCCACGTGTAATCCGAGGAAAGGGCCCATGTGCGTAAGTGACGTGACAAGCGCGGGCGTTTCCCTCAGCACGGGTTAAAGGTGAGCGGGCCCAGCAGTTCGCTGTACGTGCCTTTCGTGGAGACCGATGTGTGTTGCTGCTTCCTGTTGTTTCGCGTGCCATCACAACTTCACAGCTTCACGCGTGGTTTTCTGCATCGCGCTAGTCAGACGGTGAGTCGCACACACTCTTTTTCCCACTGGGGGTGCCCCTGTGTATTGCACCCATTTTCGATGTCGTAGTAGCCTGCGTGTCCCACGCGTATGCGTTATTCGTGTTACTGGGTTCCACCGCGTACTGCGGGAGGTTGAATCCACGCACGTAGGCTGCAGGGTTACGTGCACGGTTTTACTGCAGTTTTGGGGTGCCTGAGCGTTGCGTGGCCCGTCACTACATCACCGGGGTCACATACAGCCTTGCAGGTGCAGGGGGGCTGTTAACATCTTGCTTCCCACCCCCTTCACCCCAATTGCCCAGGTCAATTGTGGTGTACACCTCCCATTGGCACCACTCCATCTGTGACGGCACTACTACATCTGTGCCATGGTTGGGAGGCCACCAAAGGCGAGGGGCGCCTCAGCTGGGCGTCCTCATCGTGGCAGCGGTGGTCGGGGACGTGGCCGTGGTGACCAGGGAGTAGGGGGACTCCAGGGTTTCCAAGGCGGCCACAGAGGGGGAAGAGGCAGGGGTGCGCCACTTGAGCACAATGTTGTGCCATGTGTCGGTGCAGTCATGCCACCACCCCCTGTGGTTCCGGGGGATGCAGCTTCTGCATCTGGCACTGGCGCCCGTGTGACCCGGCAGTCCGTTCCATCGACTGCCACGGGCCCAAGGGTAGTGGTAGCTGCAGGTGCAGCTGTGGACACCGCCACCCAGGCTCAGGGTCTGCCAGCGCAGGCTGCGTTGGCCCTTGAGGAGCCCTTGGTAGATCTCCAACAGGCCAGGAGGGAAACCATAGGGGCAGGCCGGGCTGCTCAGACCAAGACACATGTCCCTGAGGCAGTCATGTCATCTGCTGCCCCGAACAGCCGGGTGTTGGCAAGTGCAGGGGCAGATGCACCCAACAACACCCCGGTTGTGAGTCTGCCAACCAGGACCATTGCGGTCAATGACCCTGCCACAGCTGATGTTGCTGCGCAGGGTCCATTAGTGGGCACCCAGCTGCCACTGACAAAAGTCAGGCCTTTGGTCATCCCTCCACCTGCCACTCCCTTGGCTCAATCCACCGAACCCACTGGCCATACTGGTCAGGGCGGCATTAGCCAGCCAGGGTCTGCGCCACAGTCCAAGAGGAGGAAGGTTGCACCTGCAGCACAGGCTGGGACCCCACACACAGCCACGACCTCCTGCACGTCGAGGAAGAAGCCTTTCTGCAAGCAGTAAGTGGACTTCCTCGTGGACTATGTGCAGGGCCACAGCCGTGACATGCTAGTGGGTGCCAATAGTCAGACTACGGCTGCCCAACCTGACACCCACTGGAAGCATGTTGTGGAACATGTCAGTTCATTCGGCCATGAGGTGCGCATGGCGCAAGAGTGCAAAAAGCGTTGGAATGACATCAAACGCAGCACTAAGGCTAAGCGTGCCTCTAATTACAACTTGACTCTGGTGACTGGCGGTGGGCCTGCACCAGAGGAGGAAGAGCTCACTCCGCATGAGGCACTCGTTGCGGAGTTCATACCACCTGAATTGGTCGAAGGAGTGGGAGAGATGCTGGACTTTGATGCCCAGTCCAGTGAGTGTTGATGCGTGTTTGTTGAGGACGTGTGTGTTTCACTTGTGGGATGTGTTGTGCATGATTGCCACTACATGTGACGTGTACATGGTTCTGATGTGTAAGTAATGCAATGCTTCCGTCATGCATGTCTCCTCTGCCTGCATGCGGGGACTCCATGTAGGCATGCTCCCTTGCCCCTCCTCCACCACTCTGCACCCCAGTTCCACCTTTGCAATGGTGTTCTTCAATCTTGCCAATGTGTACTTTCTTGTTCATGCGTCCTGTGTAGATGCTAACTTCCAGCGTAGAATCTGCCAGACATATGCCATGTGGTACAGCCTTAGTACTTGATGCAGGGTATCTCACTTGTACTGTGCATAGGTCAGATGTCCCGCAGGGACATGAGTGCCCATTCATGCTCCATGTGCATTGCACGCATGCCCCTATGTGTCCTTGACTGGATGATCACTGAATGACAAGTCCTTGGTTACATACATTGCCTGCCATCTCATCAGCCTTCCCATGTCAACTGTGGCTCAGTCCTGCATTGCACACATGTTTAGGGTCTGACAATCTGTGTGGCTGACAGGCCTCAGCCTGTTCAATGGCCAATGACTCTGTTCAACTGTTGTTGTGTCTTCTTCACACATGGGCGGCCTCCAGAGTTTTCATCATGTGTCCTGCCTACTGTCCCAGCATCATTTGCAGTGTTGTCACTTGAATCACATTAAGCTGTTGATGCCAGTCAACACTGCCTGTCAATACACAGGTGTGTGGTCAGCCTTTTGATACCATGCTAGGCATCCCTGCTTTGGTACTGGGGTGGAGGGGTGCTTGGCTTCTAGATATGGTACACATTGAATGCACAATGCATGTGATGTCTGAATTTGACATTGCACTGCCTTCACATTTCCTGGCACACACCATGGAGTCCTTGTACATGTATGTATTGAGTGGCGTACACATTTTCTGCACTGCATAGACCCACTTCCATGGAAACTGCCACCTTTCAACAGGTCTGATCACAGAAGCAATTCGAAGTTGACCCAGCATGCATGCCAGGTTATATGTTGTGTGTCACATGTCTACCTGATGCCTTTGCTGTCGGTGTGTGTGTGTGTGTTGTGTGCTTCTGACATGTGTAGTGACCTTTTTTCTCTCTATTTTTCAGCTGATGACGCAATGGAGGCGGAGTATTGGTGTTGTCATGCCAGACACAGGGTTGTTACCACTACATCAACCCGGCACTAGTGGGGGTCGTGGGGTGGTAAGCCACGAAAACCCCCAAGTGCTACAGTCCATCTTGTCTCTGGCTGCCTATGAGTCCAGCCTTGATGACGACTCTGACGTCCATGTTGAGTTGGATGAGCATCAAGTCCATGTGTCAGGGGTGAGTGATTCTAATGCGGACACTCCTCTGTCTGTGACACCTACACTGAGGGATCAGACAGTCTTGGTTCCTCCGCCCGTGGTGGATCGGGACGGAGGGTCACCCTCCACACCAGTCACTGATGTGCCTGGGACATCACGTCGATGGGGGCATGTAGTCGTGCAGCCGCGTGCGGTGCCAACACAGCGAGGACCCCCGGTCCTTGGGTCCCGCAGGGGTCAAGCCCGGCAACGCGGTTGCCGCGCGCAACCGCAGTATACTGAGTGGGAGCAAGACATGACTGCCAATTCAGAATGGCAGGGGGCAGCAATGGAGAACATCGCTGAGAGCATGGAGCGTGTGGCCCGATCTGTTCTCCCCCCTGCTAGGCAGGTGCCTCTCCAGCAGCAGGCGGCACGGTCCACGGCCCGCTCGCTCAGGCTGGGCATGGCGGCCTCAGACAGGGCACGCCAGGCTGAAATGTCGTCTCTGCGTCAAGCAATTGCTGCTCACGCAGCGGCGCACATGGATGCCCTGAGGGAGGAGTATGCTTCCCTCAAATCCACTCTGGGTGTCCTAATGATGTCCCAGAGGCAGCGGGCAGAGGAGAGGTTTGCAGAGCTTGAGCGTACCATCTCGGCTGAGCTACAGGCTTGCCGGGAGGTGCAGCGGTTGTCCAGCCAGGCCTTGCAGGAGGAACTCCATGTTACACGTGCTACCTTGCAAGAGGAAGCACGTTCTGCATGCAGACCTACGTCACATCGCCACACAGAACCAGGCTCACCCGTCCGGCAGACTTGCTGCCGATGAGGGGCAAGCTGCGGCTAGGCATGGCCAGGCTACTGTGCCACGTCCTCCTTTACAGGATGAGCCAGACTCGGACGACCATCTATCTCCCACATAGGTCGGGCTGTGCAGGCGTTGAGCCCATGGAGGTATTTTTTTTTGGCTCAGCATCATCGCATGTGGATGTTGAGCAGCACCCTTTACCTCCCCCCTCCTGGGTGCCTCCCCTCCCCCCTGGGTCGTATGTGGGCATTTTTGATTTTTCTTTTAGTTTAGTTAGTTAAGTTTCTGTTTGATAGTTAGTTTAATTAGGTAATGTAGGTTTTCCATAGTTAGTGTAATTAGTTAATATAGTTTAAAATTGCTTGTCTATTGTGCTTTCATGTGATGGTGCGATGCTTTGTGGCTTTTGAAGGCATCCACTGTCTGTTCCAGCTGGGCCCTTCAGGCTTGTCTTGTGTATATGTTTGCTGCTTGGGGTCCTTGACTCACATATGCCACTCCTGCCTCCCTTATCCATGGGCTTGCAAGGATGGTTCGGTGTCACAACCTTTTACACAAGGGCTTTGGACTGTCATATCTGTGGCATGTCTGGTGCTGTGTGACTTGTGTTTACACCCCTAGTGGGGATGATTTTGGTGTTATTGTCCACTGTTCAGCTTTTGCTAGATGGGGTGTTTCATGATTAATGTGTACATTCATTGCTATGCATTGTGTAGTATGTTTCTTATCTTTACTGTACACGTGCTTGTTGCAATTCATGCTGTAGATAGTGTTCCACACTTTGGATGTGAAAGACGGACTGATAGTGTGATTTATGATGTGACTCTCTGACATGGTCAAGTAATGAGATGCCTGAAGAGACACACACAGATGACTTTGAAGCATTAATCATGTGTTTCATGCCCTTTCTGCAGGGGGATGAGCCTCCAGAGCACCTTTGCCATCAGACATGGCCCATTGGACGACGGAATTCTGGACATGTTTGTTGGTGCCCACATGCACATGTGTGCACAAGCAGAGGCACAGGGATTGCAGACCTACATCCTAGAACTGCTGATGTGTTCCAAGGAACTCCAGGCAAGGTGAGCAGCACAGGGGGGCCACAACACAGCAAAGCTTGCACCAGGCGAGTTGCACATGCAGGCTTAGTCACAGCACTGAGGGTGAGCTTGGACGAATATTGGTGTTGAAGCACACAATGCAGCTCAGATGTGTTGGTGGACTGATGGCTGTTGATTGTAAGGTTGTCTGGCACACCTGCAGGGGCAGTGGCACATACCCTCCGGTACACCAAGGTCCATCGAGGCACTTGTATCAACCATGTAGCCTTCCGAGACATGGAAAAGGGCAGCTCACAGGGACATACAGCAAGGGACATACTCGGGTGCAGTGCATTTCATTTCCATGTACATTATGATCAATGCACTGCCAACTTTGTTTCGGTCATGGTGGTACACAACTTGCTCTGAAGTCATGGCTTGCTATATGGGTATGTCTGCTTACCCAGGGAACATTGCATGTTGTGTGAATTGTGACACATTGGTGTTCCATTTGCCATGCACCCACCGGCGGCTGACTTACTGCATTGACTGCGTATGACCCATCACAGGGGTAATGTTATATATGGGTACGAAGCATCTACACCAGATTGTCTGTTTGTAGAGTAGTTTGTTGCTATGGGGCATGTTTGGTGGTGTGTTTTTGTGTAATTGGCATGTACAGGTTGTTGACTGTGGCTCTCTTTGCAGCATTGCAGCACTCCTGTAACCGGACCTGAGAGTGCGCAGGCAGGAGGCCAGCCCTCAAAACCAGAGCAAAGTGTCTTGTTGTTTTTCTTTCAAACTGCTCTGCATAGGCTTGCTGGGGGGTGCACTAATGCATGGATGAATGTGTAATTCAATTTGGTATGTTTTTTTCCCCCTAATCACCCGGAATCCTATGCAATTTTGAACCCTGTACCCTCTACCCGGTGTTCCTGCTTCCCGTACCTATCCAAGCAACGTTCCCTAACCCTCTTTCCCCGCTGGGGTTGCGGATGCCTGTGTAAGCCCCAAACTTGCAGGCGCCAAAACCCTAGAGGGGGTGGTTGGTTCGTGCCACTCCTAAGCCTGGACTACAGAAGGCCATGACAATGATGTCCAAGTTTGTTTGGATTGTGTATGTGTTCATTCAGGTAGTACATTTTTGTGCATTCCCTTCTTTCATGTGTCATTCCTCCTCCCCTCTCCTGCCACTCATTCCAGTTATCCAGTGTGCCAACACCTGTCCCGACTGCATATCCCTGACCCTCCTTCCCCACCATGGTCTCAGGGGCCTGTGTGAGTTTGACCTTGCAGGCACCCGGGACACGGTGGGGGTGGTTGTTTCGTGACACTCCCTCACTTGTACACGGGACCTGTGACAGTACACATCCGTTCATGGTGCATCATTCTATGTTATGTACCACACATGGTTCACATCCTGTTGTGACATTGTTTTACTGTGCTACCTTGGTTGTTGCATCATTGTGGTAGTACTTGGCCTTTGTGAGGTACTGCTAAGTCAAGTCATCTACTGGAGGGTGTTCTGGTTCGTTTTTATGCCATGGATTTTGTGATTTTGGAAATGAGTGTGGATTCTGAGGGTGAGGGCACCTTTTTACACACAAGGTGGGAGATGGTGCCGAAGGGTAACGGTGATCCTGTGGCCAGGTGGAATTGAGGGTTGAAGGCTCCATGACCCAGGTGCAGTTGTTCAGTGGGTCATGGTCATTTGTGAGGGAGAGGGGGGGGTTGTTGTTGATAGTCGCCTTGCCCTGCAGTGTGATGGGAACCCTGACATTGTAATGGTGGTATCCTATGTACATGTTGTGTTCTGCTGATCAATGCCTGTTCATGTGTTGTGTTTACCTTTCAGGTGCGAGGGGATAGTTGTGGTTTGACATGCTGGGGTGTACACATGGTGAATGTTCACATGTGATGTGTAGAGAACACTGATGGTCACTTGATTGCACATGCATATGTTGAGTGCATGTCCTTGCTGACCCACACACTTGCACTCTGATGCACTACATGTACTACCACCCTTGCATATCCACGTGTACACTGTTTGCCTTCTGGTGCCCGCTGTGTCCCTGCAGCACATGTTCTGTGACCAATTATGGATCCTGTACATGCCTAATTTGCTTTTTGATGTGGTCTGTCACTTAGATGTGATGCTCAGGGTGTGCATCACACACAATGGCTGTTCACTGTGCTGTGCGCTGAGCAGTGTGTTGCAGGAGTAGGACACAGCACACAGAAGCTGCAGTGTTAATTTTGCAATGCACAATGTGCATGTAGACAGGTATTCATTGTTATGTTACGTCTACAACTCTTGTAATGCATTTGGAAATGACTTATTTTGGGTGGGAGGTTGTTGGTCAGTCATTTCATCTGATTCCAGGTCAGGCATCATTGTCTGATGCCACTGTACATTTTGGACATGGCAATGTGTACCTTATTGTTACTGTGTTGGTGTATGGGTATTGCTTGCCATGTCATGTTGTGGTTTGGGAGGGTTTGAGTGACATAACAGTAATGGCCATGGCCTGTTTTGCAGGTGTGTGTGATTCACACCTCGCATGTCAGGGCCATCCGCTTCTCAAAGCAACTTGCTGGGGGTAGATCTCTCTCCGCGGCAGGGCCCTCCCTCTGGAACAGCCTTCCCGCCTCACTGGAACTTGAGGAGAACCATCTCCGGTTCGGGAAGCACCTCAAGACCTTCCTCTTTGCTTCTGCTTTCTCTCTGCCTCTCCCTTGCAAAATTCTTCACTGGAACTGCACTGGATCTGCAACTCACCGACCTCGGTCCCTGGCCCAGCCACTCTCCACTTGCACTGCCTCCCTGGAAACCCCTGCACTGTGGTACTGTCTCTCTATCCCTACAGCCCCCCCTTCCCAGCACATGTCTGCACTTACCTTTGCAGTTGCCACCAGCTGGCCTATGTATTTGTTTTTTGGTCTACTTTCCCTGTACTGCACCCCCCTTCCCGTTCCCCTTGCACTTTTCCCTTCCCCCTACCCCTTAAAATCTAAATGACACATGGCCTAGTAGTACCGTTGTCTGTCTTCCCTTGTTCCCTCCTCCCTGCCTCACCGCACCTTGAAATACTTGTGTATAGGCCATATCATGTCATGTCATATGTGTGCCTTTTGGTCACACAAGATAGCTTGTGTTTAGGTAGCTAGGGATGCAGACAATGTGGCACTTCCATGGCGACTATCTCAGGGTGGTAGGGTTGTGACAGTTACTGTCTCTTTGTCATCATCGATTGTCACCTGGTATGTGCCAGGCCTGCGTGCACTCCGCAGGGGTGGGAGTTTAGGTGAAAAATGTGGCCACAAGCTGGGTCCGGGCTTCCTCGCCACGTGCCCTGTCCCCTCCCATGGGCAGCGCCTGTGCCTGTGGTTGGGGATGTGGGGGCACCACCATGTCCACCGGGACGCCCTGCCGTGTTGCAACATTGTGCAGGACACATGCTGCCACAATGATCCTGCACACTACTGGTGGTGCATAGAGTTGCTGCCCGCCAGAGCGGTCAAGGGAGCGGAAACGTGACTTGAGCACTCCGAATGTGCGCTCCACTATGGCCCTGGTTGCAATATGGGCGGCGTTGTATCTTTCCTGGGGTGGTGCGGTTTGGGTTCCGGATTGGCGTCATCATGTGGTTGCTCAGAGGGTAGGCACTGTCCCCTGGGGAGGTGTAAATGGTTGTGATTATTGGTGTTTGTTTATTTGTGTGTGTGTGTGTGACATGCATGCATGTGCAAGGGCATTTGTACTCACCTAGGAGCCATGTGTCGCAATGCTGCCCAGCTTCCAGGGCCCGGCTCAGGGCGGACATTTTGTATATGAAACTTTCATGGGTTGAGCCAGGGTAGTTTGCATAGACAGAGGTGATGATTCCCTTTGCATCGCATACCATCTGTACATTGATGGAATGCCAGTGCTTGCGGTTTCGGTAGATGTACTCAGAGGCCCTAGGTGGACCTAGGGCCACATGGGTGCAATCTATGGCACCGAGCACTTTGGGGAAGTGTGCCACCCTGAAAAAATCCAGGACAACGACCTGCCTTTCTGCGGGTGTTCTGGGCATGTATATGTGCCTGCGGACTGAGGGGCGCGCTGTCATGATTGCCAGTACCTGGTGTAGGCAGCATGACTGCGTGGCCTGTGAGACCTCCCCCACTATGGCAGTAGTCTGCTGAAATGACCCAGTGGCCAAAAAATGCAGGACATTGAGCAGCTTCTCCAAGGGGCTCAATGCTTGGGAGCGAAGGGTGGGGGATGTAAGGTCATCTTCCCACTCCCTGACCAGGTCTAGGATGATGTGGGGTGGAAACCTATACCTGCCATATACCTGGTCGTCAGGCATCCCAAAAAGGCTTGTCCGTGGTGCGAAAATGCGTGCCCTGGCTATTCTCCTCCTCCTGCGGTGTCCCACGATCAGTGCTGCGATAAATGGGGCATTCATCGTAGCTGTATATACGTGTTTGTTGTTTGCGTGCACTTTTATACTGTGCGCGGGGACGCTTCCGCCTGCCTTCGTGTGGCGGACGCGTTGATGCCTGTGTGCGTCTTTTGCCGTGCGCGGGTTTCCCGTATTCGAATCCATGAATACGGGTTGTTCGCGTGCGTGTGGGCGTTCCGTGTAGTTCCCTGCAGTACTTCCCCAGTTGCGCCTTCTTTTTCACGCGTTATTCCCCATTCCGCATGTTACGCCCACTGTTCCGCCCACTTTGGTTGTGTGCGACGCGCTATGTGCGCGTTTGCTGTGTGCGTAGCGCATGCCGTGTATGCCTGCGTGCGCCATGGCTGGATTGGGCGCACGGACAGCGGGAAACACGTCTTCCTTGAATCGCACACGTGCGCGTGCTCTGCGTTTCTCGCGCTTGTGCTACCTTGCGCCTGCTTGCGCTGGGATTTTCGGCACACGTTTGCTCCATGAATCGACCCCCTAGTGTGTGCCAGTTCACTATGTTGTCATCACATGCATACATCCCAACATCACCCATTCCAATCTGTAGGTGTGCATCAAGCCTTCATTTTTTCGTTTGCATTCTGTGACTTCCAGTTCCACTTCTCTGATTATAGAACACAAATTACAAGTCCCGGAATGCAAAGAAAAAAGCAGTATTAGACTTCAAGATTCGAAACTGTGACATTTATATTGAATGAAACATATAAAATGATTTGCTTTTCAAAATGTTTCTTTTTAAAAGGATTTTGATAAAAGTAAAACAAATGCATTTATAGTAGCACTATATCACTTTTTCATAAAAGAATGGAAAAGCAAATAGAATAGATTTCTAGACCATTTTTAAGTTGCAGATAGTGTGTGCCAGTTTAATATGTTGGCAGTACATGCATGTATCCCAACATCACCCATTCCAATCTGTAGGTGCTTATCCAGTCCTGATTTTTTCTCTACAGTCTTGGACTTTTAAATACATTTTTATAATGTGAAAAGTGGAACTACAAATCCCAGAACGCAAACAACAAATCTAGGACTACATAAACACCTACTGATTAGAATGCATCATGTTGGCAAGTATGCATATACTCCTAACCTATTAAACTTCCACACATCAACTGCCATTCAAAAGTGTACTACAAATGTTTTCCATCAACCTACCTTCATAAATAACAACCTTGGTTACTAAAAGTACTTCACCATTAACACATATCCCCACTAACCTTCTTTAACAATTGCCAGAAAGAAGCCCAATGCCGAAGACAAGATCTGAAAAAAGAATACCGTTCACATCCTACAAAGTAAGTACATTAATTAACATGTATATGTACGTAATTTAAATAGCAGAGTTCCACTATATATTACTCCAGATTACTCTTTTCAAACCAACATTTCAAATGGATTGTGTCCTCCCATGTATTTCTCATCTTATGATATTTGTATCCCAGCTCTGCTGCTTCCTTTGGAAAAAATGTTCACCAGAGGGCGCTGTGTTCGAGGCTGCACAGTCAAAGTCCCTCGAGAGCCGCCATTGAGAAAGACGTCATTTGCTGTATGAAGGGCTCGAGCAGCGTCCCTTACCTCAGTTCCATTTTTCCGATGCAACTGCTTTGTGTTACGAATGGCGCATCAGACTTTTCTTCGACAATGTCCTCGTCATCTATTCCCACAACACCCAAGACAGGGTTAAAAACATGTCAGAAGTGTGGTAGGAAAATGTCATTAACCGACCCCCATCGGAATTGCCTCTGGTGCCTCAGCCCAGACCATCGGGTTGACGAGTGCGGTTCCTGCCAGGCCATGTCCAATAAGGCTCTTAGGGAAGGCAGAGGTAGGCTGGCGGTGGGGAGGAAACCTATAAGTCTTCCAAAAGACAAAAAGATTTGGATGAATCTAGTCGAAAATCTTGACATGAGTCGAGAAGGTTGAGATCAAAGAGTCACTCAGGGAAATCCTCATTGTCTTCGACGAAAAAGTCAAGAAAGCAATGTCACAGGTCTTCTTCCTCCTCTTGCTCCTCTGAGAGGAGAGTAACTTATCCATCAAAGCATGATTCTGGGAGGCCTTTCGGGCTTTGATGTTTAAAATCTTTGAACAAGCGGCCCAGACCCCCTCGTAGTTGCCACGTTGTGATGATTCCTCTACCCACTCTACAAGTGACAGAGGGAAATCAAAATTTAAACACGCGAGAGCCGAAAAAGAGTCAAGAAAGAAACTCGACTTGACACAGTCAATGACTACGGCGTCCAAGCCGCCGATGAAAATGGCGTTGATGCCTTTAACTGTATCGAAGCCTTCTTCGACAGTATGGAAGCCACCTACGATAATATCAAAGCCGCCTTCGAAAACCTTGAAGCCAGCGTCTTCTTTATCAATGCCTTCAACGCCTTTATCGAGGCATTCATTAATTCCGATACCCAAGTCGACGCCATTACCCATGCCTAAGTCGATACCACCCTCTTTACCTGAAAAAGTTTTCCATCCTCTACCTAGACAGGAATTTTTCAGATCCATCTCATCCATTTATAAAGAACACTCCTCTGAAGAGGATGTCACTTTAGCTGGAGTTAGATTTGGAACCAGGGAGGTCCCTGAAGAGCTAGTGGACCCAAATTCCAAAATAACAGATCTTTATGACTGTCTCCAAAATGCCAGTGGCCTAGACACTTCACCTGAAGCGGATTTTGAAAGACCAGATCCCATATATCATGCTGATCCTAGTTATGGGAATCTTATGGAAAGGGTCATTGATTTTATGGGTTGGAAGGCAGCTTCCCCACATTTCGACCAGGATGACATGGCAGACATCTTGAGTGAAGGTCCTCTAAAAGATCCTGTTCTTCCATTCAGAACTTTAGAAGAGGGTGATGGTGAATTGCAATAATCCGGATTCCATTTCAGCAGTAAACAAGACATTTGTACCAAAATACAGGCCATTATTATCACATCTAGAATATCTTTCTAAACATCCCTCCCCTGAAAGTCTAGTGGTTCAAGCTGCAACCTCCACTAGGCAATCAGCTTACCCGTCAATAACACCAGACAGGGATGATAAAAATGTTGATACTTGGGCATGGAAAGTTGTTACTTTGGGCAGCATGGCCCTTAAATCGAGTAATGTCACTTGCACTTCAGCAAGATTTACATTTACTGTGGGACTGCATGTCATCAGTGGCTGAACCGGAAGGTGAGGAACGGGATGTTTACTGGCTATGGTAAAGAGGATATGGAGGAATGCCTTCAGTCAGGACTGGACACTGCGGATAGTGTAAGTGGGTCCATGGCATCTAGCATGGTCCTACGCAGGTTTGCATGGCCAAGGGAATCTGGCTTTAACCTGATGTGCAGTCTAGATTACTTAATATGCTGTTTGACGGCTTTGGGTTGTTTGGCAGCAAGGCAGACGAGAGCTTGGAGAAGCTGCAGACCTCAAAAGCGGCAGCTAATTCACTTAGCGCTGCTATAAAACAGCCTCAACAACACTCTTACGCAGGCTCATCTTCCTGGAAGAGTCGCCCCTTTCGCTTCTACTCCTCCACAGCAGAGGCTACTACCTCCTCAGCCACTGCTGCAGCTGCTGCAAAGCTACTTTGAGGTCTTTACCCACAAAACCACGGTAGGAGGCAGAATCACTCAATATCTGGGCGAATGGCAGGGCATTACGCCAGAAGTCTGTGCACTAGGGGGGGCACTGTGGTGCAGCCTACAAAATGGCTGCTTTTCTGTTAAGTTCCGTGCCCAGCAACCGAACATCTGAAAGCATCAGCGGCTAGACATTGGATCCTGCTACAGAAATACCTGCGCGGGGTAGTGCTGGTCTCGGTCTTCATCCTCACCCGGATTTGGTGGAAAATGAGCAGTGGGGGCTGAGCGGTGCCGCCCTGACTCCTGACCCGCATGTGCTGTGGGCCCGCACTGGACTGTGCTTCATCTGGACGCCCGGTGCTTGGTGTGCGCCACCCGGAGAGCTGCTCTCCGCCCTCACCCACGTCGTGCCTGGCTGCCGTGGTGGACTTTCCTCCTTCCTCTGCCCCTGGGGTTGCTGCGAGCTTCTGGGGCCGCATCCTCCCAGTGGCGGAGGGCTGGGCTCTCACCCCGCCAGGTCCCGGTCTCTGCGGGTGATCCCCCGCCTGGCACCTCCCCGTCCTGTTGTTGCGGGCGGCCGGCTGTGGGTGGCAGCAGCTGCGCTGGTGCCTGCGCCGCCTGAGGGGCCGGGCCGGCATTCCTGAGCGGGTGCTTGCGCCCCACTGTGAGGCTCTCCTAAACGTCAGGGCTGCAGGTGAGGAGCTGGGGGGCCACCGGAATACAGCTGCATGCCCCCCATCAACATATACATGGTCCCCAGCTCCTGCGCCTGGCTTCCAATGCCGTCTTAGTGGCTCTGCACCACCAGCGGATACTGCAGGCCTAATTGCCAGGGCCCCCTGCTCAAACCCTACGGAGGGCCATCTACTACATGCAGCGGATTACATCCTGGATTTACAGGCAGGCAATAGCCATACTATTGGGGGGGCTCCTCCTCCTGGTGCTGCCCTGAGCTGCGGGTGGGCATCAATTGTCAGTTTAACTTTGCCACTGCAGCCCTATTGAGGACTCTGCCCCGGGCCTTGCACCCTGGCCACAGCAAATCATCACACTTGCTCTCTGGGGTTGTCTGAGTGAACCTCCAACAGCTTGCCCTGTGTGCCTTCGCCTGTCCGAACCTGGGGCCGCTCTACCCTCTCCTTGTGCTCATCCTGCTCCGGCACCCCCTGCTGCTGCGTTTGGAAGTGGGGGGCCCCCACGGTCTCCTGCTGCTCCAGGGCACTCAGTGAAGGGTCCTGCCCCCTGAGCTTGCGGCTTCCCGCTTGGGGCCCCCGTCTGGCCGCTCTAAGTGGAGTTCTGTCAGCGGAGGGGACGGCGCTCTTGTTTGCCTGGACTGTGCCCCCTTCTCATGCCATCTCTCACCGCTGCCTCGGGGTCCCACCGGTCCTGCTCCACGGCCTGCACAAGTATTGCCTGTCTATATCAGCATGCAACATCACCCAACTCCGGGATGCCCAACAGGCCTCAAGGTGCCGCCAGAGCTGGGGCTATAGATAAGTTTACCAAACTGACGCCTAGGGCAGAGCAGGGTGCTTCCTCCTCGACCAACGCCGACATGGAAACGCCATTGGAACCCCCCAGCCTGACCTTGCGGCAATGATGGAGTCTATGTGCAAAAACTTTGCCTCCTTCCATGAGAAGCTAGATGACATTAACGCAAATGTGGCCTCACTTAGGGCGAAGTTAGACCAACATGGTACCAGGATTACTGAGGCTGAAACCAGAATCGGGGCGAACTAAGATAGCGTACACACCCTCCAAAACACTGTGACAGAGCTGGTGCGCGATATGAAGAGTGTCAAGGCCAAGTGTGATGATCTAGAATCGAGATCGCGTAGAAACAACATCCGCATTGTGGGGTTTCCCGAGTCTGCACTTAAGGGTCGCATGGAGGTGGCGGTGGAGACCCTCCTCAAAGATCTTCTCTGTGACCGTCCGCTTTCACCATTCTTCACAATTGAGCGAGTGCATCGCTCACTAGCCCCCTGCCCCAAGCCGGGTGACTTCCCCAGGCCAATAATAGCGAACGTCCTCAGCTATAGAGACAGAGATCATATCTAGCGCCTTGCACGTGAGAAGGGCGAATTGAGGATGGACTCGCAAATTATTAGACTTTTCCCAGACTTCTCTGTGGGGGTCCAGGCGGACCACAGGCAGTTCAACAGGTTGAATAAAATGTTTTGGGAAAGGAAAATTGAATACGCAATGCTATTCCCGGCACGCCTGAAATTCACCTACCATAATAAGCTGTTTTTTTTCACGGTTCAGGAGGAAGCAGTGAAATGTATTGAATCACAGATCCCAATGAGAGCACCTGCGGCCGACCCGCTTAGCAATGACTGAGGTGACCTCCACTTCCGATATACTAACAGTAATCATATCTCTCCTCGTTTGCTACCATCCGTCATTTTGCCTTCATGGGGAAATAGTGTGTTGTAATGCTGATGCCGCCCTAGAAATGCTTTTCGCGCCACACTACTTGCTAAATTGGGTACACGGCAGTGGCGAACCCCGCTGCAATTGCAATGCCTGTATTTGTGGTTTGTTCTCAGTTTCGCCCCTGTTGGGCAAGGGGGCTGGAGCTGCCAGACTTCACATGGCACTCTTGCCCCTCTGTTTTGGGTGGGGAATACTACACTGCTATTAGAGGTGGGGAATGAGGGATGGGGGTGGTAAAGTTGGGGATTGTTTAATTGAAAAAGGCATGGGAGTGGGGGCAATGGTTGCGAGATGGTGCGGGTATATTGAGGCTGTGCGCAGGGTACTGTATGGCAATGGATATGGTGGCAGGGATGTTCCTTGATACGGCATTATGTCCCTTAGTCTTATGACATGGAACATTCGTGGGCTGAGCAATTTTACTAAACCCCATAGGATAACTGCTTATGACCAGCAGCATGGCATCAAAATACTTCTCCTTCAAGAAACACACGACATGGGGCGCCTAGCAACATGTCTAGCTCCGACCTTGGGCTCGAACAGGTTCTACACAAAGTATTCAACTCATTCTAGGGGGGTACTCACCTTGGTCCATAAATAAGTTCAATTCTCTTTGCGCACCAGTCATTTGGACCCAGAGGGTAGATATGTGATTCTGCATTGTTTTCTTGAAAATATGGAATGCCTTCTTGTGAACACATATGCCCCTAACTTTGACTCCCCAGAATTCTTTGATGCAATCGTTGCCATACTCCTGAGATACATTGGAGTCCCAATCCTAAGGGGGGGGGGGCCTGAACCTATTTCTGAACGAGTTGGACAGATCTGGCATCTCCCGCAGAGCTACTTCACGCGCAGCCAACACTCTTCATACACATGCTGCCACACTGGGCCTCATTGATGTGTGGAGGGCCCGTCATCCACTCCTCAGAAAGTATTCTTTCTACTCATCAGCACACGATAGCCTTTCAAGAATTTACCTCATTCTCATATCAAGCGGGATGGTGGGTAGGACATCAGACACACAGCTACTACCACGCACACTTTCAGATCATTCCCCGGTAACACTGCGGATTGTGCTGGGACACTTTTTTGGAACGCAATTTAAGGCATAATACATCTGATGGGGTTCGGTGGAAGGCGTTCAAAGTTTTCATCAGAGGGATGTGTATCTCCAGGGAGGCTGGGGTCCTCAAAGACATAAAAAATAGCCTGCAGCGCTCTGAGGCAAGGCTTAAGGATCTCAAGAGGGATTACATCACTGCCTCCTCCCCATCCAAAAGTGCACAGATAAGGTCAGAGTTGGAGTCCTTCGAGGCCCACGCCCACAGGGAGGTACACTACTACGCCTGTCTCTTGGCGGCACGGAAATATGGTGAGGATTAGAGACCGGGGAGAACCCTATCTAGACAGGTCCGCATGGAAGGGGGGAGGACCCGTATAGACTGCATTAGGGACACTGAGGGCATCCTGCACTGGTCCGACCAACGCATACTTGAGGTATTCACTGAATTCTACACAACTCTGTACGCCCCTCAGCAGGAGCACAGCACACAGGATATTTACCTCCTTCTGGATCAAATCCCCATGACCCTCCTCTCCCGGGCCACCAGGGATCAGCTCAATGCCCCGATCACCCTGGATGAAATCACAGCCGCCATCTCAGGCCTCCTGAAGGGTAAAGCCCCCGGCCTAGATGGGCTCAACTCGGAGTTCTATCTGGAACACGTTGCTATCCTAGCACCCAGGCTCCTCAAAGTTTGGGATGAGTCGCTCAGGCTGGCCACCTTGCCCCAGACCATGCACGAAGCCCTCATAACCGTCCTTCCCACGCCGGGTAAACCACTGGACGAATGTGGGTCCTGTAGACCCCTATTGTTAATTAAATTGGACACAAAAATCTTCATCAGATCATTGCAAACAGATTCCTTCCCATAATGACTCACCTGGTCCACCCTGACCAGAGTGGTTTCTTCCCTGGCCGGTCGACGGCTCTCAACATTTGCCGACTGTTCAACGTCATGTCTAGAATAGACTCGGATGCCAAGGCGCTAGTGGTCACCATCGATGCCCAGAAGGCATTTGACATGGTTTCTTGGCAATATATATGGGCTGTGCTGCAAAAGATGGGTATTGGCCCCTGCATGATCTCATACATCAAACTACTGTACACAAACCCGTTGGCTAGGGTCCTGGTCAACTCCTAGGCCTCGCCTCTCTTCACACTCCATAGGGGCACGTGCCAGGGCTGCCCCTTCTCCCCAATACTGTTCGCGCTTGTCATCGAGCCCATGGCTGATAACAGTCGAAACAAGCACGCCAGAAAGGGTATATGTCTGCATGACACTCCGGATAATCTCTTTATCCGCTGACGACGTACTCCTCGATATAATGGACCCATCAACCCACCTTGACCTGAACATTCGTGACATCACCAGAATAGGCACATTCTCAGGCTTCGCTATAAACTACACTAATTCTGAAATAATCCCGATCACCGTGGCAACCCCCCAGCCAACATGCGAATTCCCTCTCAGCTGGTCACCGAGTGGAATCAGATATCTCGGGGTCCACATATTCCTCTCCAGACCTTTGCTACTAGCCGACAACTACACAGCCATGGCGCAGCAGTCGGAAGACAGGATGCTCAGATGGCGCAACCTCCCCCTCTCCCTATTGGGCAGGCTATCCCTAATCAAAATGATAATTGTCCCTAAGCTTCTATACACCTTCGCAAATGTATCAATCTGGCCAGGGAAGCAATATTTTAAGAATCTTCATACCTCATGCGCCCAATTTCTGTGGCACGCCGGCGCAGTTCGTAAAAAGTGGCAACACATGGCTCTCCCATATAAGAAAGGGGGCTTCACGGCCCCTGACCTCGCTCGATACTGGATAGATGTACAAGCACAACATGCTACACACTGGTATGCACTCTCAGACCCCCCTCCTCATGTGAAACTTGAGAAGTTAGCAAGCGACGCGGTCAACACTCTGTCCCTTATCCTCCACCACGCATACCACGCTGACGCTCCGGCAGACCCTGTGGCTGCCATAACCATGGCTTGGAGATGGTTACTGCAAACCCAGTCTGACTCCGGCCCGTACTATAAGTGGCTGCCCATTTGGCAGTTCCCGGGTCTCAGCCCCACTCACGACAAACTCCTCATACGGCACTGGCAGGGCCTTGGCTATCGTTCACTGTCTGACCTATATCCTGATGGGAAATTCATAACCCGCAGACATGGCGCCCTTGTCATTCTGGCTTGGCACTGGAACTACTACAATATTTTAGATTGAGGGTGGCGATCCGCACCATGTGGCTCTCCTTCCCAAATGAACCCCCAGACTCTCCTGAAATTCACTTTGAAGCCAATTCAGCTGGGGTTAGGGGCATAACATCCTCCCTATACAAAATGCTACTTGAAAAGGTGAGGGGCACTCCTCCGCCAATGCGGGAGGCATGGAATAACAAACTGAGTTTGACTATCACCGATGACATGTGGGTGAGGATGTGCATGCATACACGGAAGCTCTCACTAAACGCTAGATTTCGGTGCATTCAATATAAGCTGCTGAACCGCCTATACTACTCTCCGTATAAGGTGGGGAGATTTGCACATAGCCAGGCCCACACTTGCCCGAGATGTAACTCCATGGAAGCAGATCACATCCACATGTTTTGGTCTTGTGATGCATTGGCCCTTATTGGAAAGCCGTCGTGGAGACCCTCGCCAAAATAAATGGGATCCACATTGCACCTGACCCACTGGCTGTTCTGTTCGGTCTATGGGATGGACCTGCACTGAGAAAGGTGTTCAAGTTCTTGGACATCGGGACTATGGTCGCCAAAAAATGCATACTATAGCACTGGAAGCGTCGATCCCCCCTTCTTTTGAAATGTGGCTGAAGGCCCTCACCTGGACCCAAATATGTGAGGAGGACTATATCAATACTCTCCCCATGACCACCTGTCCTAAAAACATATGGGCTGACTTCTGTAGCTATTTGAACAGTAAAGATGATATTGGGCTACTCTCCTCACCCCCGTCGGACTCATAGACTCTGCTACTCCCTGAAATGTTTTGAACTGTGTGAAATTCTGATTGTCTTCTTAGGTTAATCTCTGGATGTAATGCCTGTCAGCTATTTACACTATTATTTGATATGTGTACCATTTTCTATCTTGCTTACCTGTCCTTGCCTCATGCCAATAAAAAAAAGGTTTAAAAAGAGATAGTGACCCATGGTTACTGCCTTCCTTTTCATCAAAGACCTCAATATCATCTACCGGGAGCCAACTCTGTAAAAATTCCAGACCTGCTCCTTGTGCAGGAGATTTTAACCCTGCAAGAGAAAGGTGCAATAGAACATGTACCTGTAGTGGAGAGAAACAAGGGTTGGTACTCCCCTTATTTTCTCATCCCCAAGAAGGACAGAGGATTGAGACCCATCTTGGACTTAAGAAACTTGAACAAGTTCCTCAGGAAAGACAAGTTCAAGACGGTGAACCTTTCTCAGATCCTTCAGGCTCTTCAGCTTCAGGACTGGCTGGTTTCATTGGACCTTCAGGATGCTTACTTTTATGTGCCAATCCATCTCAAGCACAGAAAGTACCTGAGGTTTGCAATTGGTGGTTCTCATTATCAGTTTCAGGTTCTACCATTTGGGCTTACCTCCACCCGTGTGACATTGATTTTGTAGGTTTAGTTTTGGCCAATGTCATACAAACACATTTTTTCCAAAGCAGTACTGTTTGGGTAGTATGTGTCAATGAAATTGATTTATATTGTATGTCCTGGCTGTTGGGGTCATTTGGGCTATGTTTTCTATCTCTTAGGTAGGATTTTAGTACTCTTTTTTGTGATTAAGAGGGACCAACTTTTAGCCAGACAATGGGACTCATTACGGGTCCAGCAGTAACCATGCCGGTGATACCGGTGGGTTGTAGCCATACCCGTATATATTTACTGGTGCCTGACTTCACGGTGCCACTGGGGGATTACAACCCTGGTGGCCCAGACAAAAGGAGACGAGCAAAGGAAGTATTTGGCTGACATAGCAGAAAGCACATGGCAATAGTTGGATCCCATGTTCCAGGAGGCGCAGAGGGTGATAGAAAAGGAGGTGCAGAGACAGGAAATGGAGGAGAGGACAGTAGGGGGTAAGGATAGGTAGACATTGGTGAATATAATGTATACATTGGAAAATGAACACTCTGACAAGGGTGAGGACAGGATGTACTGGCCTGAAGAGGATGTTGTTGCCTTGGGTGGGGATGAGGGGGCCACATGGGTACCAGAGAAAGGCGGTATGACAAGCCCCGGGATGCGCTTCATGAGAAGGAGAGGGTACTGAGTCTAGGGAAAATGGGGCTTGCAGGTAAGGGATCAGGGACTGGTCCTAGACACTCTCCAGTGGAAAGGGGAGGACAGCGATAGCAAAGGCTCACGGGCGGGGAAGGTCCCTGTCCTCAGACACAACTCCCCCCGTTTCAGAAGTGGAGGGGAGAAGTGCAATACATACAATTTTTACAAATGGAAGCAAGAAAGAAGTTTAGAAGAAGCTAGCAAATCTCTCAATGGGAGGCTCTGCTAAGCCCAGAGCCCTGCTGAAATGGGTCCTGCCCGGCAAGAGGGGTTTTCAGTGGGAGGAGGGCCACAGAAAGGGGGTACCCTCCAACACACTAAATGCAGCTTTGGGGGGGGTCAACAGCCTGAAATGTATCCACAGAGGGGAAAGAACCCATCACAGGGGTATTAGCAGAAGGACAGAGGGTGCTTACAGAGGGACAGGGGAGTTGGGTGCAAAGGTGCAGCGCCCAGGTTTTCAGGGCCATGATTTCTTTGTGGGCAACAGGGACATTTTGCACAAATTTGCCCATGTCAACAACAACTCTTTTGGAATCTGAGAGGGTCACCAGCTAATGCAGCATCAGGTGCAGCTCACAGACTTGCAGACATACCCGCAGTCGCAGCAACCCCCACTACAGAAAGTGCAGACGTCTACACAAGCAGGGCCTAAGGGAATCCCAGGGCCACCTATGAACACATAGCAGGCACCCACACAGACCCACCAATGAGGGGCAGTACATTGCTGGGTCTGAACGTAGTACCCCATGACATTGAAGTAACAGTTCTGAGAGGGAACCTCTTCCCTTTTCTGCAGGTCACAACACTCAAATAGGATTGCTCACATAGAGTATAAATGAAGAACCCAAAGAGTAACCTGAGGTAGCAGTGAAGATAGGACAGAAAGACTTCTCTTTTTTCATAGATACTGGGGCCATCAAGTCCTGAATAAGGGTGAGTGGATTCCCACTGTCAAACAAGGTTATGGATACACAGGGCTTATCTTGTTGTGGTTCCAATATCACAGGATTTACCATTAACATTAGGTACACAACAGCTTGTGGTGCCCCTATTGCATTCAAAAGATACCCCATTAATGAAACTGGGGAGGGACCTGCTGGGTAAGTTGAATGCAACTATTTCATTCTCTGAAAAGGTTATGTTGTGTTCCACACCAGGCATGTACCCAGAAAGGGTGGCTGTTATCATACAGGCCTACTCTGCACACAGCACTGTGCAAGGACAACCAACACACCCCAATGTGTTCTTGTACAGGGTCCAAATAATGTTGTGATGGGTCACCAGTATGAAAGGGAAAAATGTCCTGACTGGCCAAAGAATTACTATTCATGCCCTCGGTGCACAAGGAAGTTGCCTCAGGCATGCAGATGACATTACAGTTAGAGAGGGCGGTCACACGAAAAAGACATGGTAATATTATGTGTGACATATGAGGATGAAATAGAATGGCACACAATTTTCTGTATTGACCCCATGTTGAGAGTGACTGATAAAACAACTGTTTGCAGAAGGCAAGGAGGAGGGAGAAATGGTATTCCAGCTCCACATCCCATGCCCAATCCGAGTGAAAGTCTAGTAATGCAACTGACACAGGTAGTAGGGAAACAGGCTACCCACACTTGGGGAGACTTGAAGGAGGTCTGGGAAAATGCATGGTCTAAGGGGTCCCATGATGTAGGAGTGATCAAAGGAGCAGGGGTGTTCCGCATAAAACTATAGGAAGATGTGTTGCTGCCCTTGGTGAAACAATACACATTGTCTCGCGAAGCAGACAAGAGCATATATAAAATGCTCCTCATGGTATGGCACGGCGTATGATAAAGAAATCAACTTCCCTGTGCAATACGGCCATATACCCAATTAAAAAGGCAAATGTAGTGGCATGGATATTTATAAAGGATCTGTGCCCCCTGATCAATGTGGTAGAGACTGAGTTCCCACTTGTGCCGAACCCAGCTACGATATTATCTAATATCTCAGCAAATGCAAAATATTTCACAGTGATTGATTTGAAGAATGCCTTTTTCACCATCCCATTTCATCCCGACTATCAATACCTCACTGCACTTACGTATTGCAGTTTTCGATTTGAGCACAAAAGATCACAACACTGGTATTGTGAATCCCCCAGTGTGTTCAACATAGTGATCAAGATGGAGTTAAGCAATGTGCAATTACACAGTATGGTGATACAGTATGCAGACAATCTCCTAGTGTGTAGTGTGATGGGGGAGCAGTGTGGAAGGATTCAATAATTCTTTTGACCCTGCAAGCACAAATCAGTTCAAAGCAGCTATTGAGAAGCTCCAGTACTGTCAGACACAGGTGGTGCACTTGGGGCCGGTAATATCATCAGATGGGAGGAAGATAATCCAGAACGAGTGGATGCCAAAGGTCGAACACCACCACCCTGTACGGTAAAAGAGATGTAGCAATTCTTGGGATTTTGCCATTACTGTAGGGCTTGGGTGTTCAATTATTCAACCTTCACAAGGCACCTTACCCCAGGATCTTAATGAAGCACACAATGGTATGGTGTGGTATTGGTTATTTTAAAGCGCTTAGGCTAAGAGCTCCATGAAATTGACATCAGAGATTAACCCACATTTTGCTGAATCTAAAGAGGCCCTGGCACATGCCTCAGTATTGTTTTTGTTTGAAAAAGTTTATTCGAATAATAATATATTCATTAAACACATACATGAATATACCACAATAAAACAATGCATTGATCTTATAAAATACAAAAGTGTTCAGTATAATTCATCCCTCCTTCTTAGGACTCCCCTTCTTATAGACATTGCCACCTTCATGTACAATAGCAAGGCTCAGGCTGAACATTTCGTTTCTGCCTTTAGTATAAAGGACAGAGCTGTCCTATATTGGCGCAAGTCGTTACATCTCAAAACTTGCAATATGGTTTGTTCTCTAATAATTCCATACCCTGGACAAAACAAAATAAAGTGAGCTAAGACTTCAATAGGGATGCCACAGACAGGGCAACCTGGATCATCCGGAAAGCCTATCCAATTTGCCCTGTTCCCCGTGAAGCGCAGGCAGTCAAAGCGAGCCCTGTTGATGAGCCAGCTATGATGGCCCACCCTAGCCCAAGTGAGGTACGGCTGTATAGTGGGCGACCCACTTATAAACTGATGATAAATGTCAGCCTGAAACGTCTGCACTGCATTAATGCAAATTACTGCTAGTTCCCTTATTACCTCCCCATTTGAAGAATTGACTTCCCTGACTTGTAGCACCCTGGTGGCAAGAGGCACAACTGCCAAATGTACCCTAGACATGTGCTCTCTAACAAAGCTTAGCCATGGTATTTTATGCCACAAATCCTTACTCAAGGTTGCCTTTATTATAAAGTGGCACAGCAAGACTTTAGAGTTGCCCCAAATTCTAAACCATAATAAACATGGGGCAGCTGTCCACTCATCCTTCAGGAAGGTCATCCCCAATTCTCTGTGCACTGTTGCACAGGAAGAAAAACCAGGGAGTCCCAGTTACCTATTAAAGTAGCGGTTTTCCCTAACTTGCATATCACCAGGCTTTTGGTACCCCCACAGGGCTCCTCTATAGAGGGAGACTGCCTTGACATGCATGATGTAAACCTTAAGTGCCGATTCCAGATGTTGGCCCTTAAAACTTGCGGGGATGCGGGAAAGACCACCATATATTGGCACATTTTCAAAGATTATTTAGTGACATGTGCATTGCTTGCCAAACACTCTGAAAATCTGACACCAAAGTAATCATACTCAATTACCCACGGATTGATGTTCCCTTTACAAGTAATAGGGCACATCTTAATTGACTTCCTGCTACCGCTGCAGCTCATGACCGCAGATTTTACAGAATTGATTTTAAGACCTAAGCTGGTCATGAAGGAGACATAAGCGTCCACCAGTGCCTGTAAGGCCATGGGCATTCTAGCCTTGAGTATCATATCATCGGCATACGCCAGAATGGGGAATGGCCTTCCCCCACTCGCAAAAAATCCATAGCAGTGTTCAATAGTACCTGCAACAGCCCATTAATGTATAAGTTAAAGATTATAGGGCCCAATGCGCACCCTTGGCATACAGCCAATATGATATCAAACCATTCAGTGAACCTCCACTCTGGTCCAAACTGAACATTAGCTTTGGTACTCGAATGGATCTCCATTAGGACTGCTACAATGTCAACCAGACATCCCATGGACTCAAGCACGGCCCACAGCTTGGAGCGATCTACCTTATCGAAGGCCATGCTTAAGTCCATGAATACAAGGTACACCACTTTGCCCTTGCAGATAACAATATTGGATAACAGTAGATACAAATTGACCACCTGCTCCATAGTCCCCAAACTAGGGTGAAAACCAAATTGTATGTCCGTTAGGATGTTACTCTCAGTGAGCCAACACTCCAAGTAACCCATGGGACAATAAGAAGAAGGTTTGGTGATGTCCCTCTTTTTGAAGATGGGAAATATTTTTGCTGTTTTCTATGATGGGGGGTAATGCCCTGAACTTAAACAGGCATTGAAAGCTCTAGTCAGCAATGGGGACCATAGGTCAATCTGACTCATCAAAAGATCAGCAGGTATCGCATCCGGTCTGGGAGCTCGATTACAAGACTGTGCCCCAATAGCCTTGGTCACTTCCTCCAGAGAGAAACGTAGTACCACTCCCCCACACTGATTTTTCTCTCTGTCTCGGCCATCATCATACTTGCTACAAAAATAAGCCCAGTCTGATGCCCCCACATGTGTTCCCGATGGACCTTGAGTAGGCACATCACGAAACCCCCTAGATACAAAATCCCTACAACCCGTTTGTATCATTGACTCAAATGGCCTCCAAAAATTCCTCCCAAGCCATTGCCTCCAGCTCCCATATCCTTTTTTCTAGTGTCCTGCAAAAGGCAGTCCATGCCTGATCAATACTACATCTATTCACTGCAGGGTGTTTTAGAGCAGTCAACAGTGCCGATTTTGCGAGCCTACATTTTTCATCAAACCAGCCACATTTCCCTGCTGATTTTATGGGTCTAGGGACCATTGGGAAACCCGCCATAAAAGCCTCCAATATTCCCACAAAAAAACCACCACATCCCGTTGACTGTTGGATTCATCCAGAATCCCCATCAACGGGATCCATTGACTGGCTAATATTTTCCCATGCAGTCCAGAGTCCAAGATTTTCCCATATTTAATTCTTCTTTGGGATGCCACATCCACTTCTGCTTGACAAGAGAAGATGGATGCACAGGCATCCGCAGCAGTTGGTCACTATTCCCTACCAGGGCCACATCAAAACTCTTAATATATTTCCACAAGTCCAATGTGAGGCAGAAATAATCTATAGTGGAGGAGCCCACGTGATTACTAAACGTATATTTGCTCGGGATATCTGGGTTAAATCGCCTGTTAACTGAGCGCAAGCCCCACTCAATGAGCCAAGTGCTCAACTGAAGGCCCCTAGAGCAGACACTCATATCCACAATTTCTGGTTCGAGGACCATAGACATTTGTCCTTCTGTGGGTACATATAGATCCCTAGAGAGACCACAACCCATCTTAACATTTTTGAAGTCCCCTCCCCAAAAGAGTATTGGCAACCCGAAACTATAAAGTGAAATTGTACTTGTTTTCACACTCCGATCAGTGATGATGGCTCCGATCGGTGATGATGGCAGCCCTCACCAAGAATAAAACACAGGGGCATATTACAGCGGTCTGCTGGACCCAGTAATGCAGGGTCATTTTCCATGTAAACAAGTGCTTGCGGCTGCAGCGTTTGCCATAGAAAAGGTAGCCACCTTAACAATGGCATGCCCAATGATTCTTCATGGAACCCTCGTGTTTTGTGATACTGGAAAAATCCAATTCCACATTAATGACTAAGAGGGCCTTGGGATATGAGGTAATACTGACAAACGCCGCAATTGAGGTTGTTAAATGTTGTGTAGTAAACCCAGAAACAATCCTAGCATAATCAGCTACGTGGGAGAATATGTTCACAATTGAGCATCCTACATGGACAGGATGGAAGGGAACCCCCAGCTGCAGGAAGAACCAAAAGATGGGGGAGAGATGCTTATTGTTATTTGTTGATGGGTCTTCAATGAAAGATCTGCGGATGGGGGCTGGCACAATGGTGCAGCAGTAGTGTACAATAATTTGGTCTCAAATGCAGCTGTCGGCTCATTATTCGGCAGAGTTGGTGGCTTCAATAAAAATATTAAACATTTTAGAGGGGGCACATGGGCATAATTCTTTCAGACTTGACATACATCACATCCACAGTGCACTCAGGCCTAGCCCGATGAGAGAGGAGGAGAATGGGGAGGAGTGATATATACCCTGTTCAACATGCAGAATTATTAGCACAGCTACATGAGGTGTTGCCCGTCGAAGCGAAGATGGCCACAATCAAATGAGCTTCCCTCATGGGCAGCCAGGATTTCATTTCGCAAGACATTGATAGGGCCAACAGAGCAGCTACAGGAGAGGCTTATATGCCTGAAGGCACTACCAAGTTGCTCCCAGGTAAAAAAGAGAAGGTGCCCATGATGGCACTTGGAGCTAAGAGATCTGAGAACACTGACAATGCAGAACTCTTTAATGCACTGCCCATGGTTCAGATAATAGAGTTACAAGGTGAAGCACCCCAAGAGGCAAAAGAGCTATGGATAAAAAGAGGGTGCTCCCTCTACCCACAGATCTAGTGTGGAGACAGTCAGCACAGGCAAACCTGGCATGTCCAAGAAATTACTTAATGTAGCATTAGAGCAGCTTTATTATCCGGTGCACGTGTCAAAAGAACATTTGGCCGCAGACATCAATGAGGATGGGTGTGTGTCCAAGATCTATGAGCTAGTTTTTGAATTCACAAATAAGTGTATGATGTGTAGGATGTTTTTGGCAGGACCTAACTTAAAAACTGTAAAGGAAACTTGCTGCATCCGGAGAGGCCATTCCACCACTTGCATATTGACTATGTCGACATGCAAGATAGATGTCCCTCTTATAGGTACATGATAGTGGTGGCATGTCCCTTTCACATTGGCTTGATGCGGAACCCTGTTTCCTTAATGTTGCAAAATCAGCTGCCACATTCTAGTTTTCGAGTTATTCCTGAGGTGGGGAATATGTGATGAATTGAGGTCTGACAACAGGAAACACTTTGCCAATGACCTGTTTAAGGATGTTATATCCCTCCTGAAAATAAAGCCCTGACTATGCTCACTGTACCACCCTCAAGCCAATGGATTGGTTAAAGAGCGCTTGCGAAGTTGTCGGTGACACTCACCAAAAGTTGGCTGTACTGCTTGCCTATTGCTTTATTTGTCTTATGCAATTCACCTGGCGCAGAACAACATTTGCCTCTCACTACTGTAGGTACAATTTTGGATGCTAACAGCTCTACTCAGATACTTGGAGATGAATTCAGTGCATACTTGAGGGAACTCACCAAGTCTCTCAAATACATATCTTGGCAGGTGCACCCACGCTCAAGCAAGCCCACCAGCAAAGACTTACCAACCAACAGTGCAGAAGAGACTTTTGCAGCAGTGGCCCCACCTCTCTACCCTGGGAATTGAGTGTTCATCCAAAACTTCACAAGATCGTGAAGAAGCCTGGCTTCAGAGGCCCACACACAGTTGTCTACTCCACACCAACGGCAGCCAAAATAGCTGATTGCCGTGCATAAGCCATCATTCCGACGTTCGCAGAGACAACAATGGTGGCCCTCTCAAAAAAGAGAGGGGAACCATGTTATGGGTTGTATAGCTCAGTTATCCTTGACTTTTTTCTCTGCTATTAGTTTATACAGGCGGCCTGTGGAGGAGGAGAACAATATGCCTGACAATAATATGTGCAATACTAGAGCACAGATTTACAATTTATTATGGTATGGTGTGGCATGTTTTTGTGTTGCTTTTATTTTTCTTCGGTTTCTGGTATATAGGGGATTAGACAGCACTTCTAGGACTTCTAATGAACACATTAGAAGTAAATAAAGCTTATTTAATGCAGAGACGTTTCATGATGGCATTGGGGCAGGAAGGACACGGCCTCTAGTAATGTGTAGTACAACAATATGAGACATGTGGGATGGAAGAGGGCAAATTGTTACGTGTGCTCTCTCATCCCACACATCGCAGGGACCCCCAAGCTTTTCCTTCCCCTAGTGGTCACGGGAGAAAAGGATGGGTGCCTACTGCACCTGTCACTGTGTAGACGAGGGGCCTTTTTTACTTCCACTCAGTGATGGTTAATTGGATTGATGAGGGAGAAAAGGTTTATGCCAGCAATTTTATGCAGCTGGTTAAGATGGCGAAAAAGGAAGCTACTAAACACATGATATTGGAATATATTACTGAGGGGGCAAGAAGGGGGGAACAGTTGTAATGAACGCACAGCAGATTGCAGTGCTGAAATGCAACAGGGCATGACATTTCATGGTGTCATACAAGGCATTGATGAGGACTGAGGGATTTGTTTTCCATGACAGGCAATGGAAGGGGGGATGGTACAGTGTTGAGCAGAAGGGTTAGTGGGGTTTGAAAAGGATTATAGTGGCAACAATGAATGACAGCGGTAAGGCAACATGGAATAAATATGCGCATGCTTTAACCTGGATTGACGAGAGACACCAACCAGTACACATAAAACCTCTTAAATGATTTTCCTTATGTTTCAGATCCACAGGGGCAACACATCTGGGGCCCAATGCCGGCTGCACCAAGGGGATGAGCATTCCAACACTGAAGAGCGGAACAGCAGCAGTTATGGACTACTGGTAGGAGTGTGGGACCCAGGTGTATGGCCAGCTCCCTCCAACTGGGGGGGCTACGCTCCCTCACCACACTGCAGAGCATTGCCCTGGTAGTGCCTTGATTGGAATTGATGCCCTTTAGTTCCCATCTTGTGATGCTCAAGAGGAAGATGGCACGGGAACAAACAATACAATAGTATCGATTAAAAACACTGAAAAAAGACAGCTTTAGCAATAGTTATTGGTCCAGCAAATCATCAGAAAGTTTGTCTGCAATCCTATCACAGTTTTGGTTGTTCTCAAAGGCGTCAATGTTTTTTGCATCCCTTCTGCTTCCAGGGCTCAACGCGGCAGCTAATGCTTAGTGGCTGCAGGTGACTCATTATGAGGTGTTGCAATTGGCACACTCAACTGAATAAGGACCAAATGCAGTGAGGGAAGAGCTTCGAGCATTAAAATCTGTGGCTCTACAGAATAGATCTGTGTTGGAGATGCCTACCACGATGGAGGGTGGCGTTTTCCAAAAGATAGGGAGCAGCTGTTGCACAATAATACCAGCCAATGATGCAGCTTATGGGACTTTGACAGAGGCCAAAGAAGAAATGTGTTCACTCCATGAGATTATGCCAAAGAAAACAGCTCATTTGACTCCCTGTTTGCTTGGGTTCTGACATGGTTGGCGAGCATTTTCAAAGCGACGGTCCCAGTGATCAATCTGGTGCTCATCACCTTCTGTGGAAATCAGCTAGTAATATGGCACTGCGTGAATAAAGGGAGTGGGAGGAGATATATGAGGACCATGAATGTTGATGGACAGGGGTGATGGCACCCAGTAAAAAACTGGGCCCAACACCGTCTGGAACAACTGATCACATTTTACAAAGGGTAGTTACCATGTCACCTGTGAACGTGGAAGAGTCTGATGCCTTTTGGGTTGCATGACCAGATGATGGGCAAGAGTGTGTGATAATAGCGTCACTGGGGTGCATGAGAACCAAGTGGGGAGTATGGATTGGGTAACACAATTGTGAATTCCCAAGAAGGTAAGTAAAAACCTGACAAGTAAGAAGGTGCTGATCGATCAATGGGGGGAATGCGGTAAAATTGCAAATTCAGCACTGCCAATGGTGGCGTTCTTACAATTTATGCAAATGATGAGGGACACAATGGGGAAAAAGGGGGTTATATCTGGGGGTGAGGACACCATTGACCGTTGCACTGTATAACCTATGAGAAGGTGCAGCAGGAGAAGTAGTCCATTGGGGAAAGTGGTGTCAGTAGTACAGAGTAAGGCACAAGGTGAGGGGCATGCAGGGAACAGGGAATAGGGATAAGGGGTAGGGGTACCAAGTAGAAGGGATAGTGTGGTATGGTGTGAACAATATAATAGTCATTTTTGATTGTAGGCCTCAGATAAGTAAAACATCTTTTATTTTCATAGATGCTGGCCCCCTGTACTGGGTTGCATGGAGCACTCAGCCCAAGTCGGTATGCTGGATAAATGTTGCAAGTTAATTAAACAACATTTTTCCTCTTTAATGAGGAATATTACCAACAATCCAGAGGGCTAGCAATGTAAGCCAGTTATGCTTCCCACTGACAAACTGATTCATGCTCTTATATGAACAAAACATGCCCTGAGCAATTAAAAGTTTACAAGTAATGTCAAAATATGTGATTGCTTCATTGATGATGTAATACTCATCTGGCAGGGCACAGAAGACCACTTGCAGATATTTGTGCAAAATCTGAACACCAACGATTTTGGAATTGAGCTAACCAGCCATACAAGCACCACACAACTGGAATACCTAGACATTAGCAGGTCACCAACAACAAATTGACTACTCAAACTTACCACCAGCCAAGGTAAGTGAATTCAGTGCTACACACAACTAGTTGTCACAAAAAAACAGTTATCATCAACATTCCAAAATGAGAATACATCAGAGCCAGAAGAAACTGTAACACAAAGAGGCCTTTAACAAAGATTGGGAACTAGTGCAACAAAGATTTCGAGACAGAGGCTACAAAACATGCAACTTGAAAAAAAAAAATGACTGGCATTTTGGAAAGAGAAACACTTGTAATGCCCAAGCAAAGAACCCAGCGGGAGGACAAAACTATCAGATTTCTAACCAGATATAATACAGATAGTAATAAAATAGAAAATATCCTAAAAAAACACTGGTCTCTACTACTCATGGACCAGGACATTAAACCAGGCCTTAATCCCTATCCAACTCTATCATTCAGCAGAGCACCAACTTTTTGTACGGTTCTAATGGCAAAAAAGAAAACTGAGGTAGCAGATTGGCTGATACAAGCTAGATCAATAGGCTTTACAACATGTGGAACCCGCTCAATGTGTGGATATGCTGAAACAACCCAAATTGTAAAGATGTCAATGAATCTATTATCTGCTGTACTAAATATGTAATATATGCAATCATTTGCATCTGTGAAAAAATGTAAATAGGAAGTATAATAAGAGAACTCTGGACCAGAATCTGATACCATCTGAACACAATAGGTTCACAAGACCAGAAGTTCCCACAGGTGACCCATTGGCAAGTGAACAACCAACTTGATGACAAAAGAAAATCCTACTTGTGGGACAACAAACTGCTATATGTGGAATCAGGAGCGGGAATAGAGGACGTAAACTGAGGAAACAAGAATCAAGAATGATCTGCACAGGCAGATGTATAACTAATGGTTTAAACACAGATCATGAATTCAATATATTCTTATAAAAATGTATGATCATCCAACAGCTATCCATTACACAGCCCACGGTAGTGGCCGTGTAGTTATGGTTAAATTGCTAATCCCATAGGAAGAAAACTTTTTGGGTGGCTTATAACTTTGCTCCCCCTGGACAAATCCTCACCAAACTTTGCAAATAAAGTATATGTCCCACTCTGAACTTTTTTTTAAAAAGTTTAGTGAGGTTTGGTGCAGGGCGGGACAAAGTTATAAGGGGGGGTCCCAAAATGTATTTTTTTCCCATAGAATGAATGGGGAAAAAACTTTGCTCACGCCTACAGCTCAAACCATTGGATGGATTTGCATCAAAAGTTTTATACATGACCAAAAAGTAGGTCTAAAAAAATGAGTGATATCTATGTCCTCTCTGCGGACACATTTCCCTGTTCGCTCCGCACACAGGACATTGATTTGCTAATCGGCTTGCGTCATGTCTGCGGACATACGACGTGTTCGCTGATTGGCTGGGTTGAAGCATGAGGTGCGTCGTATTGTTTTGATCCATCCTCCATCTTGGATCCGCAGACATCTGCGGACAGCGCAGTGATGAACGGGGAAAAATACAACTATGGGGAGTGTGTTGGTGTGTAAGAGTGCTTGGGGAGGGTGTGGGAGTAAGAAGTTGGTCAAATGCTATATTTGTTTAGGTGGCAGGTGCCCCTGATGTGTTTGTCATGTCCGCAGTCACCATGTCTGTCCGTGGCCATAAAAAATGCACTTCTGGCTATTTTACTTTAGTATGATATTGGTTTTGGGATGTTAGTACAGTGTTGATTGTATTTAATATCCTGTATAAGTAGCCAATGTAGCACAGTTAAAAAGTTTGATTCTATGGGTGTGTTATGCTGCGGTGGTTGTGGCCAGAGCCTAGAGTCTTGGGTGCATGGCCAAAGGCCATACGCCATAGGCCATGCACCCAAGACTCTGGGCCCTGGTCACAACAACTGCAGCATAACACACCCATAGAAACAAACATCCATCAAATATCCGCAAATCTACAGTTTGTCTACTGTTTAATTTGCATAGTTTGTATGTGAAGTTTTGGCTAAGTCATGCAATTAAGATTGCAGAGTTTAGTAACAAGCACTGCAGTATAACATATCCATGGAAGTAAACATTTTGGATTGTGGTTTATGGTTAGATGTTTGCTTCAATGGTTGTGTTATGGAGCAGTATTTGTGAGTTGAATTATTATATACTTACTGTTTGATTTTTTGTGATTGGATATATTTTTTTCATGACTTGGGTAACTGGAGCTGATATTCTTTTTCAATTTATGTGATAAAAGAAAAGATCATGTTAGTGTAGGTAGTTCATAATGAGTTATTGCATTGCATAATAGACATTTCTGCATTATTTTGACCTTCATATTTAGTAGTTTACAAGACAGTGTACTGTGCAATCTGCTCATTTCTGTGTTTGTTTAATACATCATTGGGTCTGTGGGAAAAAATAAATCCATGCTGTATTAAAAAAAAAAACTTTTTTGTTATGGTACATTATACTTCTTTCTTTGTTTTTAGTGTTTATTTATTGTTTCTGGCTAATGTTCAGATTTTTTGGGGCAGTTAGATACCTGTTGGCCTATTCTAACTGGTTATAGTTTTTTATTTATATGTTCAAGTTACTCATTTATCTGTTGGGTTGTTGCAGATTTTTGGGGCAGTTAGATACCTGTTGGCGTATTCTAACTGTTTATTTCTTCTTATATTTTAGTGGTATTGATTTATCTGTTTGGTTGTTGCAGAATCTTGGGGCAGTTAGATACCTGTAGGCATATTCTAACTGTTTATAGTTTTCTAATTGAAGTTTGTTAATGTTTATGCACAGATTAGTTATTACATTTTGGTTTTAAGAATATTAAAAAAAAGTGTTTATAAGATTTGCTGGTAATCTCTGCTTTAGAGTAATGGTACAATCATTACATTCGAACCATCCAGAATTCTTTTTAATGTATGCAGTGTAGTGACCTGCATTGTTTGTGGCTCCTGCATGGTAGATTACACCTATTGTTGTGAAGGTTTTCTTACCAAGTGATACTTGACCATGTGTGAATCCAATCAGCTTGCAGTTGTTTTTGGTACCATCTGCATTGTAACGTAAAAGCATTAGTATTACGTAATTACTATGTGTTTGTATTTGTAAGGTGGAGCGATTATCAGGTAGTACTTAATGTGCTGTGGTTTGCATTTTGTTCAAGTTGCTGAAATGGAATTGATTCACAGTTAGGTACTGATACATACACAAAGCGTTCATTAAGGATTTGTTCCTGTGCCACATGGTTGCAGAGAGTGCATGTATCCGCTTCTTCTTCTTCTTCTTCTTCCTTGAACTGTCTTCATCAAAACACCTTGGTGGTTCTACAAGCATTCTTATCTTCCACCAATAAAGATACACATTCCATCCTGGCCCTAGTTAGTTGTGGTGCTATGGAAATATTCTTGGACCACGAATTGGCCATAAAGCACAACATTGCTCGAGAATCCAAAGAAACAATCCAGGCTGTCGAAGGGATAGATGGGAAACCACTGTTTTCTGGACCCATAACCCAACAAAACACAGAACTATTACTCTCTATAAATAACCATCAGGAAATGCTTTGTTTTGATATCATAAAGGCAGCTCATTACCCAATGATTCTGGGCATGGCCTGGCTTCAAAAACACAACCCATATGTTAACTGGGCGGCCAGATCCTTATTTCTAGGTTCCGAATTCAGTCTGTCTCATTGTTTATCCCAGAATGTTTTACAGACCATATCCACGAAATCCCAGATCCCTGAACAACCTTCTAGTTTAGTTTAGTTTAGTTTAATATGTGTAGTGCGCACCGGACCCAGGGGTATCAGGGCGCAACAGGCAAAAAGAATATTCTCAGCTTGGTTACATTGCTGTACTTTCATATTCAATAAAGAAAATACAGTAAATAAAATATAGTAAATAAAATAGGCGAACTTAATAAACAGTAATATACATACAAGTAAGGAGGGAGATTTAAAGAGTAGATAGTATAATATGTATAATATGTACAATAGTACCGGTCATATGTACAGGATGTATGAAATGTGCAGAAGTTAGCTGGGGGAGGTAGGGAGGTAAGGAGAGTTAGATGTAATTTTCCTTGATCCATTGGATGTATTTGCACCTGAAGAGTGGGTAGGGTTGGAGAGCTCTTACGGAGGAGGGGAGTGAGTTCCAATGTTGTGTGGCTTGTAATTGGAAGCTGGTGCCTTCGGTTTTAGTGAGTTTGTATCTGGACACTGCAAGGGTATTGGAGTTGGATGATCTAGTGTGTCGATTAGGGGCGTGTCTGGTAAATCTGTCTATGAGGTAACACGTCACTGCGTTATTAAGGCATTTGTGGGTGAGAGATGCAACTTTTAAATGCAATTTTGTCTTTGGTTGAGAGCCAGTTGTGAGCTCTTCTTAAATTGGATAAATGCTCTTTTTTAGGGAGACTCAGTGCTGCTCTTAGCGCGTTATTTTGTAGGATCTGGATTTTGTCTATCATATATTTATTGGCTCCTAGATATAAGTTACAATAATCTAGCTTGGCTAGAATAAGGGCTCTAGCAAGGGTGGTGCAGCTTTTGGGGGAGAGGAAAGGTTTGGCTGCTCTGATTAATTTGCACGTGTAAGAGGTGGAAGAGGCCAGGGAGCTTACCTGTTTTTTAAAGGAGAGGGTGGCATCTAAGTAGAAGCCTAGCGTTTTTACTTCCTTCGCTACCTCGATGGTGTTTCCGTAAATCAGGAAGCTGGAGTAGATCAGGCCTAGCTTGTTAATGTTGTGGGTGGTACCAAGGATGATGAGCTCCGTCTTGTCATCATTCAGGCATAGCCCATGTGAGGCCATCCATGCCTGAATGATGAGGTACACCCTGTTCACCAAGGACAAATCCTTGTCATAATCTCCCGTCAACGGTATGAGGATCTGGGTATCATCCACATAGTTAGTATAGGTAATACCCAGACCATCGTGATTGTTGAAAAGGGGCTTCGTGAAGATGTTATACAGGTTGGGAGAGATGCATGATCCTTGAGGCACACTGCAGGGTATAGGGGTGGGGTCAGCCGCTGCAGATGTGGAGAAGACATCCGGATGCAGAGGTAGGCTACGATCATATTATCAGCTGCTATATGCCCCTCTAGCATAATCTGCAATTTTGTATTTAAATTGTGAAAACCGCTGCAAGTCGCTATATTTATATTTCGCGCTATACCTAATTTCGAACTTGTATATGTGCCCATTTAACCTGTGAAATGGCACTCCCACCATTGGAACACACAAGGTGCTCCAAATTGTAAGATGGCCCCCGCCCCCAGGGCACCCTGTCCCTTCCACTGCCTGCCTTTCCTCAGCTTGTAGGCACAAGCTGATTGGCCAAGTATCCACCTAAACCTGCCACGCTTCACTGGCAGGCGAGAGAGCCGGCCCACGAAGCAAGGCTCATGAAAGAAGGCTCTGAGTGAGCTGACCGAGCGTAACCCGGCGTTCAGCGAGGAATCCATGCTCAAACTTTGTCTGCCAAACACAGTGCCCCAGATATACAAGTAAGACTCTTACCCCATCAAGTGAGGGCCACCACATGGAAAACCCGAACTGCATGCAGAACTTTTTACTCGCTGCCAATGTTTAATGCCATGTACTAACATATGCCTGTCCTTCTCCCAAATAGCCACCTCGTACTGAGATATTCTCTCACATGGTGCCCTAACGCATCCTAACGCAACCCATATTAAATGAACAATGCGATAGCTAGCTCTAATTGTCCCATGCCGCTATCTGAGAACTACACTTAGTTATCCGCATGAAATTATGCACAAAGTGCACGCTCTACCAGCCACTGCATATGTATCAGCATAACTGACTTGCTTTGTTGTGATCCTTGGATATTCTGCTCGCTCACTTGCCTATGCTCACTAGCCTGTTTGCTAGCCCTGTGTGCTTGATCTATCGCTGCTTGCAGACCAGCTCACGTTTAGCAGGGAATTTACAATCTGACTCGTACATTCAATTTATATGCCTGCATTGCTTTACGCTGTTACACGATAAGCCTACGCTCAGCATGTACTTTACAATCTAACCTGCTTTCCTACATTCAGTTTATGTGCCTGCATTGCATTACACTGTTACATGATATGAACTGCTGTCCCTGAATGTTTTATCCGTCGCTACAACTGTAACCTTGTACTCCCAGGATAGAATACCTTCTCCCTAGCCTTGGCTCCCCACTATTTCTTTCTACAAGCTTTCGGACTGTAGACCAGCACAGGTTTAGCGCTATTGCATTACCCAACCTGCGGTGCTATACCTGACCTACCTATTTACACTGCTATACATTTCTTACCTTAAGCACACCACTCATCCCATTTACTTAGAAGCCCAACCCTGCCCTCAACCTCTTACCTCGAACAGAACCCACTGCAAGCTACCTAGATTTTCGGACAGGTGGCACTAACCCCTCCTAGCCTTCATCACCTTCCTTTGCCCAGCACAAGTACTGTGCTCCTTATTTGACACATAACACATGTAGACTCCCTGCCTTTTCCACAAGGCTGCCCCACACTCCACCCACTTGCACCTCTCCCCATCACGAATAGCACCCTACACACCTCACACAGCACCACTCACTCCCCACACACTATGTATCTGCCTGCTACCTACACACTCCTACTAAGGATCATCCTTCAACTTCTCCACATCACTTACCCTCACAGGCCACACACCAGATCTAACAACAGACTACCTAACACCACCACAACACACATACTGTAAGAGGATTCAATTCAACACTACAGCTAAGTCAATGCCTAGTCTGGGATACTGAATGGAAACCCTTATTAATATATCTTTATGTCCAGTTCATGCGTTCTGGATGACTACCCCTATATAACACCCCTCTCTTGGAATCCCCCTGACCCCACTGAGCCAAGAAGTAGTTCTGTTTTGCAAGTTTAAAAGGTTTATTTGATAATTTAAACAATAGATATATATATCACACTTTATACTAATTAATAATTGGATATCACACTTAATCTGAGCAGTAATCAATAATGGATAGTCTGGCACTAGCACACTTGTGAATAGGAACAGAAGGATAAGGTGGTAGAGAATACTTTATATAGGTTCAGATGGATGTAATGTTGAATGAAAAATGCAATACCAAAAATACTCAATATGATTTCAACAAAACAATGTAATCACTTTTCTCTGGCAATCCCCTCCCCCCTTTATGCAATGCAAGGAAATGGAAGGAAAGCACACAGTTCTCAGAAATGCAATCAAATGTAATTCAGTTCACCCCAGCAAGCTTAGACTACAGAAGTTGGAAACACAGGCCCAAAATGCTTTTATGTGTGCTGGCAATGAAGTGAAAAATATGCTAAAATGCTTTTAATTCCCTCTAGAGGTTCAGGGTGAGTGGTATCTAGTTAATATTAGTCCAGGCTCACTCTAGCAATGATTCAGGGATGGTTCTTAAGAGGCAAACAAATTTTTTAGCAAGGAAAGCAATGAACTGCTGTTTTCACACGTGGATAAATTTGCAAATCGCGGCAAATTCGCGAGTGCGCAAAGTATCGGGGGTAGGAATGCGGTTCCAGGTTCGTAGGAAAGCTAAGATTCTAAGCTTTCAGAGGAAAGTTACTGCAAGTCTCTAGGACAAACGGTCACAGAGATATGAGCGATTAAAGAAAGGTAGTTTTTCGGATTTGGAATGTTAAAATTCAAAGTGACAAGTGCAGCTTGCAACTAGAAAATGACAGGTGACAGCTTTACAAATGACAGGTGACAGTTAGGAGGCAGTTCTACATAGATTAAAATAGCTTGGATTAGAATATTTTAACTAAGAGATTGGTTCTGCACAGTTCCGCTAGGTACTCACAATATCTTTAGAAATAGAATGGGCCTCGCCACGGATCTGGTCAGGTTTTAGACTGGACTCTGGTCTGGTCTCTGCACTTCACAGTGATCTGGGTCAGCTCTCTGGTTCTGCTAACAGTGGTCTGGGTCAGCTCTGCTCTCTCTGGATTCTGGAGATTGATTGATTTGAAGTCTGGATCTCTGGATGTTGTATGGTCCGGCAGAGCGCGTTGCAGCAAATGGAATTGAATGTTCCTATCTGTCCTGACTGTCTGCTTTTATGTGTTTTGAAAATGGGTGTGTGTGCAGCATCACTAGGCTCTACCCCTCTCCACTTGTCATTGGCCACTTCCTCCTCTTCCCCTTGATTGGGGGAATGAAATGAAGTGTCATCATGATGAGGTCTGTTTATGGTACAGAGAACCCACCCCTGTCAAATTACACACAATCTATATTTTGACCCAAAAGACATATTTGCACAGGTACACATTTGTTTAAAATTACATGCACCCATCACATATCACAGGAGGTATACCCTGTCCAAATCTGCTCTTCCTGGGAGCTTGCATTCAGAAATGGCAACATATTTCACTTTTTGGTCAGGTTACCAATATCAGATTCTTACTCAAATTTATACACCTGTGCGCAAGGAGTATGGACATTACTTGATGAAGTATAAGACTTTTAACATGCATACATTTTAAGTAATACCCTCTTAACTGCTAGTTTGCCCCCAGATCATGCCACCGGTTCTAAAAACCTCTTAAAATGTGGGAAGAAAAATCACAAGAATTATGGTATCATTTAAATAATTATGACAAGTCCGTATTATGAGTTATTCATCTTTTTCTAAAACCATATTCTGGCTACAGGGGTGTGGTTTTTTTCAGGTCACATGGTACAGAAACCAGTCTTTCCACTTTCTTCAAGCTCAGCCTCTGTCTCCAGTTTCTCCCCCTCCCAGTTTCTGCCAAGAGAAAGCCATTTTTATTACCCCTGCAATAAACCATCTGCCTGGGCCCTGGAAGGCCCATTGTTCAAGAGGAAGACATTTATGGCCACTTCCATAAACCATCTGCCTGGGTCCTATGTTTAGCCTCTAGCAGTCCCTTGGTAATCCAATCAGAGAAGTGTCATATCCCTTTTGGTGGGAGCAGCAAAAGGCAGGTAGGCATGGGAACACAGCAGTTGTGCAAGTCTCAACTCCTGTCGGGGGTAGCTGGTGGGCAGAATTCAGTTCCTTAAGCCAGGCCCCAGCTAAAATGTCACTTTTTGTTACCCAGTTTAAGTCAAGACAATGTTTACATATGCAGCTAGAATGCTGATTCTAAGTCCAAAACTATGGCATTTCAACAGTGACAACTATGTGCCACTCAAAAGTAGGTCACTCAGTTAATTTAAACATTTTCGATTTTTAGTGTCTTTCAGTCCAAATTTACTTAAACTGCTGAAATCCACAGCTCAGCCAGTCTTGTTATAAACCTTCAAGTCACTTCAGAATATAACTTTACATTGTATCCACCTCTCAGTAAGTCTTTCTTTGGCATGCTTTGGGTTCATCTATTCAGTTTTACACATATAAAAAAAATCTGGTGTTGTTTTAAAACGCCGGCTTTCTGATAGTGGTGAGTACTGGTACTGCACCCATTTTTGGGATTTAAGAAAATGAGTTCCCCACAATTCTAGGTTGCTTTTGGCAATCAGCATTGCCATTCCCAATGGTTTCAGGCTACTGTGTGGGTAGTCCAATGGTGGTTTTAGGCAGTGCCCTTCTGTGCCCATAACATCGGCAAAATGAGTGGCATCCTATTCTTCATGCATTTCCCTGTGCATTTTCTGGGAAGCTCTGGCCATCATGATGTTTTCCTTGTCAGTACTGCACAGTTTTTTGAGGTAGGGCTCGGATGCATGGGTAAAACATCCCACAAGCCCCCCTCTTGCGATGGCCATTCTGTTTTCACTAATGGGACTCGCAAGACCTGGGATGTTTCCTCATCTTCTTCCAATAGATGGCACAGTTCAGCATCTTTTCCTTCATCCGGTACTGATCGATCGGTTCTCCTCGCCGGTCCTGATGGGAATATTGGGCGGTACACCGGGCCCCTTGCGTCTCTGCTCCCGGTCTCCGGATCGTCCTCCTTGGCCCGTCTCCAGGTTTTCTTTCTCCTAGGACGACAAAGGAAGAGCGGCAATACCTATTCATGGACATTTCTCCCCCACCATTGATATAGTGGGGTGGCATATAAATTTATAGTCAAAACATATGAACATGCACATTTCTTTTTGCATTCAAAAACAAAAACACCCACATTGAGAAACTCAGAATTTGATAGGCGATATGTCGAATATTTTAAGTTAGAACTGAATTAATCTGAGACAGTACCCTCTAGGATTCCAGAGGATTCCTCCAGTTGTTGCAGAGTGTGCCTGGGATGGCAACACTTCAACTGGTTAATGTGGACCCACTTTTCTTCCCCCTCTGCCAAACCGCCTTTGGGGATGCGGGTCTTGTAGGCCACAGGGGAGATTTTGTCTATAACCTCAAAGGGGCCCTTCCATGTAGGCAAATATTTTCGCTGTTTGGCCTGGTTCCTTTGGAAATTGTATAGATAGACCCGGTCCCCCACCTGATATTCCTTCCTGGAAGTCTTCAGGTCATAGTGTGTCTTCATGCTATCAGCTGATCTTTCTAGATTCCGCTGAGCATAAGCAAAAGCATGTTGAAGGTGTTTCCTTAAATTCTCCACATACTCGTGAGTTGTGGAGGCATTTATCAGTGTCTGCTCTTGGGTCCTGTAGAGCAAATGCTGAGGAAGCACCATCTTGCGCCCAGTCATCAACTCAAATGGTGACATTTTGGTTGCAGATGAAGGGGTAGATCTGATGGCCATTAGGACCAGAGGTAATCGGATATCCCAACTTGGCCCAGAATCTGCCACAAACTTCTTTAATATGCTAACAATGGTTCGGTTATATCTCTCTACTGCCCCAGAAGAAGCTGGCCGGTAAGCAATATGCAACTTCCTTTTGACCCCCAGTATCTCCCACATCTTTGTCATCACTTCACTGGTGAAGTGTCTACCTCTGTCTGACTCAATCCTTTGAGGTAGACCAAAACGGGAAAAGATGTGGTTAATCATCAAGGCAGCTGCGGTTTCTGCCTTGCAATTTGGGGCTGGAAGACATTCCACCCACTTGGTAAACAAGCATGTCACAGTCAACATGTACTTATTATTCCCCCTCGCAGAGCGAATCACGGGGCCTACAAAGTCGATTTGTAAATCTGACCATGGTAGTGTCATCCCCCGCTTTTGGAGAGGCGCGCGGTGTGTGAGGGACGTCGGCTGAAATTGTGCACACACAAGACAACCCTTCAAATATTGGTTGAGGTCCTGGCCCATGTGTGGCCAGTATGCAACCTCTCTTAAGATTTCCAATGTTGTGTGAAACCCCCTATGACCGGCGGTGGCCGCATCATGGGCGTGACTTAACATCAGGCTTCGGAATGAGGTAGGAACCACCCACTGATCGTGGCCAGCTTTGGATTTCCTTACCAGCAAACCGTCTTGGATTCGGAACATTTTTGGACATTTCATCAACACTCTTAGGTCCTCTTTCCCAATATAATCGGTATCCGTCAGGGGAAAGTTCTCAGGGTCCTCAAGGTGTTGGTAAAACTTACCAATTATTGGATCCCCCTTCTGAGCGGTAATCAAATCAGCATCAGGGGTCTCCTTGCTCCATTGTGCAATTGAAAGGTCATTGTGAGCATTTGTCTGGGACCTAGTGATAGCAGTGACCTGGATTTCCCCCAACAGGGACTCTATTTCTATTAGATCCCCGTGGATGGCCCCGGTTTTGGCCAGCTGATCAGCTAAGTCATTTCCAGTCTTGTCTGGTCCCTCTACTTTGGAATGACCCTTGATCTTTTTCCAATAGATGGTCATCTCATTCGAGGTGACCAGATCATCAATGTTTTTGATCAACTTGCCATGTTTCAAGGGTTTGTTGTTAGCACATAACATGCCTCTGGTTTTCCAATTAACCAGGTTCTCCACGAACCCGTTCCGTACATAATCCGAATCTGTGATTATGACCAGTTCGTGGAGTTGATGCTGGACAGCAGTGAGGATGGCCTGATGCACAGCCATCAATTCTGCCACCTGACTACTTCGGGGACCAATTTTGTATCCAGCGGAGGGTCCTGGGGACTCATTCACCCATGCATTCCCTACGCCGGCCACCAGTTCTTTCTCCCCGTTGTTGTCAACATGGTAAGAGCATCCATCCACATAGACAGTGGGCATTCCCTCACACTTGTCTTCTTCAAAGACTTTGTGTGGGGAATTAAGGTATGCCTCCGTGTTGTCCTTGATTTTTAGACTTTCGTCCTCGAGACAGTTTTCTCTGGCACAATCATGCAAGTCAGCCAGACCTTGCGCGAGGGGACTCTTCTTGTTTTGACCATATCTGACCTCCACAGGAACGCCTTGCATTGACAGAATCCAGGAAGTAATTCGGGAATTACTCACATTCCTGGCTCGGATTCTGTCACTTTGGAGATATTGCAGAGGCTGGTGTTTAGTCTCCACTATGATGTGTTCCCCCTGGATAAACGGGCGGTAATTCTTCAATGCCCACACCATTGCCAGGAGTGCCTTCTCACAATCGTTGAATTTTTCCTCCACAGAGGATAAAGTTTTGCTCGCATAGGAGATTACTTTATTGACCTTGTCATGCTTTTGGTATAATACTGCTGTCAAGCACGTATCAGAGAACCCCGTCTCCAGGAAGAACTCCTTGTTTCTGACAGGGTAAGCTAGGCAGGGCGCTTGTGAGAGGCTTCTTTTGAGTTGTCTTACTGCCTCGGATTGTTCTGGACCCCATTCCCACTTGACCCCCCCCTTCAGGAGATGAATCAGGGGTCTGGTGATCTCTGCGTAGCCCTCAATGAACTTTCTGCTGTAATTAGTCAGTCCAAGGAGGCTCCTTAGTTCCCGCAGAGTTGTGGGGTCTTTCAGTTTCTGAAGTGCTTCCACTTTCTTTTCCTGGGGACAGAGACTGTGAGGAGTAATCTCATGCCCCAAGAAATTAACACGGGTTCTACACCACTGTGCTTTCTGAAAGGAAAGTTTTGCTCCGGCGGCCCTCAACTGCGTCAGAACATAACGGATCTCCGCTATGTGTTCCTCCACAGATGAACTTTTGATGAGGACATCATCTACATAAGCCAGGTTACCCCTCGCACCCAGGTCGGGCATGGCCTTATGTAGGAAAATATTGAACTCATTACCGGAGTTAAGGTATCCGAAGGGAGTCCGGGTCCATGTATACTGCTGGCCCCCAAAGGTAAAAGCCAGTTTGTATTGGTCCTCCCTGCTGAAAGGCACAGTCCAGTATCCATTGGTCAGGTCTATTGCAGTGAATACCTGTGACCCCTGGATCTGGGCCAGCCCTTGGTCAATGTAGGGCAGAGGCCATCGGGAAGTATGGACCCGTTTGTTGAGCTCCCTGAGGTCGGCGCAGAGTCTCCACTGGCCGTTTGGCTTCAATATTCCCAGCACCGGATTATTGAAGGTGCTGTGGACTGGACGGATTATTCCCCGGGACTCAAGGTTCTTAATTATTTCAGTAAGGGACTCCATTGATGCGAGAGGCAAGCGATATTGCTTCACAAACACAGGAGTCATGCCAGGGTCCGTGGGGATTGTTGTTGTGTGGATGTCAGTGCGACCACAGTCATATGAGTCTACCGCAAAGAGATCTTGGAAATCCAAGAAAACTTGTTTCAACTTTTGCTTTTGTTCCAGAGTCACACAGGCATCAGCTGCCTGAAGCCTGGAAAGACTTCTGGTTTGGCTATTTCAGCGGCCTCCTCCAGCTGGGTGGAGAAGTCCCTGGTCAGAGTGCTGATTTGGACTGGAGGCTTCAGGTGGGAAAGGCAACCCTCATGGACCTGGAAAATCACCTCATCCCCCCTGAAGTCACAAGTCACATCTTCCTTACCATAAGGGCAAGAAGTGTACACCAGGAAGTTCCCCCCATGCCGGGTAAAAATCCTGTCTGGTTTTGTATTGTCATCACTGTCACTGTCAAAGCAGTCCTTGGGGATTGGCCCTAACAGTTCATTACCTAAATCTATGGAAAAATGTCGGTCATCAACCGCCATTCCAATAATGGTGCCTGCGGCTAGAGTAATACTCTTTAAGTCGCTGTTATCCACCTCTATTAGAATGGTGTCATGTTCTATGTTGACTAATGGAGTTGGGTTTACCCCCAACCCTTGCTGTTGGAGAGAAGCGTTTAGATGTATGTAAGCATCAGGGTTTTGCAAATATTGTCCTCTTTTAACTTTCACTTCCAGGGAGAATTGTCGGTTCATTTCTGGGAGGGTGACTTCCTCTTTGATCTGAATTTCAACTGCATAAGGTAGCAATTGAGCTGACCTAAATGCTTTTTCTGGATCATCAAAGCCCATGGGATTATCCGCTAATCGGGACCAAGCTTTGAAGTTTATTAGGTCCAAACTAATGGCAAAGCGATTGAGAATGTCACTGCCTAAGTAAAAGGCGGCAGGGACGTCTCGCACGACCCAACAATTGTGGACTATGCTCTTGTTGCCAATGGAGATTTTGAGCATACACCTGCTTGGCAGGAGATGTTTGGAATTAGGTGCTTCCAGGTCCATTTCCCATTTGTCTATCAGTTTGAAGGTGGGAATGGCTGGATCTTTTGGGAGTTGGCGAAACATGGCTTCGCTGATGAAGCTCTTACCGTTGTTCACACACACTCGAGCGAGAACAGAGTCCTTCCCATCATTTAATTGGACAGGGATGAACAACTGCTCTCCAATTTGCTGAACATCAGCCAGGCTCTGAGCTGATTTCACATCTTTCTGGACTATAGGAGTGGGAGTTTCTGATTGTGGATTAGTAGAGAATTTCAGAGTGTTTCCTTCCAGCGTGGAGTACCACTTTAGACTGGAAGGAAGGTTGATTTTCAGAAATAGAGAGGACCCTCCCTCACCAGTCTGTTGTCCTACTGCTATTACTGTCACGTCTGGAATTTGGCTATTCTGGAAGTGAAATTCTACTTGGTCAGATTTTTGTTCAACCATGTGGCAGGTGCCGTTTAAACTAACATGGTTGACACTCTGTTTTAATTTTATTGGTCGGCTAGTCTGGGTCCAGAGGACCTTGTTTACGCAATCTATTAAGGGTGACAACCTCCTCAGGAGGTCATTCCCTAGTAAACAAGGGGTGCCCTCTGGAGTCACAACTATGACCGGGTGTTTCAACTTGTGTCGCCCAATTTTAATGTCCAAATCTGCCGTCCCCTCGACGGGAATTTCCTTCCCGTCAAAGTTCTGGAGTTGTCCAGGAAGAGAGGTGAGAGGAATTTGGTAATTCTCTCCCCTTCCTGCATTCAGTTCATCAAAGGCCCTTCTGGACAGAAGGGTAGCTTGAGATCCTGTGTCCACCAGCGCTGAAATCGTATCCTGCCCCTGTACTTGTACCGGGGCATAATATCTTCCCTCCTTCTCCTCAAGGGGGCACAGATAATGCACATTTTTGGACAACTGGTGGGCTAACTTTCTGGTTTTGGACATCGCTAGGGAAGAGATTTGGGCAGAATTCTGTGGAGAGCCTTGGGAATCTGAAAGAAAAAGTTGGCAATTGGAGATCAGAGCCATTGTGGGTTCCCCTGGCCCCGGTTCCGGGCCACCCCCCCCTTTTTGGAGGCAGTCACCAGGATGGGTTTGAACCAGAGATTTTCTTGCTGTTGGTTCGGGGATGAGATGGTGGGCGGCGGTAGCTCAGTCTCCACATCTCCCCAGTCTGGATTTGCATCCCTAGGGACCCCTTTTTCTTTGGGAGGAGTTCCCCCCTCTCTGAAGGAGAAGATCCTTTTCCCAGGATCCTCTGAGGATCCCTCTCCCTCAAATTGGAAGATCTGTACCTCCTCCTCAAACTGAGTCTGTTTGGGTCTTTTGTTTCTCCTACCCCCCCTCTGCTCCTTAGGAGGCAGACTTTCAGGGGCAAGAGATTTTGTTTCCAGTTCCTGGGTTTCCAGGGGCTGTTTACAAGTGAGGAAGGAAGCTTCCTCCCAGGCTTTACACCCCCCTTCCCTTTGTGCCTCCTCCCTGGGAACCGGTGAGTTATCGGGGTGCTGCCCCCGTCATTGTTCTGGAGTACCAGGTCCAGAGTTTGGGGCATTCTGTGCCGGCATGCCCATCTGAGGGTTCTGTTTTGCCCTCAGTATTTGACCCAGATCCTGTGCCATATTTTGGACCTGGCGCTCTAACTGGGAAACCCGCTCAGGCTGATACGGGGCTCTATTTTCTCCCCTTGGCTGATCCCGGGAAGGGTAGCTATCCCTTCTCTGGTAGTACCCCTGGTTGGGAAGATTTTGGTACCCCTCCACCCTTGGCCTCCCCTCTCCCGGATTAGGTTGTCTGGGCTCAGGGAATTGGGGAAAGAAGGATGGATGATTTTGGGGCTGGAAGTTGGGTGGATACCTGGGGAAAAAGTTCTGCCCAGGATTTGGAGAATTTCTGCCCTCCGGTGGGAAGTTAGGAGGGAAGTTCCCTGGGTTAGGTGCTTGGCTGGATCCCCCCCCTTGGGCTGGAGGAGTCCACACATAACCCAGGATGGGTCGACTTCCCTTGTAACGGGGACTTACATAATCAGGAGAGCGAGGGACCCCATTTGTGGGGCTGCCTCCCTGGCTCCCTGTCTGTGACTGGCCCGAGGATCTTCTGGGCCTAGCATTATTAGGTGCAGGTAGGTTTTTAGGCCCCCCCATCTCCAAATCTAAAACGGGGGTGACCTTTACCTCTGCCACCTTGGCAGCAGCAGGGGTGTTGTTGGCTTTGGGATTTTTCTGGGTATTGCTTTTATTTTCTATGGGCTTCTGCACCTCATAGATCCGGGTAGCCTGTTCAATGACCCAGTCTAAAGATCTTTTCTCATGAAAATCTCTCACGAGCTGGGTCATTATATATTTGGGCAAGGCATGGAAAAATGTATTGACGAATTCTCTGCTGTCTGTGCGCACCCTTCTGGTGGTCTGCGCAAAGGCACGTTTCAGTTCTTGCACAAACTCTTGTGGGGCCTGATCCTCCCCACACTGCAAATTGTAGGCTGCCTTGCGAGCCTCTTTGGGATTTCTATGAGTAGAAAAATGTTTCAAGATGGCCGCCTTATAGGCGGACCATCTTAAATGATTTTGGTCCTCCAGCCCCGCAAAGAAACTGGAGTATTCCGGGGAGAAGGTCCACTTTACATATTGGATACAGCTTTGGCTGTCCTTCAAATGAAAAGTCTCCATCATTTGCTCATAGAGCTCCAAGTGCTCCCAAACAGAATACTTGCGGTTCTTATGATAAGGCGTGATGACACTCCTGATTGCCTTAATCTGTTTCAATGGGTCCTTAAGCAAGGCCCTTTTTGCCTTATTGGCCTTTTTGGTTCGGGTAACCCTGGTCCATTCATCCTCTGACTCAGAGGCACTGCTCCCAGAGGTTCCTGTCTGATCTTCCAGGTTTTCCCGGATTCTGCGAGCCTGGGAATGGCTGGCAGAATGTGGGGACCTGGTCTCCTGTGTCCTGCGCCGTTCAGAGGAGTCTTCAGATTCCTCTTTGCTGCCAGGATTTGATGGGTACCCCCCCCCACTGACCTAACTGGGCAGAAGTTTTCAGGATGCCCTTAATGGGCCTACTCTCCTGGGGTTCCCCATCAAATTGCACTGTGCTTGGGTGCCCATACCCGGATGCCCGCCCATCCATTCTTGGGAGGTACTGGCCTATGAGCCCCATGCTTCTGGCTGGATAGTAATCTGCCATCCCTGTGGCCCGGTGCTCATGCGCGCCAGGGGACATGGGGGTGGCAGAGTCCAGGGACTGAGAGAGATCCAGGCCTCTGGTACTAGGGCTCCTGAGGTTATGCTCAGGAGTTTCCCTTTCCCAGCGAACCTGGTCTCCATCCGCCCCTGCTCCCTGTTGCAATGCAAGAGCCTGCGCCTTCAGTTCCTCAGTTAAGGCCTTACTAGACTCTATCAGTCTCTCCTGCATCGCTACCTGTTGTTGGAGTCTATCATTGTGCTGGCAGAGAGCCTCATTCTCTCTCTGCGTTTCCTGATTGGTCCTGGAGCACTGGGCCAGTCTTTGCTGCAGGAGGGTTACCTCCTGAGCTGTGTTCCTATTGGCCTGCTCCTGTCTTGCCAGAGCCTCCTCCACCCTCCTGGTGTGCTCTAGCAAGTCCTGGTGTTCTTTTTGGAGGTCACCCAGTCCCTGGTGGGCCAGGTGATTTTCTTCCATTTTTCTCCTTAAGTGGCAGACTTCCTGGCCTAAGGTGTCCCTTTCCTGACCAAGAGCTTGAATTTGTGACGCCAGGTCGTCCCTTTGCCTTTGGAAAGCACCAGCTTTCTGGCGCTCCTGATCAAACTCTGCCTGGGTATCCAGGTCTTTCAGGATCAGTTTATTGCTCTCCTCTTTCTCTCTGTCTAGTTGGATTTGCAGGGTGGCTACCTGCTCTGTGCATGCCCTGTTGAAATTGATCTGTTGCTCCAGCTTTTTCTGGCTCTGCAGTAGGGAGTCCAAACTGTCTTGGCATTCCTTCTGCAAAGCCAGAATTCTGGTATCCTGGTCTGTCTTTTCCTGTTGCAGTATATCCATGTCCCTCTTTATTTTAATGATGTGCTGCCTACTATCATTTTCTGACTCCTGGCTCCCCTGCAGCCTCTGCTCAGAAGAGACCAGGTCAGATTGGACCTTCTCTAACGCCATCTGTCGCTTGTTCGCCAGATCTTGGCTTTCCGTACATTTATCCTGCATGTCTCCCATATATAGGTACAGGTATGCCGCTATCCTAACCATCTTGTCTTGTTCATCCTTAGCTTTAGGAGCCATGTATAGTTCACTCAGGGCCACATGTAGTGGACCCTGATCTCCCCATGTATCTGACCCTGTTTCAGTGACCTGTTGCGTGATGGCCTGCAACCAGACCATGCGGTCCTGGTGAGTCCACTCACCTCTCACAAATAACTTATGTAAGAAGTGCTCTCTGGCTATTTTCATGTCTACTAAGGTCGTCATTCTAGAGATTGGTCTCTGTCCTGACTTACAGAAATTAGTATTTTATTTTTGCAACACAGACCTTTTCCTTAGAGCGTTCCTTTGAGGAGTGCTTTACAGCGTAACACAGCGTGTGCTCCGACCGGATATGTGTATCTGGTCAGCTGGCACGCTGTATTAATCTGCACAAGTGATAGATCTAACCCAAACGTCCGGCACGAGCCCTCAATTTGTAAGAGGATTCAATTGAACACTACAGCTAAGTCAATGCCTAGTCTGGGATACTGAATGGAAACCCTTATTAATATATCTTTATGTCCAGTTCATGCGTTCTGGATGACTACCCCTATATAACACCCCTCTCTTGGAATCCCCCTGACCCCACTGAGCCAAGAAGTAGTTCTGTTTTGCAAGTTTAAAAGGTTTATTTGATAATTTAAACAATAGATATATATATCACACTTTATACTAATTAATAATTGGATATCACACTTAATCTGAGCAGTAATCAATAATGGATAGTCTGGCACTAGCACACTTGTGAATAGGAACAGAAGAATAAGGTGGTAGAGAATACTTTATATAAGTTCAGATGGATGTAATGTTGAATGAAAAATGCAATACCGAAAATACTCAATATGATTTCAACAAAACAATGTAATCACTTTTCTCTGGCAATCCCCTCCCCCCTTTATGCAATGCAAGGAAATGGAAGGAAAGGACACAGTTCTCAGAAATGCAATCAAATGTAATTCAGTTCACCCCAGCAAGCTTAGACTACAGAAGTTGGAAACACAGGCCCAAAATGCTTTTATGTGTGCTGGCAATGAAGTGAAAAATATGCTAAAATGCTTTTAATTCCCTCTAGAGGTTCAGGGTGAGTGGTATCTAGTTAATATTAGTCCAGGCTCACTCTAGCAATGATTCAGGGATGGTTCTTAAGAGGCAAACACATTTTTTAGCAAGGAAAGCAATGAACTGCTGTTTTCACACGTTCGTAGGAAAGCTAAGATTCTAAGCTTTCAGAGGAAAGTTACTGCAAGTCTCTAGGACAAACGGTCACGGAGATATGAGCGATTAAATAAAGGTAGTTTTTCGGATTTGGAATGTTAAAATTCAAAGTGACAAGTGCAGCTTGCAACTAGAAAATGACAGGTGACAGCTTTGCAAATGACAGTTGACAGTTAGGAGGCAGTTCTACTTAGATTAAAATAGCTTGGATTAGATTATTTTAACTAAGAGATTGGTTCTGCACAGTTCCGCTAGGTACTCACAATATCTTTAGAAATAGAATGGGCCTCGCCACGGATCTGGTCAGGTTTTAGACTGGACTCTGGTCTGGTCTCTGCACTTCACAGTGATCTGGGTCAGCTCTCTGGTTCTGCTAACAGTGGTCTGGGTCAGCTCTGCTCTCTCTGGATTCTGGAGATTGATGGATTTGAAGACTGGACCTCTGGATGTTGTATGGTCCGGCAGAGCGCGTTGCAGCAAATGGAATTGAATGTTCCTATCTGTCCTGACTGTCTGCTTTTATGGGTTTTGAAAATGGGTGTGTGTGCAGCATCACTAGGCTCTACCCCTCTCCACTTGTCATTGGCCACTTCCTCCTCTTCCCCTTGATTGGGGGAATGAAATGAAGTGTCATCATGATGAGGTCTGTTTATGGTACAGAGAACCCACCCCTGTCAAATTACACACAATCTATATTTTGACCCAAAAGTTATATTTGCACAGGTACACATTTGTTTAAAATTACATGCACCCATCACATATCACAGGAGGTATACCCTGTCCAAATCTGCTCTTCCTGGGAGCTTGCATTCAGAAATGGCAACATATTTCACTTTTTGGTCAGGTTACCAATATCAGATTCTTACTCAAATGTATACACCTGTGCGCAAGGAGTATGGACATTACTTGATGAAGTATCAGACTTTTAACATGCATACATTTTAAGTTATACCCTCTTAACTGCTAGTTTGCCCCCAGATCATGCCACCGGTTCTAATAACCTCTTAAAATGTGGGAAGAAAAATCACAAGAATTATGGTATCATTTAAATAATTATGACAAGTCCGTACTATGAGTTATTCATCTTTTTCTAAAACCATATTCTGGCTACAGGGGTGTGGTTTTTTTCAGGTCACATGGTACAGAAACCAGTCTTTCCACTTTCTTCAAGCTCAGCCTCTGTCTCCAGTTTCTCCCCCTCCCAGTTTCTGCCAAGAGAAAGCCATTTTTATTACCCCTGCAATAAACCATCTGCCTGGGCCCTGGAAGGCCCATTGTTCAAGAGGAAGAAATTCATGGCCACTTCCATAAACCCTCTGCCTGGGTCCTATGTTTAGCCTCTAGCAGTCCCTTGGTAATCCAATCAGAGAAGTGTCATATCCCTTTTGGTGGGAGCAGCAAAAGGCAGGTAGGCATGGGAACACAGCAGTTGTGCAAGTCTCAACTCCTGTCGAGGGTAGCTGGTGGGCAGAATTCAGTTCCTTAAGCCAGGCCCCAGCTAAAATGTCACTTTTTGTTACCCAGTTTAAGTCAAGACAATGCTTACATATGCAGCTAGAATGCTGATTCTAAGTCCAAAACTATGGCATTTCAACAGTGACAACTATGTGCCACTCAAAAGTAGGTCACTCAGTTAATTTAAACATTTTCGATTTTTAGTGTCTTTCAGTCCAAATTTACTTAAACTGCTGAAATCCACAGCTCAGCCAGTCTTGTTATAAACCTTCAAGTCACTTCAGAATATAACTTTACATTGTATCCACCTCTCAGTAAGTCTTTCTTTGGCATGCTTTGGGTTCATCTATTCAGTTTTACACATATAAAAAAAATCTGGTGTTGTTTTAAAACGCCGGCTTTCTGATAGTGGTGAGTACTGGTACTGCACCCATTTTTGGGATTTAAGAAAATGAGTTCCCCACAATTCTAGGTTGCTTTTGGCAATCAGCATTGCCATTCCCAATGGTTTCAGGCTACTGTGTGGGTAGTCCAATGGTGGTTTTAGGCAGTGCCCTTCTGTGCCCATAACATCGGCAAAATGAGTGGCAGCCTATTCTTCATGCATTTCCCTGTGCATTTTCTGGGCAGCTCTGGCCATCATGATGTTTTCCATGTCAGTACTGCACAGTTTTTTGAGGTAGGGCTCGGATGCATGGGTAAAAACATCCCACAAGCCCCCCTCTTGCAATGGCCATTCTGTTTTCACTGATGGGACTCGCAAGACCTGGGATGTTTCCTCATCTTCTTCCAATAGATGGCACAGTTCAGCATCTTTTCCTTCATCCGGTACTGATCGATCGGTTCTCCTCGCCGGTCCTGATGGGAATATTGGGCGGTACACCGGGCCCCTTGCGTCTCTGCTCCCGGTCTCCGGATCGTCCTGCTTGGCCCATCTCCAGGTTTTCTTTCTCCTAGGACGACAAAGGAAGAGCGGCAATACCTATTCATGGACATTTCTCCCCCACCATTGATATAGTGGGGTGGCATATAAATTTATAGTCAAAACATATGAACATGCACATTTCTTTTTGCATTCAAAAACAAAAACACCCACATTGAGAAACTCAGAATTTGATAGGCGATATGTCGGATATTTTAAGTTAGAACTGAATTAATCTGAGACAGTACCCTCTAGGATTCCAGAGGATTCCTCCAGTTGTTGCAGAGTGTGCCTGGGATGGCAACACTTCAACTGGTTAATGTGGACCCACTTGTCTTCCCCCTCTGCCAAACCGCCTTTGGGGATGCGGATCTTGTAGGCCACAGGGGAGATTTTGTCTATAACCTCAAAGGGTCCCTTCCATGTAGGCAAAAATTTTCGCTGTTTGGCCTGGTTCCTTTGGAAATTGTATAGATAGACCCGGTCCCCCACCTGATATTCCTTCCTGGAAGTCTTCAGGTCATAGTGGGTCTTCATGCTATCAGCTGATCTTTCTAGATTCCGCTGAGCATAAGCAAAAGCATGTTGAAGGTGTTTCCTTAAATTCTCCACATACTCGTGAGTTGTGGAGGCATTTATCAGTGTCTGCTCTTGGGTCCTGTAGAGCAAATGCTGAGGAAGCACCATCTTGCGCCCAGTCATCAACTCAAATGGTGACATTTTGGTTGCAGATGAAGGGGTAGATCTGATGGCCATTAGGACCAGAGATAATCGGATATCCCAACTTGGCCCAGAATCTGCCACAAACTTCTTTAATATGCTCACAATGGTTCGGTTATATCTCTCTACTGCCCCAGAAGAAGCTGGCCGGTAAGCAATATGCAACTTCCTTTTGACCCCCAGTATCTCCCACATCTTTGTCATCACTTCACTGGTGAAGTGTCTACCTCTGTCTGACTCAATCCTTTGAGGTAGACCAAAACGGGAAAAGATGTGGTTAATCATCAAGGCAGCTGCGGTTTCTGCCTTGCAATTTGGGGCTGGAAGACATTCCACCCACTTGGTAAACAAGCATGTCACAGTCAACATGTACTTATTCCCCCTCGCAGAGCGAATCACGGGGCCTATAAAGTCGATTTGTAAATCTGACCATGGCAGTGTCATCCCCTGCTTTTGGAGAGGTGCGCGGTGTGTGAGGGACGTCGGCTGAAATTGTGCACACACAAGACAACCCTTCAAATATTGGTTGAGGTCCTGGCCCATGTGTGGCCAGTATGCAACCTCTCTTAAGATTTCCAATGTTGTGTGAAACCCCCTATGACCGGCGGTGGCCGCATCATGGGCGTGACTTAACATCAGGCTTCGGAATGAGGTAGGAACCACCCACTGATCGTGGCCAGCTTTGGATTTCCTTACCAGCAAACCGTCTTGGATTCAGAACATTTTTGGACATTTCATCAACACTCTTAGGTCCTCTTTCCCAATATAATCGGTATCCGTCAGGGGAAAGTTCTCAGGGTCCTCAAGGTGTTGGTAAAACTTAACAATTATTGGATCCCCCTTCTGAGCGGTAATCAAATCAGCATCAGGGGTCTCCTTGCTCCATTGTGCTATTGAAAGGTCATTGTGAGCATTTGTCTGGGACCTAGTGATAGCAGTGACCTGGATTTCCCCCAACAGGGACTCTATTTCTATTAGATCCCCTTGGACGGCCCCGGTTTAGGCCAGCTGATCAGCTAAGTCATTTCCAGTCTTGTCTGGTCCCTCTACTTTGGAGTGACCCTTGATCTTTTTCCAATAGATGGTCATCTCATTCGAGGTGACCAGATCATCAATGTTTTTGATCAACTTCCCATGTTTCAATGGTTTGTTGTTAGCACATAACATGCCTCTGGTTTTCCAATTAACCAGGTGCTCCACGAACCCGTTCCGTACATAATCCGAATCTGTGATTATGACCAGTTCGTGGAGTTGATGCTGGACAGCAGTGAGGATGGCCTGATGCACAGTCATCAATTCTGCCACCTGACTACTTCGGGGACCAATTTTGTATCCAGCGGAGGGTCCTGGGGACTCATTCACCCATGCATTCCCTACGCCGGCCACCAGTTCTTTCTCCCCGTTGTTGTCAACATGGTAAGAGCATCCATCCACATAGACAGTGGGCATTCCCTCACACTTGTCTTCTTCAAAGACTTTGTGTGGGGAATTAAGGTATGCCTCCGTGTTGTCCTTGATTTTTAGACTTTCGTCCTCGAGACAGTTTTCTCTGGCACAATCATGCAAGTCAGCCAGACCTTGCGCGAGGGGACTCTTCTTGTTTTGGCCATATCTGACCTCCACAGGAACGCCTTGCATTGACAGAATCCAGGAAGTAATTCGGGAATTACTCACATTCCCGGCTCGGATTCTGTCACTTTGGAGATATTGCAGAGGCTGGTGTGGAGTCTCCACTATGATGTGTTCCCCCTGGATAAACGGGCGGTAATTCTTCAATGCCCACACCGTTGCCAGGAGTGCCTTCTCACAATCATTGAATTTTTCCTCCACAGAGGATAAAGTTTTGCTCGCATAGGAGATTACTTTATTGACCTTGTCATGCTTTTGGTATAATACTGCTGTCAAGCACGTATCAGAGAACCCCGTCTCCAGGAAGAACTCCTTGTTTCTGACAGGGTAAGCTAGGCAGGGCGCTTGTGAGAGGCTTCTTTTGAGTTGTCTTACTGCCTCGGATTGTTCTGGACCCCATTCCCACTTGACCCCCCCCTTCAGGAGATGAATCAGGGGTCTGGTGATCTCTGCGTAGCCCTCAATGAACTTTCTGCTGTAATTAGTCAGTCCAAGGAGGCTCCTTAGTTCCCGCAGAGTTGTGGGGTCTTTCAGTTTCTGAAGTGCTTCCACTTTCTTTTCCTGGGGACAGAGACTGTGAGGAGTAATCTCATGCCCCAAGAAATTAACACGGGTTCTACACCACTGTGCTTTCTGAAAGGAAAGTTTTGCTCCGGCGGCCCTCAACTGCGTCAGAACATAACGGATCTCCGCTATGTGTTCCTCCACAGATGAACTTTTGATGAGGACATCATCTACATAAGCCAGGTTACCCCTCGCACCCAGGTCGGGCATGGCCTTATGTAGGAAAATATTGAACTCATTACCGGAGTTAAGGTATCCGAAGGGAGTCCGGGTCCATGTATACTGCTGGCCCCCAAAGGTAAAAGCCAGTTTGTATTGGTCCTCCCTGCTGAAAGGCACAGTCCAGTATCCATTGGTCAGGTCTATTGCAGTGAATACCTGTGACCCCTGGATCTGGGCCAGCCCTTGGTCAATGTAGGGCAGAGGCCATCGGGAAGTATGGACCCGTTTGTTGAGCTCCCTGAGGTCGGCGCAGAGTCTCCACTGGCCGTTTGGCTTCAATATTCCCAGCACCGGATTATTGAAGGTGCTGTGGACTGGACGGATTATTCCCCGGGACTCAAGGTTCTTAATTATTTCAGTAAGGGACTCCATTGATGCGAGAGGCAAGCGATATTGCTTCACAAACACAGGAGTCATGCCAGGGTCCGTGGGGATTGTTGTTGTGTGGATGTCAGTGCGACCACAGTCATATGAGTCTATCGCAAAGAGATCTTGGAAATCCAAGAAAACTTGTTTCAACTTTTGCTTTTGTTCCAGAGTCACACAGGCATCAGCTAGGTTGACTCTCTCTTCCACCATCTGCCTGAAGCCTGGAAAGATTTCTGGTTTGGCTATTTCAGCGGCCTCCTCCAGCTGGGTGGAGAAGTCCCTGGTCAGAGTGCTGATTTGGACTGGAGGCTTCAGGTGGGAAAGGCAACCCTCATGGCCTGGAAAATCACCTCATCCCCCCTGAAGTCACAAGTCACATCTTCCTTACCATAAGGGCAAGAAGTGTACACCAGGAAGTTCCCCCCATGCCGGGTAAAAATCCTGTCTGGTGTTGTATTGTCATCACTGTCACTGTCAAAGCAGTCCTTGGGGATTGGCCCTAACAGTTCATTACCTAAATCTATGGAAAAATGTCGGTCATCAACCGCCATTCCAATAATGGTGCCTGCGGCTAGAGTAATACTCTTTAAGTCGCTGTTATCCACCTCTATTAGAATGGTGTCATGTTCTATGTTGACTAATGGAGTTGGGTTTACCCCCAACCCTTGCTGTTGGAGAGAAGCGTTTAGATGTATGTAAGCATCAGGGTTTTGCAAATATTGTCCTCTTTTAACTTTCACTTCCAGGGAGAATTGTCGGGTCCTTTCTGGGATGGTGACTTCCTCTTTGATCTGAATTTCAACTGCATAAGGTAGCAATTGAGCTGACCTAAATGCTTTTTCTGGATCATCAAAGCCCATGGGATTATCCGCTAATCGGGACCAAGCTTTGAAGTTTATTAGGTCCAAACTAATGGCAAAGCGATTGAGAATGTCACTGCCTAAGTAAAAGGCGGCAGGGACGTCTCGCACGACCCAACAATTGTGGACTATGCTCTTGTTGCCAATGGAGATTTTGAGCATACACCTGCTTGGCAGGAGATGTTTGGAATTAGGTGCTTCCAGGTCCATTTCCCATTTGTCTATCAGTTTGAAGGTGGGAATGGCTGGATCTTTTGGGAGTTGGCGAAACATGGCTTTGCTGATGAAGCTCTTACCGTTGTTCACACACACTCGAGCGAGAACAGAGTCCTTCCCATCATTTAATTGGACAGGGATGAACAACTGCTCTCCAATTTGCTGAACATCAGCCAGGCTCTGAGCTGATTTCACATCTTTCTGGACTATAGGAGTGGGAGTTTCTGATTGTGGATTAGTAGAGAATTTCAGAGTGTTTCCTTCCAGCGTGGAGTACCACTTTAGACTGGAAGGAAGGTTGATTTTCAGAAATAGAGAGGACCCTCCCTCACCAGTCTGTTGTCCTACTGCTATTACTGTCACGTCTGGAATTTGGCTATTCTGGAAGTGAAATTCTACTTGGTCAGATTTTTGTTCAACCATGTGGCAGGTGCCGTTTAAACTAACATGGTTGACACTCTGTTTTAATTTTATTGGTCGGCTAGTCTGGGTCCAGAGGACCTTGTTTACGCAATCTATTAAGGGTGACAACCTCCTCAGGAGGTCATTCCCTAGTAAACAAGGGGTGCCCTCTGGAGTCACAACTATGACCGGGTGTTTCAACTTGTGTCGCCCAATTTTAATGTCCAAATCTGCCGTCCCCTCGACGGGAATTTCCTTCCCGTCAAAGTTCTGGAGTTGTGCAGGAAGAGAGGTGAGAGGAATTTGGTAATTCTCTCCCCTTCCTGCATTCAGTTCATCAAAGGCCCTTCTGGACAGAAGGGTAGCTTGAGATCCTGTGTCCACCAGCGCTGAAATCGTATCCTGCCCCTGTACTTGTACCGGGGCATAATATCTTCCCTCCTTCTCCTCAAGGGGGCACAGATAATGTACATTTTTGGACAACTGGTGGGCTAACTTTCTGGTTTTGGACATCGCTAGGGAAGAGATTTGGGTAGAATTCTGTGGAGAGCCTTGGGAATCTGAAAGAAAAAGTTGGCAACTGGAGATCAGAGCCATTGTGGGTTCCCCTGGCTCCGGTTCCGCGCCGCCCCCCCCCTTTTCGGAGGCAGTCACCAGGATGGGTTTGAACCAGGGGATTTTCTTGCTGTTGGTTCGGGGATGAGATGGTGGGTGGCGGTAGCTCAGTCTCCACATCTCCCCAGTCTGGATTTGCATCCCTAGGGACCCCTTTTTCTTTGGGAGGAGTTCCCCCCTCTCTGAAGGAGAAGATCCTTTTCCCAGGATCCTCTGAGGATCCCTCGCCCTCAAATTGGAAGATCTGTACCTCCTCCTCAAACTGAGTCTGTTTGGGTCTTTTGTTTCTCCTACCCCCCCTCTGCTCCTTAGGAGGCAGACTTTCAGGGGCAAGAGATTTTCTTTCCGGTTCCTGGGTTTCCAGGGGCTGTTTACAAGTGAGGAAGGAAGCTTCCTCCCAGGCTTTACACCCCCCTTCCCTTTGTGCCTCCTCCCTGGGAACCGGTGAGTTATCGGGGTGCTGCCCCCGTCATTGTTCTGGAGTACCAGGTCCAGAGTTTGGGGCATTCTGTGCCGGCATGCCCATCTGAGGGTTCTGCTGTGCCCTCAGTATTTGACCCAGATCCCGTGCCATATTTTGGACCTGGCGCTCTAACTGGGAAACCCGCTCAGGCTGATACGGGGCTCTATTTTCTCCCCTGGGCTGATCCCGGGAAGGGTAGCTATCCCTTCTCTGGTAGTACCCCTGGTTGGGAAGATTTTGGTACCCCTCCACCCTTGGCCTCCCCTCTCCCGGATTAGGTTGTCTGGGCTCAGGGAATTGGGGAAAGAAGGATGGATGATTTTGGGGCTGGAAGTTGGGTGGATACCTGGGGAAAAAGTTCTGCCCAGGATTTGGAGAATTTCTGCCCTCCGGTGGGAAGTTAGGAGGGAAGTTCCCTGGGTTAGGTGCTTGGCTGGATCCCCCCCCCTTGGGCTGGAGAAGTCCACACATAACCCAGGATGGGTCGACTTCCCTTGTAACGGGGACTTACATAATCAGGAGAGCGAGGGACCCCATTTGTGGGGCTGCCTCCCTGGCTCCCTGTCTGTGACTGGCCCGAGGATCTTCTGGGCCTAGCATTATTAGGTGCAGGTAGGTTTTTAGGCCCCCCCATCTCCAAATCTAAAACGGGGGTGACCTTTACCTCTGCCACCTTGGCAGCAGCAGGGGTGTTGTTGGCTTTGGGATTTTTCTGGGTATTGCTTTTATTTTCTATGGGCTTCTGCACCTCATAGATCCGGGTAGCCTGTTCAATGACCCAGTCTAAAGATCTTTTCTCATGAAAATCTCTCACGAGCTGGGTCATTATATATTTGGGCAAGGCATGGAAAAATGTATTGACGAATTCTCTGCTGTCTGTGCGCACCCTTCTGTTGGTCTGCGCAAAGGCACGTTTCAGTTCTTGCACAAACTCTTGTGGGGCCTGATCCTCCCCACACTGCAAATTGTAGGCTGCCTTGCGAGCCTCTTGGGGATTTCTATGAGTAGAAAAATGTTTCAAGATGGCCGCCTTATAGGCGGACCATCTTAAATGATTTTGGTCCTCCAGCCCCGCAAAGAAACTGGAGTATTCCGGGGAGAAGGTCCACTTTACATATTGGATACAGCTTTGGCTGTCCTTCAAATGAAAAGTCTCCATCATTTGCTCATAGAGCTCCAAGTGCTCCCAAACAGAATACTTGGCATTCTTATGATAAGGCGTGATGACACTCCTGATTGCCTTAATCTGTTTCAATGGGTCCTTAAGCAAGGCCCTTTTTGCCTTATTGGCCTTTTTGGTTCGGGTAACCCTGGTCCATTCATCCTCTGACTCAGAGGCACTGCTCCCAGAGGTTCCTGTCTGATCTTCCAGGTTTTCCCGGATTCTGCGAGCCTGGGAATGGCTGGCAGAATGTGGGGACCTGGTCTCCTGTGTCCTGCGCCGTTCAGAGGAGTCTTCAGATTCCTCTTTGCTGCCAGGATTTGATGGGTACCCCCCCACTGACCTAACTGGGCAGAAGTTTTCAGGATGCCCTTAATGGGCCTACTCTCCTGGGGTTCCCCATCAAATTGCACTGTGCTTGGGTGCCCATACCCGGATGCCCGCCCATCCATTCTTGGGAGGTACTGGCCTATGAGCCCCATGCTTCTGGCTGGATAGTAATCTGCCATCCCTGTGGCCCGGTGCTCATGCGCGCCAGGGGACATGGGGGTGGCAGAGTCCAGGGACTGAGAGAGATCCAGGCCTCTGGTACTAGGGCTACTGAGGTTATGCTCAGGAGTTTCCCTTTCCCAGCGAACCTGGTCTCCATCCGCCCCTGCTCCCTGTTGCAATGCAAGAGCCTGCGCCTTCAGTTCCTCAGTTAAGGCCTTACTAGACTCTATCAGTCTCTCCTGCATCGCTACCTGTTGTTGGAGTCTATCATTGTGCTGGCAGAGAGCCTCATTCTCTCTCTGCGTTTCCTGATTGGTCCTGGAGCACTGGGCCAGTCTTTGCTGCAGGAGGGTTACCTCATGAGCTGTGTCCCTATTGGCCTGCTCCTGTCTTGCCAGAGCCTCCTCCACCCTCCTGGTGTGCTCTAGCAAGTCCTGGTGTTCTTTTTGGAGGTCACCCAGTCCCTGGTGGGCCAGGTGATTTTCTTCCATTTTTCTCCTTAAGTGGCAGACTTCCTGGCCTAAGGTGTCCCTTTCCTGACCAAGAGCTTGAATTTGTGACGCCAGGTCGTCCCTTTGCCTTTGGAAGGCACCAGCTTTCTGGCGCTCCTGATCAAACTCTGCCTGGGTATCCAGGTCTTTCAGGATCAGTTTATTGCTCTCCTCTTTCTCTCTGTCTAGTTGGATTTGCAGGGTGGCTACCTGCTCTGTGCATGCCCTGTTGAAATTGATCTGTTGCTCCAGCTTTTTCTGGCTCTGCAGTAGGGAGTCCAAACTGTCTTGGCGTTCCTTCTGCAAAGCCAGAATTCTGGTATCCTGGTCTGTCTTTTCCTGTTGCAGTATATCCATGTCCCTCTTTATTTTAATGATGTGCTGCCTACTTCCATTTTCTGACTCCTGGCTCCCCTGCAGCCTCTGCTCAGAAGAGACCAGGTCAGATTGGACCTTCTCTAACGCCATCTGTCGCTTGTTCGCCAGATCTTGGCTTTCCGTACATTTATCCTGCATGTCTCCCATATATAGGTACAGGTATGCCGCTATCCTAACCATCTTGTCTTGTTCATCCTTAGCTTTAGGAGCCATGTATAGTTCACTCAGGGCCACATGTAGTGGACCCTGATCTCCCCATATATCTGACCCTGTTTCAGTGACCTGTTGCGTGATGGCCTGCAACCAGACCATGCGGTCCTGGTGAGTCCACTCACCTCTCACAAATAACTTATGTAAGAAGTGCTCTCTGGCTATTTTCATGTCTACTAAGGTCGTCATTCTAGAGATTGGTCTCTGTCCTGACTTACAGAAATTAGTATTTTATTTTTGCAACACAGACCTTTTCCTTAGAGCGTTCCTTTGAGGAGTGCTTTACAGCGTAACACAGCGTGTGCTCCGACCGGATATGTGTATCTGGTCAGCTGGCACGCTGTATTAATCTGCACAAGTGATAGATCTAACCCAAACGTCCGGCACGAGCCCCCAATTTGTAAGAGGATTCAATTCAACACTACAGCTAAGTCAATGCCTAGTCTGGGATACTGAATGGAAACCCTTATTAATATATCTTTATGTCCAGTTCATGCGTTCTGGATGACTACCCCTATATAACACCCCTCTCTTGGAATCCCCCTGACCCCACTGAGCCAAGAAGTAGTTCTGTTTTGCAAGTTTAAAAGGTTTATTTGATAATTTAAACAATAGATATATATATCACACTTTATACTAATTAATAATTGGATATCACACTTAATCTGAGCAGTAATCAATAATGGATAGTCTGGCACTAGCACACTTGTGAATAGGAACAGAAGAATAAGGTGGTAGAGAATACTTTATATAAGTTCAGATGGATGTAATGTTGAATGAAAAATGCAATACCGAAAATACTCAATATGATTTCAACAAAACAATGTAATCACTTTTCTCTGGCAATCCCCTCCCCCCTTTATGCAATGCAAGGAAATGGAAGGAAAGCACACAGTTCTCAGAAATGCAATCAAATGTAATTCAGTTCACCCCAGCAAGCTTAGACTACAGAAGTTGGAAACACAGGCCCAAAATTCTTTTATGTGTGCTGGCAATGAAGTGAAAAATATGCTAAAATGCTTTTAATTCCCTCTAGAGGTTCAGGGTGAGTGGTATCTAGTTAATATTAGTCCAGGCTCACTCTAGCAATGATTCAGGGTTGGTTCTTAAGAGGCAAATGAATTTTTTAGCAAGGAAAGCAATGAACTGCTGTTTTCACACGTGGATAAATTTGCAAATCGCGGCAAATTCGCGAGTGCGTTTTTCGCGATTGTGGCCATCGGGGGTAGGAATGCGGTTCCAGGTTCGTAGGAAAGCTAAGATTCTAAGCTTTCAGAGGAAAGTTACTGCAAGTCTCTAGGACAAACGGTCACAGAGATATGAGCGATTAAATAAAGGTAGTTTTTCGGATTTGGAATGTTAAAATTCAAAGTGACAAGTGCAGCTTGCAACTAGAAAATGACAGGTGACAGCTTTACAAATGACAGGTGACAGTTAGGAGGCAGTTCTACTTAGATTAAAATAGCTTGGATTAGATTATTTTAACTAAGAGATTGGTTCTGCACAGTTCCGCTAGGTACTCACAATATCTTTAGAAATAGAATGGGCCTCGCCACGGATCTGGTCAGGTTTTAGACTGGACTCTGGTCTGGTCTCTGCACTTCACAGTGATCTGGGTCAGCTCTCTGGTTCTGCTAACAGTGGTCTGGGTCAGCTCTGCTCTCTCTGGATTCTGGAGATTGATGGATTTGAAGTCTGGATCTCTGGATGTTGTATGGTCCGGCAGAGCGCGTTGCAGCAAATGGAATTGAATGTTCCTATCTGTCCTGACTGTCTGCTTTTATGTGTTTTGAAAATGGGTGTGTGTGCAGCATCACTAGGCTCTACCCCTCTCCACTTGTCATTGGCCACTTCCTCCTCTTCCCCTTGATTGGGGGAATGAAATGAAGTGTCATCATGATGAGGTCTGTTTATGGTACAGAGAACCCACCCCTGTCAAATTACACACAATCTGTATTTTGACCCAAAAGACATATTTGCACAGGTACACATTTGTTTAAAATTACATGCACCCATCACATATCACAGGAGGTATACCCTGTCCAAATCTGCTCTTCCTGGGAGCTTGCATTCAGAAATGGCAACATATTTCACTTTTTGGTCAGGTTACCAATATCAGATTCTTACTCAAATTTGTACACCTGTGCGCAAGGAGTATGGACATTACTTGATGAAGTATCAGACTTTTAACATGCATACATTTTAAGTAATACCCTCTTAACTGCTAGTTTGCCCCCAGATCATGCCACCGGTTCTAAAAACCTCTTAAAATGTGGGCAGAAAAATCACAAGAATTATGGTATCATTTAAATAAGTATGACAAGTCCGTACTATGAGTTATTCATCTTTTTCTAAAACCATATTCTGGCTACAGGGGTGTGGTTTCTTTCAGGTCACATGGTACAGAAACCAGTCTTTCCACTTTCTTCAAGCTCAGCCTCTGTCTCCAGTTTCTCCAGCTCCCAGTTTGTGCCAAGAGAAAGCCATTTTTATTACCCCTGCAATAAACCATCTGCCTGGGCCCTGGAAGGCCCATTGTTCAAAAGGAAGCCATTTATGGCCACTTCCATAAACCCTCTTCCTGGGTCCTATGTTTAGCCTCTAGTAGTCCCTTGGTAATCCAATCAGAGAAGTGTCATATCCCTTTTGGTGGGAGCAGCAAAAGGCAGGTAGGCATGGGAACACAGCAGTTGTGCAAGTCTCAACTCCTTTCGGGGGTAGCTGGTGGGCAGAATTCAGTTCCTTAAGCCAGGCCCCAGCTAAAATGTCACTTTTTGTTACCCAGTTTAAGTCAAGACAATGTTTACATATGCAGCTAGAATGCTGATTCTAAGTCCAAAACTATGGCATTTCAATAGTGACAACTATGTGCCACTCAAAAGTAGGTCACTCAGTTAATTTAAACATTTTCGATTTTTAGTGTCTTTCAGTCCAAATTTACTTAAACTGCTGAAATCCACAGCTCAGCCAGTCTTGTTATAAACCTTCAAGTCACTTCAGAATATAACTTTACACTGTATCCACCTCTCAGTAAGTCTTTCTTTGGCATGCTTTGGGTTCATCTATTCAGTTTTACACATATAAAAAAAATCTGGTGTTGTTTTAAAACGCCGGCTTTCTGATAGTGGTGAGTACTGGTACTGCACCCATTTTTGGGATTTAAGAAAATGAGTTCCCCACAATTCTAGGTTGCTTTTGGCAATCAGCATTGCCATTCCCAATGGTTTCAGGCTACTGTGTGGGTAGTCCAATGGTGGTTTTAGGCAGTGCCCTTCTGTGCCCATAACATCGGCAAAATGAGTGGCAGCCTATTCTTCATGCATTTCCCTGTGCATTTTCTGGGAAGCTCTGGCCATCATGATGTTTTCCATGTCAGTACTGCACAGTTTTTTGAGGTAGGGCTCGGATGCATGGGTAAAAACATCCCACAATACTCTATATCATGCCGCACTGGCCCACCCTGACCAACCCCTGCCAGCCACCCACCAGAAACCTAAGACTTCGTGCTAGACTAAGAAAGATTTATGAACCACTCTCCCGCACTCTTAAAGAACTCAACTCCAGAACCACTAAATTCCTAATGCCCACCAGGAGACTCTCCAAGACTCCAGACATGGATCACAATATTAACCCACACATAACACCAGCTACCCACACATCTACAACTAGCCACTCCACCTCCATGACCACAACAACTCCTAAGGCCACCACACCTATCAATAAAGGCGCATTCAATCGTACCGAGATAGCGGGCCTCATATCTTCAAAAAACCTAGACTTCCTGGCCATAACAGAATCCTGGCTCCATACAGCTGCCAGGCCTGCCCTCATGCTAGCTGTCCCTGACAACTACACAATGATTAGAGCTGACAGAACCGAATCAAGAGGCGGAGGCTTGGCCATTATTTCCAAATCTGATCTTCACCTAAGACTCCTACCAACAAACTAGACTCCTGCGAATCCCTCACAGTTAAAATACCCACTGCTAATGCCCAAACATTCACTATTCACCTCATATATAGACCCCCTGGCCCATCGGATCATTTGAGGAAGACCTTACCAGCATCCTAACCGACAAACTAAAAAACTCCACTCAAAGTATCCTTCTAGGCGACTTTAACTTCGGATTTAAAGACCCCAAAGACCATCATGCCTCACTCATAGCAGACTCTATAGCTGAACTAAGGTTCAACCAAGAAATCACCCTCCCAACGCATAACAAAGGCAGAACCCTTGATTGGGTAGCAGACCACAACTGTAACATCCATATCACTGACATATCTCCCCAGACTAGGTCAGACCATCACCTCATCACCTTTCATCTTGAGGCCCTCACTACTATCTCCCATAACCCTCTCGCCCCATCGATCCCCATGAGAAACAAAAAAAATATCACAGCTGAAAAGCTCATTCCACTCTTCCTCCCCAACCTCAACTCCCTGCCTGACTTAACGGACCCCATCACCTTAGTCGACGAATACAACAAAATAATGACCTCTGCTCTCGACTCGCTCACCCCACTGAAAGTTAGGAAAAATAAGCTAAAAAAACACCTGAGCACCTGGTTCACGCCACACCTCAAATCCCTCAGATGAGAGAAATGTAAGACTGAAAATACCGGGAAACATTCTCCGACAGAGTCCAATAAAACTAACCTCATCAAAATCTCTACCAAATACAAGAAGGAAATAATTCTGGCTAAACAAGACTCTTATAACCTGAAAATCTCCCAATCGAATTCCAGTACTAAGGAACTGTTTACCATCCTCAAAGAATTGGAAACACCCATACCGAACCCTGACACCTGCACCAAAGATAAACCTTGGTGCACTAGCATACAAAACGCTCTCTTAAACAAAGTGGCTACCCTACAAGCCAAGATAGCCAACAAAAAAGCAAATCTGCCTAGTAGCACCACTGCCCCACCTCCGTGCCACCACCTAATCATATCCACCACTTCATCTTCTCTAAAGTAACCATCCTCGAGGTGGAAAAGGTTATTCTCTCCCTGAAACCCTCTAACTGCCAGGGTGACCCCTGCCCCACACAGATTATTAAGGATGCTGCCAGAGACCTCTCACCCTTCATTACCAAACTAATTAACTCATGCTTCTCCAAAAGTGTCATCCCTAACAACCTCAGAGTCTTGGGTTCTCCCACTACTCAAAAAACAAACACTCTATATGTGTTTCCAACATTACCCAAGTTCCGGAGATTTACCAACAATACTCAGATGTTTTTTCGACAGCCATTGTTCAATCACTACCGCCCCATTGATCAGGAGATTGTGCCATCGATACTGAAGCCTCCGCAGTTATACCATTTGGAAGGATGTTTATTCTTTCTTAGCCTGAGAAAAGAGCACTACGTGAATACCTGGACACCAATCTTGCCAATGTAACCATCCTTCCTTCTAAGTCTCCTGCTGGGGCCTCTTTGTTCTTTGTGCCAAAAAGGACACCCAGGAACTCTGACCAAGCCTGGACTATCGGGGCCTTAACCAATGCACTCTCAAGGACCGCTATCCTTTACCACTCATTTCAGACATATTGGAAGCAGTAGGTGGTGCTGTCATTTTTACCAAACTTGACTTACCGGGCGCTTACCATCTCATCCACATAAAGGAAGGCGATGAATGGAAGACCACCTTCAGGATGCCCTTTGGTCACTTTGAATACCTGGTTATGCCATTTGGCCTTGCTAACTCTCCCGTGGTTTTTCAGTGCTTCATGGACAGAGTCTTTTCAGATATGCTGTTCCTCTTTGTCATTGTTTACCTAGATGACATATTGATATATTCCAATGACCCCAAAGTACATGAAGAACAGGTGACCTTCGTTCTACAATGCCTGCGAGAGAATAAACTGCTGGACAAACCAGAAAAATGTATCTTTCATGCTCCAACAGTCCATTACCTGGGATTTGTTTTAAGTTCCAAAGGAATAGAAATGGATCCCGCCAAGGTCGACTCAATCCTTTCATGGCCGGCCCCTACAACAGTAAAACAGATTCACTCTTTCCTGGGCCTTGCAAACTTGTATAGGAAATTCATCCCAACATTTTCTGCAATTGTACAACCTATAGTTGCGTTGTTAAAGAAAGACATTCCTTTCAACTGATCTGTTGCTCAAGAGACTGCCTTTCAGGAACTAAAGCAAAGGTTTACTCAAGGTTCCGTCCTGGCTCAACCTGACATTAATAAACCCTTCCTGGTGGAAACCAATGCTGCAGATTACGCTATTTTGGCAGTGTTAAAACAAGAATCCGAGGACAAAGAGGAACATCCCATTGCTTACCTATCTCGCACTTTGAATCCCAGTGAGACCCATTATTCAGTCCTGGAGAAGGTATGACTTGCCATCCAGCAGGCCCTTACTGAGTGGCGTCATCTGCTTCTGGGTGGCAAATTCCTGGTTCAAGTGCAAACTCATCACAGGAACTTACAGGTCCTGCAATCCCTGGAGTGTAGGAACAGTCGTCAGGCTTGATGGGCTTTCTTTTTTGCCCAGAATCAGTTTCGCATTCATCACATACCCAGAACTACCCAGAACTACCACCATAATTGCTGATGCCTTATCCAGACGCCCTGATTACGAACCAGTTGAGGCACATGCCTTTCCTAAGATGTTTTCCGACACCGAGACCTACCAATTGTCCCTAGTTGCTAAAGATGGTTACCTTTTTAAGGACAAGAGATTGGTGATACCTACTCAGACCCTGAGAACCAAGATTATAAACCTCTGTCATGACACCTTCCCTTCCAGGCATTGGGGCATTACAGCCACTCTCCATCTCATCCAGAGACATTTTTGGTGGCCTAGAATGATCGATGGGGTGAAAGCATATGTCGAAGCCTGCGCTGTCTGCAGTCAGAACAATTGTGACAATAGAAAATCTGCTAGTCTTCTCCATCACCACACATTGCCAGACCATCTTTGGGAAATAATTGCCACTGATTTTATCATGGAACTACCTCCCTCCAAGGGTTTCACTAGCATTATGGTCACCATCGATCTATTCCCTCTTATGGCCCACTTCACTCCCTTGTACAAGCTAAGAAATGGCAGGGATATTTTTGAACCACATCTTTGGACTGCATGGCCTCCCTTCCAAGATCATTTCAGACCGTGGGCCTCAGTACATATCCCGATTTTGGAAGTACCTGTGTCAGATGTTAGGTATTCAACGTGCATTATCTTCAGGCTACCATTCTCAATCCAATGGGATAACCAAACGAGTAAATCAGACCCTAGAACAATATTTACGATGCTTTGCAGCCAAGGTCCAGGATGATTGATCAGTCTTAATTCCAGTTGCTGAGTTTGCATACAACAACTGACCACTCTGCTATCAAGACAAGCCCTTTTTTTGCAATAAAGGATTCCATCCATCTGTCCTTCCAGCACTCACCCCAGTTCCTTCGGTTGATTCCTGGATTGAACATCTGGTCACTGTACATAAGGATGTTAAGAATCATTTGGAGAAAGCCAGAATGGATGTTAAAAGACATGCTGATACTAGGAGGAGGCCCGGTCCGGTGTATACCAAATTGCGACAAGGTCTGGATTTCCTCTAAACTCTTGCCTCGACACCTGCGTCCCAGCAAATTGGCCCCTTGATTCTACGGGCCTTTTTCCATCAAGGAAATCATTAACCCAGTGGAATATCGACTTCAGTTACCTGAAACCTGGAAGAAGATACATCCTGTTTTTCACACTTCCTTTCTTAAACCCTATTCCCAATCCACCAGATCATCTCATCGACCTACCCCTGTTGTCGTTAATGATCAGATTGAATTTGAGGTCTCCAGGATATGTGATTCCAGATATAGAAGAGGTCGACTACAGTACTTGGTGGAATGGAAAGGCTATCCCCCCAGCGAACGAACATGGGAACCAGTGTCCAACATGAATGCCTCCCGTTTGGTACAGAGATTCCATCTAACCCATCCAGGTAAACCTGGTGGATCGAGGTTTACGAGGTGGTATCCTGTCATGATTTGCCGTTTCCGCCCCTTTTGGACTTCATGGTCCATCAGGCACTGCAACGTCGTACCTGCTATCCTACCAACATGGATGGCACCAGAAAAACGCTGCTGTCTAGTGTTTATGCAAGACTTGTTGCTTCCTAGAAAACAGGCATGCCCCCGCAGCTCTTTGTGTCTCAACGCTAACCTTCCGAGTACCCGGCAAGTGCGTTCCTAACTTCCCTTCATCTTCCGTGCTACTCCTCCGATAGTTATCAGTCCCAAATTCCTTCCTGGTGTGCTTATCTTGCTCGTGGCGCTCCCGCCTGAGGGTCCGCCCGTTCCTCTCTCTCCCCAGGCCTTCAGTCCTCTCCTTCCATTCTCGCACACTGCTTGCTGCACACCGCGAGAATTACTACTCCTCCCTGGTTCGTAGATCCATCCTGGGCATTGACCGTTACTCACCTTACCTTCCTGGAATACTGAACGTTTACCTTCTCTCCGAGGCTGGTGTCCGATCTACACACTGGAGGCAGAGGATATCCGACCATGCCTGTATAAGCCCAGAATGTCCAGGGACAAAGAAAGACCTCCAAAAAAGAAGACAACACAGGACAAACAGATGAGACAAGGGCCAGAGTGTTACAGTGGGTCTATCCTCGTACCTTCCTCCTTTCTGAGTAGGAAAGAGAAGAGGAAAAGCACGTGCTTCTATACTTTTTTCCCTTATGCTGATTGGTGATACTTTGGTTTCTCGCATTTGGTACGTTTCTTGTGAATCATCTACGGTGTCCTTAGAGTGTAATGGATGAATTGTATAATGGTCTAAAATATTGGATACTGTAGCAGGATCTAGAAGTTCAAATTGACCAGTTTCTGGTGACTCTTGAATTATGTCAATTTCCCTCAGGTTTTCTTCAATATTAATTTATTTGTAGTATTCATTATTGTCTTTGAGATTTGCAAGGCTTGTCTAACCTTATGTAAGTCTAAGAGTTGTTGCCATTTATTTTTGCCTTTTGTAGGTACACCATTTACTAAAACAGTTAAAGATTGATCTATTGGACGTTGCACTCCCAGAGTGTGTACATTGTCTTTCAGATCTAATGGTAAATAAACTACTTTGCCACGAATGCCTTTCACTAATTCAGAGGGAGGTAATTTTGCAGTTTTTGGTTGAAGGCGTATTATTGCTTGAAATGGGTGCACTGTTTGAATTTTGATGCTCTCATATACATTAAGTTGTTGCAGGGGTATTGGTAGTGGGAGTAATGCCAAGTTATTTGTGATAGCATGTGAAGGAGTTTGGGTGTTGTCAAGTTTTGCAGTGCAGTAACTGCAAAGTATTAAGGGGTCATTTATTTCATATTTGTTTTCTGCTATAAGGTAGAAAGCTAATTCAAACCATTTGGAATCTTCATTACTGTCTTCTATTTTGTATGTTATGTTTACAGTTTTTGTGCTACTTTTATGAAAAGTTCTGTGGCAACACACACACACATGGTTTGGTACTTCAGCAGATGTACTTTAAAATGTTAGTATTTCTTTTTTATATGTGTGTAGTAGAAGTTTGCCATTTGTACAATTGTTCCTAATCTGTTGTAAAGCTATTGCATTTTGTAAGAGGCTTTCACTTCCAAAACATTTTCTCTGGGTATGCTCTATTTCTTCGAGTAGGTGTTTCACTGTATCATGTAGAAGTTTGTTATTTAAATTGCCTAATGCTAAAGCTGGACTTTTAGCATAGTACAGTTTATGGACTAGATTTCTTACAGTTGAATGATGTGTTGATATCATTTTGATGTGATGGAAGGTGCTTTTTACAAATAGGTCCTGCAATGCAGGCTAATGAATGTCCTTGTAATCCTGTGTATTTGCGCACTGTCCATGTATCCATATTTTGTAGTAGTTTCATTTTGAATTCGTGTTTGCCTTTCACATACTGATTGAGGAACTGGCATGAAGATTTGAAAGATTTTTTGTCAATGTTACATATTGACGTGCATGGCCATATGTACACTGGACGTTTTGGTTCAGTCGGATAGAGAGGTGATACTGAGTTTTCTGGGGATATTTTTGTAAGCAGCATTTCTTGTTCTGTTATGATATTATTAAGTTTTCAATACCCTCGTCCACTGCTATGTATGGCAATTGTGTTTGTTTGCTTTTGTTTGTATGATTATTCATTGAAATGTGGTTCTTTGCTTGTGGTGTGACTCCATTCACCTCTACAGATATTTAAGAAGTTATTTGTGTTGACATTCCGTTTATTGAGAAGTCTTTTGTGTAGTTTAGTAGTTAGTTTTGTTAGTGGTTTCATTCTGTTTAACACTAAAATAAATAACTTCCTTTTGAGAAGGATTGCACTGTCTATGAGAGCTTCTAATATTAACTTTCTACTGTATGTTTAAAGGGTTGTGCATGACTTCTCTCCTGTTTTCATAAGATTCTGAAGGACTCTGTGGCAGAACATTTTTTTTAAATACTTTTTATGGTATGGTTACTTGCCACAACATCAAGATTTATAGGAGCAGTGTTAGCAGTAGTGGCAGCTGAATTCCTGTTAATCACTTTCTATTTCGTTTTACATTTTGAAAGAGGAGGCAAAGTTTTTGTACTGGAAGCTTGTTTTGTTTCACTTAATGACTCCATTAGATCTTTTGTTTGAACATTTTGTACAAATTCTGCTAGAGATGGATGCTTATTTTGGACACTTTTATTTTGATTTGCTCTACTTCTGCATTGCTTTCTACAGACTTGCTTTTTGGCAGGCATTCTTTGGGGTCTGTTGGAAAAAAAAGAAGTTATGGGTTGGGCTGTTCTGCAATGTATGTGTGCTGTGTGCATGAGTGTCTGAGTATGAGGGTAAGGATGTATGTGGAGGTATGTTATTGTGCAATGGGCAGTGTTACTCACCACCGTGCAGACAGGCCAGGGTGATGATCAGAAGAAGCTATTCAGGACTCTTCAGTCACTGCTGAGACAACCCCGTAATAAAGGGGTAACTCAGACCGGTCTAACTGAGGTAGCTCTTTTTGCCAATAGACCACCCTGTTGTGTAAACAAGACAGGCAGTTTGGTAAATAACCCAAAAGAGCGGGGATACCCACAATGCCACAACAATCTGTAAGGGAAATACGAGGAGTTTAGTACAAATGTACAAAAAATAGTATTAAGCAGAACTAAAGGTACATTAACTACCTGGAGGTGAGTGACGATTTGACTAAAGAGGAATCCTAAGGAAAAGGAAAAACTACTTAGCTAACTGTGTATTCTAATAAGGGCTACAATGATAGTATGTGTAGCATGTCTTACCCTTCAGGAAGAAGAGTGCAAAACTCCCAAAAAGAACAACAACAACAGAAGAAAATAATAAAGAGGAATGGTTAGTATGGGGTAACTCCCCGATCGGCACAAGGGTCGCAACTAGGTCCAGGATGGTGCAATAGGCAGCAGAGCGTTCAGAATTGCACAGGTATCCAATCACAATAGTTCCGAGTCAAATAGTAGTTCCAGAGTTCAAATAAATGGTAGCCAGGAGGTTGGGTGTAAAATTCAGGGAACAGGTGACGTGGTTCACAATAGAAATAATAAGTGAAACTGCATACCAACGTGCATTGAAGATATTGTATCTTGGGTCAGGAACTGTGGCTGTAGGAAGAGCCATCGTGTTAGCTTGTTGGCTGTAGATATGCAGGAAGACAGAAACCTCTGTGTGCAGTAGCCGTGGGCTATGGAGACAGCTCTCAAGAGTTGGTGCAGCGGGATGCACAGTCTGGATTGAGACCGAAAACAGAGCGGAATCCAGGAAGGATGCCACGGAAGAAAGTGAAGCGTTACAGGTCGGTAACAAACGGGCAGCACCAAGGGCAGACAAGGATTATTCAAAAGAATGGTCAGGTTAGGATGTCCGAGGTCGAGTATTTGTAAGGCATCAATCAGTAAACAGAATGGAGTGGGTGATGAAAGAACGCTAATTAGAAGCTCCAAACTCATTTCCCCAGAACCATTTATACGGAAGGAGGCATGGCTAGTGATTCCGAGCTGGTTTGCCGTTGGATAGGAATCAGGTGATGTGTCACGTGACGTGCCTTCAATGCCTTGGTTTCCCCAGCAACCACCAATGCTGCCACAACGGGAAAGTCTGATGCAAATGGCGTACTTTATAAGAGAAAGGCTTAGGTCTGGAAAGAATGGCATGGAGCCTAGGTGTAACAGGAAGCTACAACTAGTTGGGAAGACTACTCTTGTATTTGTGTGTTACTATGCTGGGGTTCAGATGACAATACAAAGTAAGCTAGTGGTGAAGAGAAGCACTAATACTAAATCTAATGGTATTGAATTAAATCAGTTCTTTGTTCTGCAATACTAACATTCTAGGTGCTGATTTATGGAATTTGTGCGGCGAAAAACGGGGATTTGTTTACCATTCTGCCCGCAAATCCCTGTTTAACAAATGGGGATTGGTGGGCAGAATGGCACACAAATCCCTTTTTTCCGGTGCACAAATTCCATGAATCAACCACACAGTGTGTTTGAGTAACATTATTGGTAGTACTGTACTCACTTGTTTTGTTTGGAATGAGAAGGTTTCTCCTGAGTTGTTGTTTGTACTTCAGATGCTGTTGCTTTTCAGGAGAGTGGTCTTCACTACAACTGTAAAAGTAAGAAGTTAGTAATTTTGTGTGTTTGTAGCACTGTTGTTAATTTAGACGTCGATTTTTATGTTTTTGTAGTAGTATTGTTGTTTGATAACTGAACATAGTGTGTGCATGCAGTTTCTTTGACTATGTGCAGCCTTTATATTTTACTTACAATCTGTTAGTTCAACATGCTTTGCAAATGAGTATAATACTAAGCTTATGAAACTCACTTGTTTTCTTAAGGCTGCGCTATTGGATGTTAGGAGATAGAAGAAATAATCATATACTTATTTTGCTATTTTTATAGGGTAAATGGCAGAAACTGTATAGAAAAGCTTGGAATGTATGCATTTGTGAAGGTTTGGGTAATAAAGCAGAAGGATGTGATGTAGAGCGAGTGGTTTTATTTCAGCTGGGAGCTTTTTAATGATAGTGTCTATCTGTGTGAGTGTATAAAGATGCATGAATTTATTCTGGCTGTGTGTAATTTTATAATACACTACTAAGGTTTTTTTTACAATTATACTGTTATTTCTCCCATCTTTTAATATTACATTACATTTTTTTAGATAGCTGTGTGTAAAAAAAGAATTTAGATAGCAGACAGGTTTGGAAGTGACAGTTGATTATAGCAGATGGGAAAAATAACAATAAGTGAATTCTATAGGTTATACAGGTTAAGTGGCAGTTACTCTGTTTTTATGCATTTATAAGAGTTGTGCATGTACTGAACAGAAAATATGCATACCACTAGTTTGTATTCATGCATGTGGATATGCATGCAGCTGCAAGTATAAATCTTCGAGACATGTACAGTAGTTGTTGTACTAGGTGCTTTCCAATGAAATGAGACTTGAACTCAAAGTGATCAACAGTACATTTGAAGTGCTGAACTATGATGATGGAGTTGGATGTAGAGGTTTTGGATGTGATTGGTGGATGGTTGTGTGGCTGCTTAGCTGTATCCAATGAGGGAATGGCACAGAGAGTGGAGTGGAAATGGTAGAAGGGCTGTCTAAGAGTTACGCGTTGCGCATACACCGAAGCTGTCCGCGGACAGGGAGAGACACATCAGGGGTTTTCTAGCAAATCCAGCATGGAAAGGGGACTGTAGGGATTAGACAATCAGGTGTTGAGGTTGAGGATTTGTGTTGAAAGAGACTGTGTGTAGTGAAGAGGGCAGATGTGGAGAAATTCAGGGTGTTGGTGGTTGGAGATATGTTTGTGCATGGTTTACAGCAGTATGGTAAATGCAGGAATGTGGCAAACAATTTTGTTGTTAAAGGAGTGGAGGTGGTGTGGAGCACTGTGCCTGAGTGCAATGTACAGGGAATTATACAGGTTTGTGAAGATATGGGTAGGATGAACAGTCTCCATGTGGTAGTTTTGCACTCTGGTGCTTTGCATTTGCGCTCTGTCAGTGCCCCTACTTTGTTGGCAGATTTGGAACACTTGGTTGAAGCAGTAATGAACATCCTTCCAAATGCCAACGTTTTTTTGTTCTGGTTTAGTATCTAGGGTAATATGGGACAATAGTTCTGTTTTTTGTCCTCAGCAAAACATTGCTAGGTGTGCAATCAACTGAGGCATGTTTGCTTTCATGCTTAGAGCTGGTATGTTCTTGTGTAATAATGAGAATATTGATTTCAGTAATGCTGTTTATTTTAAAGAAGATGGCGTTTCTTTATCTTTTATGGGACATTCTATGCTGTTTTGGAACGTAAGGGTTGCTTTGGAGAAGCTTATGTGAAGATTTTAGGAGTAAAGTAAGAAAAAAAAGAAAAGAAAATACAAAATAACAGGTGTCTGTCAAGCATCTGCATAAAAAAAACAAAATGGCTTTTTTCAGAGCCAACCTCAAAGGGGAAATGTGGTACATTATTTAAATTTAAATTCATCACGCTCAGATTTTCGATATGTCCGCGGACATGGCGGTTGTCCGCGGACACCGTGTATTACATAGAGGGATTTTGGGGTGGAGAGGCATGCAAATTAGAAAGAGTAGAGCAAGGGATTGGTCAATAACGTTTACTGGGTGTTTTGTGTAAGGAGAGAGTTTGTCAGAAAGTCTCTTTCCTGAGAGAAAAAAGATTATCTGTATTTTGGGAGACTCATGGATACATTGGTTGGAGTTGCATGCAGAATGCTGTGGAGTGGCTGCACATCTTGAATTCCCTCATGTGGAAGTGCACTGGCATGGAGTGCGTGGAATGGAGTGGCTGGATTTGGTACCTCTCTGTGTTACTTTGGAGAAACACCATCATCCAGACATAATTATCTTTCATTGTGGAGGGAACAGTTTAGGACATGTGTCTGGAGTTTTTTTTGCAATTTGCAGTGAAAGAAGGACTTGGGAAGGTCATGGACATGTTTCCAAATTCTCAAGTATTTTTTCTTTTTTTTTTTAAAACACAAGACACAAGGAAAGGAGGGGAAAGGAGGGTAAGGAAGGGACACCAACCACAGGGATAAGAAACGGTCAGGTGGCGAGAGGAAGATGTAGGGTGGGCCTTATTCAGGTAGTGGGTATACCTTCTTGTGCTCCTTGACCGAAGTCTAAAAAGCAGTCAGAAGATTCTCCCCACTGCAGAGTACTGCGTCACAGTACATACACAATATTGTGACCCTCAAAAGGTAAGGGTCAACAGCATCATGAATGGCTTGTGAGGCAGCTGGAGGGATGTGTTGCCCCAAGGGAGTGTCTCTTGTGGTGACAGGAGCAGAAACAGAGGATGTTGTAGAAGAACTCAAGATACTACGTTTATCACAAGGTACAACCTTGCGAGTAGCCCCACCGTTCCTATGTATTACTGGCCAAGATATATCACTAAAGGAAAAAAAGAGGGAGCCAGACATGTGATGTCATCAATGACATTTGTGATGTCATCTTTGATGTCCTGGGTGTTAGTCTTAGCAGTGCAGGGTGGTGGCGCGAGTTATGGTTGCTTAGCTTACCCTAACTGGTGAATTTCAGGGGTTTTTCGGTTTTACTTGGAACCATAACGTCCCTTTAACAAAGTTTTTTTCACTGAATTTCATAGGTTTTTAGCAGCGCAACTTAACCATAATGTCTCTTTAACAAAGTGTTTTCACTGAATTTCATAGGTTTTTAGTAGCACAACTTAACAATAAAAACTTTGACTATATGTACATGTAATATGGAACATACTGAACCCCTTCTACTGAATTTGATGTCCGCAAGTGCTCGCTAGCAAGTTGAAACTGTTCTAAGAACACACGCAGTGTTCTGAAATGTTCGTAAATAAACCAAAACGGGGGTGTCCTGAAGAACACTATACCTATCCGTACTGTTCGATAGCAAGTTGAAACTGTTCTAAGAACACAAGTGGTGTCCTGAAATGTTCGTAAATAAATGAAAATGGAGGTATCCTGAAGAACACTATACCTGTCCATAATGTTTTCTACCAAGTTGAAACTGTTCTAAGAACACAAGCGGTGTCCTGAAATGTTCGTAAATAAATGAAAATGGAGGTGTCCTGAAGAACAGTATACCTGTCTGTATTGTTCGCAAGGAAGTTAAACTGTTCTAAGAAGAAACGGCTGTCCGTAACTGTTCGTTTGATGTGTGACGCACTTTTAATTAGTTCAGGACCCGAACAGTGTCCGTAGAACATCAACGCGCATGCGCAAACCAATGTCCGTGCATTTGGTGTCCTGCGGACAGCCGCTTCTTTCGCGAACATGTTTGCGAAGCGATCATATTACCACGCCCACGGTGATCGCGTGTTCTGAATGCGGACACTGTTCGCGTCCCCGAACAATTTGAAAGTACTTTTTCAAGTAATCCACAATATTTCTCAATAAAAACTCACCATAGCACAAGTCCCACATACTAATCCTGAGTTTCTACATACTTTTTGAAACTTTTTGAACTTTTTTTTGTGTTCGATCTGTCCGCGGACAGTGTGCATGTTTGCGAACCACATACAAGCACCCCTAAAAGACCAGGCCTTGAGCTTATTCTCATTGTGTTTCTGGCTATTCTTCAGAGCACAGCTATTTTTCCTGCAACTTGCAGACTATACCATCATCGAAATGGCATCCATGGCTGCACTACTGCCACCTGGTGCTGCACCTGATTCAGCACCACCCCCACCCCCTCCACCACCACCACCTCTCCAAGGGCCTGAAGATGGGAACAGGAGTGAGGATGCACAGGAGGAAGAAGAGGATGACGAGAATGAGGTAGTGGAAATCCCTACTACCTGCACTCGGCATGAGTCTTAGGTGTGGCGGTTATTTACCATTCATGGGAATGGTTCTAAGGCTTGTGCGAACCGAGTCACCTGCAATGAGTGCAAAATGGTACTCAGTTGCGGGAGGCATGGTTCGTATAGCTTTGGCCACCATGAAGCAACAACTCAAGTCATTCCAACTAGGGCCGTTCGCAAGGTTGTACCTTGTGAGGAGCGTAGCAGGTTGATTTCCTCTACTTCATCCTCTGTTTATGATCCTGTCACCACAAGGAACACTCCTGTGGGACAGCGTCTTCCTCAAGCCGCCTCACAGGCCATACGCAATGCTGATGACCCTTACCTTTCGAGGGCCACAGTTGTGTGTATGTACTGCGACGCAGTACTCTGCAAGGGGGAGCGACTTCACACTAAGACCTGCTCACTACCCAAATAAAACCCACTCTACATCTTCCTCTCTCAGCTCGCCCTTTCTTATCCGTGTGGTTGGTGCCCCCCCCTTTACCCTCCTTTACCCTCCTCTCCTAGTGTGTCGTGTATAAAAAACCAAAAAAAATATAAAATAACAAAAATCAAAAAAAATAAGGCTCTTTTCAGAGCCACCTTTCACAGTTAAAAAATAGAAGTGAAAATAAATGAAGCAGGGCCCTTTGTATTTTTTAGAAGTCCGCGGACATCTAAAATGTTGGGGTGCTACCCTATCATAACCATTGCAATTTTCTCTGGGAGGAAGTGGTGCTCTGAAAAGAGCCTTTGGGAGGTGTTTGTGTTTCAAAAATTATAAATACTCAACACCTACTTCAAAATGGATGCTGTAATTCTGGAAAAGGTCGCAATGCATTTTGTATGTTTCTTAGAAAAATCTGATTGCCAGCATAAGTTAGATGTACTCCATCTCTGTGAAAAATGTATGTACTACGAAACATAATATTTTCATTGTGAAAAGAGGACATGCCAAAATCTCTTAGAAAGGCACAAACAGCCTTATTGACATTGTGCCTTGCTTTCTCCATTTGTGGACCAAATGAAGAAGAACGAGGCCACATTTGTCTCTTCGCAATCCGTGAAAAAATTACTTGAGAATTTGGAAACATGTCCATGACCTTCCCAAGTCCTTATTTCATTGCAAATTGCAAAGATATTCCAGACACATGTCCTAAACTGTTCCCTCACAATGAATTATATTTATATCTGGATGTTTCTCTGTCTCCAAAGTAGCACAGAGAGGTAACAAGTCCAACCACTTCATTCCTTGTACTTCATGCCAGTGTACTTCCACATGTGGGAATCCAAGATCTACAGCTACTCCACAGGTTTCTGCATGCACCTTCAACCAATGTATCCATGAGTCACCCAAAATCCAAACAATCTGTTTTCTGAAACACACAGCCATAGCTATCTGTTCTTCTCTCAGCAAAAAGATTATCTGAGAAACTCTCTCCTGGCACAACACACCCACTAAACTTTCCTAACCAATCCCTTTCTGTGCTCATTCTCATTTGCATGACTTCCCAACCCAAAAATCCCCGGATGTAACACCCGATGTCCGCGAACTACCGCCATGTCCGCTGACATATCGTAACATGGACAGCCCTTCTACCATTTCCACTTTACTCTCTGTGCCATTCCCTCATTGGATGTAGCTAAGAAGTAACATGACCATCCACCAATCACATTCAAGAACTCTACATCTAACCGCATCATCATAGATCAGCACTCCAATTGTACTGTGAATCTCTCTGAGTACAAGTGTCATATCATTGGCAAGCACCATCTACAAGAAATACTGTACAAGTCTCCAAGATTTTTACTTGCAGCTCCATGCATATCCATATGCATGAACGCAAACTACAGGTATGCATATTTTCTGTACAGTTCATGAACACATTTTCTAACTGACTTTTAGCTTGTAAAATCTGTAAAATGAATCTACTGTCTTTTTTCAATTTCCTAAAATCAACTGTCACTTACAAAGCTTTATACTATTTAATTTCTTTATTCACACACACACTCAAATCATGTTAAACTAACATTTTTGAAATAAAATATATAGACTAAATATAGTCAAACAAAATTGCATGCAGACTCTATGTTCAAATCTCAAACAATAATACTTGTACAATTACATATTTTTTTATTTCTTTATTTATTTAATTACTTACATTTATATAGGACAAGCAGCCCATGACATTGAGGCACTATTACTTGGAAGAGCTTAGTAACAAGAATAGTGGTATTCAGTGGTACATTATGAATTTCACAAGGCATAGTAAAGATATTTTGTTTGCTACAGTTAGTCATTGCAATACAATTTATTCATTAAGAACATATGATATGTATTCAACTGGTGCGACGTATCCTATGTAAACAAGATAGTTTTAATGGTTTTGAGAAAGGCGCTGAGGATTTCAATTAAAAAAATCAATGTCTAAATTAAAAACAGTGCTACATACAAACAAAATTACTAATTTGTTTCTTTTACAATTGCAGTGAAGACCATTCTCCTGAAAAGAAGCAGCCGAATTTGAAGTCCAAAGAACAACTAAGAAGTAACCTGCTCATTTTAGAAAAAAAGTAAGTAGAATATCACCATAATATTTGTATTATTACTCAAAAACACTGTAAGGTTAATTCATGCTATTCCTGTGCCTAAAAATAGAGGTTCTGCACCATTCTGTAAAAAAATACCCATGTCTTAAACAGCGATTTACAGCCAGAATGGCCCACAAATTCCTATTTTTCGACACACAAATTACCCAACTCAGCCGCTAGAATTTAGATGTTATAGAACTGTTTTAATTGTATAGCATTAGATATACTATTTATACTTCTCCACACCACTAACATACTTTTTTCTGTCATCTGAACCCCCGTTTAGTAACACATTAATTCAAGAACCCCCATCCCTACTAGTTGTAGTTCCCAATGCACAATCACACACCATTACATACATCTTTATCATCTTAGTAAAACACACCTGCACACAGCACACATACATTGCAGAACACCCCAACCCATACCTTCTTTATTTTTTTCAACAGACCCTAAAGAATGCCTACCAAAAATCAAGTCTGTAGAAAGCAACGCAGAAGTAGAGCAAATGAAAATAAAAGTGTCCAACATAAGCATCCATCTCTAGAAGAATTTGTAAAAAAAAGTTGAAACAACACAGCTAATACAGTCATTTATTGAAACAAAAGAAGTTTCAAGTGCAAAAACGTTGCCTCCTCTATCAAAATGTAAAACAAACCAAAAAACAATGAACAGAAAATCAGCTATCACTACAGATAAAACTGCTTCTTTAAATTTTGATATAGTGCAAAGTAAGCATACCAAGAAAAGTATTTTAGCCAAAATGTACCGTCACAAAGTCCTTCAAAATCTTATAAAAACAGGAGAGAAAACAGGTTCAATGCTTAAAACCTATCATAGGAAATTGATCGTAGGAGATTTGATAGACAGTGCAATTCTTCTCCAAAGAAAGTTATTTATTTTAGTGTTAAACAAAATGAAACCACTAACAAAACTAATAACTAAATTACAAAGGGATTTCACAAGTGTCATATTTGTGAATGAACTGCAAAACAGTTTCATCACTCTCCTCACCAAACTTAGGAGCATTTTTAATCCACAAAAGCATGTGGATGTGTGGTGCTCCTCTGACTTGATATTCTTTTCTCCAAAAGAAGTGTTCAATTTCGCCGGGGGACGAAGTGCTTTATTGCAAATGAAGTGCAGCATGGCAAGGAAGTGATGATGAAAGGCCAAAGCTCTCCTGGTGTTTTCATGTCTGTACCTGTTTTGTTTTTGTTTGCTATGCGTAGGAAAGTGTCCAAGTCTTCCCATGCATACTCTGCACAACTTAAAGTGACAAATCATGTGGGTGGCCCAGGGTTGCATAGCATACGCTGTACATCTGCGTGCCGTCAGAACCAGTACTCTTTCATACCACACAAGTTTGCCAAGAGATTTGTAATACTTGACTGTAAAACTTTGTCTTTCTCTTGCACTTTTTGAAGTAGCTGTGTAGCAGACATGTTTTGAAAATGGGAACCTGCTTTTAATGTGTGGGCAACGCCATAACATAGCGTTGCCAGCTCACTTTCAAAAAGCAGGTGGAATATGTACTCCACGTTCTAAGTTTAGGGTCTTCAGAATACATTCATAAACAGCGGTATTCTGGTGCTGTTATTTGTGTGCCTCTTTCATCATATCTTCCACCTTTTCCAGTTGGGAAGAGTAGAGGAAAGGCTTGTGCTTCCCCACTTTTTTCCCCATATACTGATTGGTGATCCTTTGGTTTGCTGCATTTGATATGCTTCTACTGCATCGTCTATAGTGTCTTTGGAGTGCAGTGGGTGAATTGTGTAGTGGTCTAAAATATTGGTGGCTGCACTAGGATGTAGATGTTCAAATTGGCCAGTTGTTGAGGAATCCTGAATTATTTCAGTTGTTTCTCTCAGGTTTTCTTGAACGGTTATTTCCTTGTAGCATTCATTGTTTTCTTTAAGGTATTGCAATTCTTCCCTAACTTTGGTTAAGTCCACTAGTTGTTGCCAAATGTTTTTGTCTTTTGTAGGTACACCATTTATCAGGATAATCAAAGATTCTTGTATTGGCCTTTTCACTCGTAGAGTGTCTACATTTTCTTTGAGATCTAATGGTAAATAAACGACTTGTCCATGAATGCCTCTCAGTAATTCGGAGGAAGGCAATTTTGCAGTTTTCGGTTGAAGCTGTATTATTGCTTGAAATGGGTGCACTGTTTGGATTATAATGGTCTCATACAAATTAAGCTGCTGCAGAGCGTTTGGCAGTGGAACTAGTTCCAAATTATTACTAATTGCCCGTTAAGGCCTTTGTCTATTGTCAAATTTTGCAGTGCAGTATGTGCACAGTATGGAGGTGTTCGTAATTTAGTATTTTTAAAGGTACAAAGCTAATTGACACCATTGGGATTCCTCATTGCCTTCTATTTTCTGCATTATATCTATAGTTTTGGTGCTCTTTCTATAGAAATTTCTACAACAACACACACATAATTGGTTTGGCATTTCAGCAGATGTGTTTTTGAACTTTTGCATTTCTTTTCTGTATGTGTGATATAAAAAGTATATGCCTACACTGCTGTCAGTACTGTTGCCTGAAAATGGCTGGAGTTCAGTTCCACAATATTTCTTTTGGATGTGCTCTATTTCATTTTGCACCTGTTTGGCTGTACCGTGTAGGAAAATATCAATTAAATGTTGGAGTGCTGAAAGCTGGACTTTCTGCATAGTACCATTTGTAAACTAGATTTCAGACTGTTGAATGGTGGGTTGCTAACATTTTGATATGGTGGAAGGTGCTTTTGCAAGCAGGTATTGAAATACAGGCAAAGAAATGTCCTTGTATTCCAGTGTAGTTGCATACTGGACAGGAGTCCATAGTTTGTAGTATTTTTCTTTTTCTTTTGTCGTTGCCTTTGACATACTGATTGAGGAATTGCTGTAAAGATTTGATGAAGCATTGCCGACCATTACACATTGATTTGCAAGGCCATTTGTAGGTGAGGGGTGTTGCTTTGGTGGAATGGAGAGTGGCATCTACGTGTCATGGGGATATTTCTAAAACAGTGTTTCCTCGTCCATTATGGTATTGTGTATCTTTTCATACCATTGTCCACTCTGGCGTAATGCAATTTGGTTTGTTTGTTCTTTGTATGCTTCTTCATTGATGTATGGATTTGTGTTGGTGGTGCGACTCCACTCACCTGTACAGATGTGGCCAAAGGTTTCTATGCTGACATTGTGTCTGTTTCGAAGTAGTGCTTGCAATTTACCAATTATTCTTGTTGGCGGTTTCATTCTATTTAAAATTACTATCAACAATTACTGTTTCACGCTCATAGCACTGTCTACAAGAGCTTCTAGGAAGACTTTTCTGCGGTAGGTTTTGAGCGTTGAGTGTGATTTCTGCCCTCTATTTATAAGGATCTGAAGGACACTGTGGTGGAACATTTTTTGTAATATTACTTTTTTTAGAATGCTTGCTTATGCTTACATTACCATTTCTACATGCTCTCTTAGCAGTAGTGTGTGTGGCACTGTACTTAGTGGTTTTCTATTCATTTTCACATTTTGATAGATCAACTGGACTGTACTGGTAGATGCATCCATTTTCATTAAAGACTGAATAACCTCTTCTCCTTCAACTTTCTGTTCACGTTCAGCTTGCAGCGGATGGCTACTTCCTGGTTTGTTTAGGTTGTGTGGCTCGCTTTCTGCATTGCTTTCTATGGAGTTGCAGTTTGGTAGGCATTGTGTAGTAGCTGTTGCTGAAGAAAGGGAAGTGTGGGTGTTCAAATTTTGAAAATGTATATGTGTACAATGTGCATTAGTGGGTCAATAGGAGGTTAGGCATTTAACTGGAAGTGTGTCACTGTGCAGTTGTGTCTAACTTTCAGTTGGCGGCAGTATTTTACTATGTGGGGATTAGTCTAATGGCAGCGACATAACAAACACTGAGCACCTGTAGAGGTGTCATGAGTAACAAAAAATTTCAAGGTGGCAAATTGGAGGAGCAATTCATCCATTTTGGCATCCAGCCGGTGTACTTTTATATGTCCAGCGTTTACTTCAGTTTCGGTGGCCATATGTTGCAAAAGGTGCCGCTTCTGGTGTACTCCTTCGTATTCCCATAGGCTCTGTTAAAGGACAACAAATGTAGTTAATTTACATGAAGCACTATTTTGTAATTATCTTAATCTTGCCACTGCATCATCTACCTATGGGATTACTATGCTCACTCATTTCGTCATGCGGGTAATTCTCCTCCAGCCATTGTTGCGAAAGTATAGACTTTGTACTGCTAATGCATTTTCCCTTCCCATTCACGCGCTTCATGCTGTTTGTATATTTTTCATATATTTGTTGCATGTTACCACTTTTTTATGACCATGCCTCCCTTTCTTGGCTCATTGGACTCGACCCGATGTCCGCAGACACAGTGTTCCCAAACACTGTGGCTATTAGCATAGATCCACCGGCTTCAGTATGCTGCACAGTACATCTATACAAACTAAGCGTATCTTGTTAAAAAGTAATGGAATATAGTGAAAGAAACATTATTAAAGGGACGCTATAGTTCAGTTATGCTTTTAAAACCCTATCACATTTCCTTAAAAAAACTATGATAAAACAACTTTATGGTTAAAACGCCCTACTAAAAACCTATGAAACTCACCATCATTGTTAAGTTGCGCTACTAAAAAACTTTTCACTTTATGGAAACAAAACTAGCCTAAAGCAGCTTCATAGTTAAAGTGCCCTACTAAAAACCTATGAAATTCACCAACAAAAAACCTTGTTAAAGGGACATTATGGCTAAGTTGCACTACTAAAAAACCTATGAAATAAATTGGAAAAACATTCCTACAGGGACGTTACAGGTAAAACCGAAAAACCCCAGAAATTAAATAAGCCACAAACGTAAATATGCTCTTGGCATTACTATACATCTGGAAGAATGACACAAATGACACATATACTATACTGATGCCTATACATATAAATAACAGCTTGTAATTTAACAAGAAATTCCAAATAATGATACAACTCATGCTAATGTTCAACGTATATTACCTTGGTTCTATAAAACTAAAAAATAAAAAATAAGTATGTAAATACTGTGATTATTTAGTGATTACCTTGTAAGAGAAAGTGAAACCGCAAACACAATGCATGCTCAAGCACACTAATCCTCTTTTGAAACTATGCATGTGCAGGAAACCAGCGCATAGAATGGTCAGGCTTATGCACACCCCTCGCCCTATATTGAGAATGTGGGAACAATCAGTGTTCCCAGCAATTAATGCGCAAACGCATGGACTAGTGTCTCGGCAACGAGTCCCTGCACTATTTAGGTATTTATGTGCCCGTCCGCCCCATTGCACACCATCCGCGGGACGCGTACACAATGGCAGCGCACTGCCATCTAGGTATTTTGTCAGAGATTGTACTCTAAATACTTGCACACAGTTAAAATGCCTTTATGCTTAAATGTGCCAAGTTGTATCAGTAAAATCAGGCTCAATGCGGCTGGCATATGTTTGTAATAAAAAAGACTAAAATGTACTATGCGCTGCACTTAACTCTTCAACACACTTACCTCAAATCGGCCTTCTGCACATGAGCGACCACACACATGGAGTCACACTTCAACTTTTATAGTTAAATAAAACAACAACAAATTGAATGCTGCTCCTGACTCGTCAAACACTTGCCTTAAACAGGCGTCCTGCATGGCAGCGACCGCACGCATGGAATCCCAATTCAACTTTGCATGAGATCACTAACTTAAAACCTATCCCACTACGTAGAAAGTGTTAGAAATTGGATCTCCCTAATAAGCCTGCAAATGCACGCGCAGAATCACAATTAGACTGTATGTAACTTCACTAATTCAATACCTCTATAACTAACTAGATAGCGGTAGAAATAGGATCGCCTTAACAAGCCTCCTGCTTGCCAGCATCCATTAAATCTCTTTTCAACTGTACGGGAGCACATATAACCCCACCCTCCATGATCAAAGCTTTGCACAATGCACATTCTAGCTAACGGAAACACCACACCATAATACAATAGGTTGCAACTGGCAATGCGCCTAGACAATGCACTGGCAAGAACCACCCCACCAATCACTGCTTAGTATAGACTCGTCATTTCATAGGGACAGCAGAGATCTAAATTCGGTCCGCTTTCTCCATAACAAATGGCCCTACTGGGCCAACAAGAAAATTCTGATCTGCTATCTAAATACATGGCATAACAAAAACCTAGGTAAGGCCATTATCAAACTATAACAACTAACAGTCACAAACAGGCATATGTTGTATTAAACATATCCCTAAACTACCCATGAACAAACACTAAAACGTCTCCTCCTTCCCTCCTGTTTCTACCCATGGGACTGTTATCTTACTAACTTGGTATCCACTGATCAATGTATATGCTATGTATGTATATTATATTAATATATGTGATAAACATGCCCTATAGGTATGTGAAACAAAAAGAACATAACATGAAAGTGTTACTGTAATTCCCACTTTTTTCACCATGACCTTATGTCACAACATTCACTTATACACCTGTCTGTAAACTTGCCAGCCTTGAAAAGGACCCTGAGGGGTTGAAACACGTGTTGACTGACCACTAGCAAACCACAAAATAAAACCACACTTTAGTCAAACCTTATGTGTAGATACCAATCAATCTAATAACCAGCACAGGGCAACCGGGTACAAACTAGCTTCATTACTATAACTAATCGCCCACCCTTTCTGCATTCCTCCATGGAACTTCACACACTGCGCCTGCTCCGTTTCTCCCTGATCCCACTGCGCCACGGTAAATGATGTCCCCACTCTCACTGTCACCACCCACGTCACTCTTGACATCACCACGCTACTTGGCCAACTGATACGCGTGCCCTCCCTTGCAGCGTTGAACCTGGACCTTTTCAACATTGGCATGGATACCAAAGTTCTAGTGGCACCAAATGATGGGCCCAGTGATAAGAAGCAGGAAGTGGAAGCAGTGCACGAATTGCAAAGTTCCAGTGCAGCCAAAGGTTGGGTACAGTGATAGTAAGCACGCATTGTGGCATGGATAATAAAGTTCCAGTGACAGCAAAGGATGGGCAGTGACAGTAAGCACGCATTGTATGCACAGGATGGATAGCAACATTCCAGTACCACCAAAGGATGGACAGAGTGATAACAAGCAAGCATTGGAAGCACAACATGGACAGCACATTTGCAGTGCCACCAAAGGATGCGGACAGAGAAGGCAAGCAAGCATTGTAGCATGGACAGCAAAGTTCCAGTGCCACCAAAGTATGGGCACAGTGATAGTAAGCAAACATTGTAAGCACGGGATCGATAGCAGAATTCCAGTGCCACCAAAAGATGGGTACAGTGGTAGTAAGCTAGCAGTGTCTGCACAGGATGGATTGCAACACTACAGTGCCACCAAAGGATGGGCACAGTGATAACAAGCAAGCATTGGAAGCATGGCACGGATAGCAAACTTCGAGTGTCACCAAAGTATTGGCACAGTGATGAAAAGCAAGCATTGTGGCATGCATAGCAAGGTTGCAGTGCCAGCAAATGCTGGACAGGTTGATAGTAAGCAAGCATTGGAAGCACATGGGTATAGTGACAGTAAGTAAACATTGGAAGCATGGAATGGATAGCAAAGTTCCAGTGCCACCAAAGGGTGGGCATAGTGATAGCAGGCAAGCAATGGCAGCACAGCATGGATAGCACAGTTCAAGTGCCAGCAAAGGGTTGGCACAGTGATAGCAAACAAGCATTGGAATCATGTGATGGATAGCAAAGTACCAGTGCCACCAAAGGATGGGCACTATGATAGCAAGCAAGCATTGGAGCACGGCATGGATAGCAAAGTTCCAGTGCCACCAAAGGATGGGCACAGTGATAGCAGACAATCATTGTAAGCATGCCATGGATATCAAAGTTCCCGTGCCACCAAAGTGTAGGCACAGTGATAGCAAGCACACATTGGAGGGATGGCGTGGAAAGCAAAGTTCTAGTGCCACCAGAGGATGTTCACAGTGATTGTAAGGATGGGCACAGTGATAGCAAGCATACAATGAATGTACAGCATGGATAGAAAAGTTCCAGGGAAGGGAGCAGTGAGAGTAAGGTTAGGCACTGCGATTGTAAGCAAGCATTGGAAGCAAAACATTGTCTGTTCAAAAGGAAATGAAGGTGATTGCCAAAGAAAAGAAATTATATCTCATGTTCACACCAGGCACTAGTGGATCTATGGAAATACTGCTGATAGAACAAGAAAAAAGATCACAGAACCTGGAATAAGATCATCAAAGTATTAAGTACTGCAAGGAAAGGGAGCACCAAGAGGGTATTAGCCCCATGTGTTATAAAAGCCACTAGCAAGCAATTGATATAACAGCTGAGTTACACTTAAAGAGGGAAGAAAGGACACCAGAGTACCATGTGCAGGGTTTCTAACCAAGGACATCCCTAAGGAGAAAAAGACATCTATGAATAAAATTCCATTGGATGAACTAGAAAACCAAAGGGAACATTTCATAACTCATCCAAACCCCAAATACAGGTTCCATGCGAATCGATGTTGCTCTCAATGTCAATAAGCGTGGAATGCTCAATGTTGTGCTTCTATCATTTTACCCTTTTACAAATATTTTAGTTATTTCCCGGTGGCCGCAACCTAAGAGATATTGATCGTTTGTCCTTTGCACTGTCATTAACAAACGATATAAACAGATTATTGAAAACCCTATCTATTTTAAGTCAGTTAGTATGGAAAGTGCAGATGCTCTCAGTTGTTTTGATTGTGGAAAGTGAATACTGGCAGACATTAATTTCTCTTCTTCTGGTGAATTGGAAATCAAGGAGCAAGAAAGGACATACCCCTGTAGGATCAATCCGTGACCAGACAACAAATCTATCATCAGGAATGATATGTTCTGATGTCATAAGTAGTAACAGATATAAAAGTGACATTGATAGCAGCCAGCTTTGACAACTCATTCGATTGCTTATCTGAAAATCCAAACAAACTGACTAGTAAACTCAAATGTTCAAGCAAAGTTGTCTGGTTAAATTAGGAATTGCCATCACAGAATTGCTCATTCACTGCACTTGCATGGAAGTCTTGTGCATCACTTAAATAGCCAATTGATAGACATTGTAAAGTTTTGAGAGCTTACTATCGGATGCTATACACAAATAACTGGTGGGCAAAGTTTTTTTTTTTTTTCTCCAATGTAATTTTTGCGAAGTACCCAACCCTCTTTTTGCCAACACTGATGATGATTTTTTTTTGTATGTACCATTCACTTAGCACACTACATTTCCTTACAGTTATCCTTACAGTTATCTTTGTGTCAAGACACACTGGCAAGAATCCTCACTATTCTCTGTCCTCACTACAGTTTCGGGAGGATAGCTCAGGGGCAATGCACTCACCTTGGAAGCAAGACGAGGCAGAGTAACACAGGTTTGATTCCCTGGTTCCACGCTTCGAAACCTCTCGGTATTAAGCGTGTTATAAATAATTATAATTATAACTATTGCCAAACCCTCACTTCTCCCCAACCATCTCGTCTACCTCCACATCTAAAATGACTTTAAAATTACCTTACACTACAAACAGCTACAGGCCACTTATCACTTGGTAATAGTGTGCCTTCCAGAACCGATTAAACTTGGCAGATCTTACTTGGAGAAGCCACGTTGGTGAGACACAAGTGTGTTGCAAAGTATTACTAACAAAGCTCAGACATCAAACATCTCCGCCCTATAAAATATTCGCTGTCTAAGCGTCTAAAACTTTAGGACCAATCCAGTAATGAGAGTGGGTTTGAGTGCAGTGAGAAGAGCAGCATTGATAGAGGTTCGAAAGCTAGAACAATCCTAATTTATCTCAGGACCTGAACACATCCCCCGTCCTTGGAAATGCAACAAAAATAGAAATCTCTGGTCCCCTCTGTGTCTCACAACCTTTAGCATGCCATATAGTGAGCAAAGTAAGCATGGGTATTCCCAGATGGTCCTCTGATTCCCCAGCTTGACTTAGTATCAGAACCATTCTTCTGCACCAAACACCAGGTGTGAGGGTACATCAGTGGCCGACTTTACATAAGTGAAAGTAGTAAAAACACATACATGCTCCTGAGCAAGATTAGTATGGCATCTGCAGAGGGGCTTTCTCCCTACAAGAGGTAGTGACATAGTTGGTCAAGAGCAGGGCAGTTGGTGGCTGAAGTATAGAAAGCAGAAGGAGTGAGGGATGGCTGAAGTAAAGAAAGAAGAGGTAGAAAGGGTGAGATGAAAGAAAGTGGGAGTAAGGAAAGAGCAGGTTGCAGAGGTGTTGAGAGAGGAGGAGCAAAGAAGCAGAGAGAAGAAGCCAAAGGGAGGAAAGGAACCTAATGAGAAGTCTGGAAGAAGCTGAACAGGAAAGTGGGGCGTGTCTCCAAGTGAAGGAGGATTGAGGGGAAGTCAGATGGGAATGAAGTAAAAGAGGAACAAAAAACGAAAAGCAACCCATACGAGGGTCTAATGGCGAAGCCTCAATAGTGGAGTCACACGTATGATACACAGTGTGAGGTATCCAATCCATGGGAGACAGTGATCACAGGTGCAGGAGTTTTTATTTTTATTTATTTTTTGGATTTATAAAGCGCACTACAGCCCGCAGGAATAGAGGCTGGCTGTAGTTTTAAACCTGCTACTGGAGTAACAAAAATGTCTTACCAGGCCTCCTTCTGCCATTTGATTTTTAAGCACTCTGAGTGTCCCCCACTTCAGGCCACTACTGCCACCTTCGCCCACTGCACTCTCTTGCACCTTCCACCACACATTGCATAGCATGCCCGAAGGGGCGCTCTCTTATCTAGCTGTACTTGGACTCCTGGTCCAGAGGGGTCTTCGCAAGGTCAATGAGGAGGTGCTGAAGTAGCTCATGCCCGTTGTGCGGCACTTCTCCAGATTTGGACTGAGATAAGGGGAAGCCTCCTTCACTGCGGGGGAAAGAGACAGGACAAAGGTCAGTAGTTTAGAGGCATGGATGAAACACATATTGCATGCTCAAGGACACACCTGGTTACAGGTGGACTGGGGAATGACACCCAAAAGCACAGTGCCCCACACCCTCAATCCTCCAAATGCACGCAGTTGCCGACCTGGCGCATGCACCCCCTGCACCCCCCCCCCCCCCGCCACTGCAGGCCTCTGCTATCACCTTGGGCCACTGAACTCTCTTGCACCTTCCACCCCACATTCCATGGCATGCCCAATGGGCTACTCTCTTACCTGAGAGAGAGAAGCTGTGACACGGGGAGAAGGGAGACCACACAGGGGAAAAGGGAGCGATGACAGGGGAGAAGGGGAAACTGACAGGGAAAGAAAAGGCTGCTGATGAGAGATAGGGGGCTTGTGACCAGGTTCAGTCAGGGGCATAAAATGGTCTTGCACACTAATGAAAAAGTGGCCCACGGTTGCAAATGGCAATTAATTCCGTTTGCGATGAACTGTTTAAGTATTAACCAAGGGGCAAGTTTTTGATGAAATGTGATGCAAATTGTGCATTTTAAAGAATATCCATTCAGTAACACTGGTCAAAAATACTAGCCGCACGGTGAAGTAATTTATGAAATTGGCCCACATGGGGCAAAAAAGTTTCCCGCTTTGACCAAAAAAAACTGGCCCACACTAGCATTTGATGTTTTTGGTTCGGGCCCTATAGGCCAGTCCGAGCCTGCCAGTGGCACAGGTGAAAGAGAGACTTGTTACAAGTCCCCCTGCTTATTACGCCTCTGCTCCCTCCTTACCTCGCCATGCTGTAACGGCGGACCCCCAGCGCAGAGCACTCTGCAAGTCTTCAGCAGATCGCCACAAGTTGGCAATCACTGCCCCCGGCCTCCAGCACACTTGGACCTTGAAATAGGCCGGGCCCCCTACAGCTAAGGACACCCAAACGCCCCACAGCATACTCTGCACAGAAGGACTCCTCTCCCATCCCGCAACCTCATTAAAAAGGTGTCAGGCAGGGATGCAGTCAGGCCCTTTCAACTTATACTAATGAAAGGCCCAACGATCCTCCGGGGGTCGACAGCAGATGCCACCATGTTGCCAGTCAGCAGTCTTTCAACAGAGTAATATATTCCTTTTTCCATGACAAGCTGTGTTTGCTGGAGCCCTTCCAGCTGTCACTTCCATTGTGGGTAAAAAGTGTTATCACTGTGTTGCTTTTCAAAACCGGTTCCTCCACATCAGTCTCTTCCTTGCTAAGAAGGATTCGTCCAGCCTCAGAAGGGGTCCAGCAACTGCCGCCATATTGCCAGTCAGCAGTCTAACAACACATCGTTATATTCCTTTTTTACATTCCTTACGTTATGGGGCTTCCTGTGTGCACTTTGCAGCGCTCGCCGGACAAAGCATGGGAGCGATGTAGGGAAGTAGTCAGCAGAGCGAGGCATGCTTACCTCAGGTTAGAAGAGGCAGACAAAGCAGAGCTGCACTGGGGACAACACGCTTTTGGAATCATGGACACAGCAGTGAAGTGATGCACAGACGAAAGCAGCATAGCAAGGCAAAGGTGCAACCGACTGGAATGATGCATGGAGGGCAGAGCTGCCGAGGTGAGCAAGGGTTCGGCATAAATCATTGTTGCATCATGGGAGCGTCGCAGAGCAAGGCCAGGGTGCTGCAGCGTAAAGGGTGGCAAGATGGGGCACCCTTCCAAGGGTAGACAGATGCAATTGAAGTAGAGCTGAAGTGGGAATATGGGTGCTGTAGGGCCCAGTTCTGCTGCAGATGGGCGATGAAAGGGAGGTAGAAGCAGAGCAAGCCACGGGTGCTGCAGCGTACAGGGTGGTGTGGACTTACATCTGCATGCAGTCCCTGGCAGGCTGCGCTGCTCTTCCCCACGGCTGCCCTCTGAACTGATGCCTATTTATCATGAAATGTTGCTGGTTGCCCCGGGCCTACTGTTTGCCTCAGCCGCTAATGAACCGGGCTGCACTGTACAATTTCGCATCACTGCAGGCGTGGGTCGCTCCTCATCTTTTCGAGGTCGATAAGGTGAGGGCGATTTAATTTTGTAATGACAGCAGCTATTTTTAGCGCGTACAATAAATATAGTAATTTGACTATAAAGATCACCATCCCAAGCCACTTGCCCGCCCTATGACGTGTTGGAAGTTAGTATTTTGAATTGGATATTGTGAAGCATTGTGAATGTGTGCCCATTGTGCTACTGTGCCATGTATCTAACCCTATATAAAGAGCTGCTGCATTGCATGTGGAATTATTGTTCATATACACCAAAGAGTGTCTGCTCTTACATAGAATAATAAAGCATAATAGTCCTTGCCCACTTCTCGGATGCAGAACTGACAGGGTTCATCAGAAAAGTGTATGTTGGAGTGCCGCTCTCTGCTATGCCTTTAGTTTATGGTCTCCTCTCCCCGGGCCTTTCAAATGAAAGGGGCCTCAAGCACAGAAGTAGAGGTTTGGTGGGACACCAAAGGATTTAAAAGGGAGTTTGTCATTATATTATAGTCTTTCAGTTAGGATAGCAATCTCTCAGAATAAGCGGCAGCGGCTAGCAAAAACCAACAAGCAGGAGTGAAGGAGAGAGGGACAGGGTTGGAACAGAAAGGCAAAACTCACCAAGTGTGCACAGTAGCTGCACTCAAGGAAACCCACAAGCACATAGTATCTAACACTGGGCATGGAGAGGATGCAAGTCCACCAACAGAGTGCATCAGAGGCAAGCACGCAGCTATGTGTACGGCAGTGGTGGCTGTGGGGATAGCAGTTGGACTGAGGGTCGGACTGCCCCCACCAGGGCCATCCCTGGCCAGACCCCCAAGTTCAACCACCACTGTCTTGCCAAACTCAACTGAGCCAGGCACAACCGTGAGATCTACAACAACGAATAATCAAAGCAAGGAGAGAGAGGGTGGGTCTGGACCAAAGCCTGTGCAGGAATGGCAGCGAAAAGAGGGGCGATTGACGGCCTGCAGCAAACTTGAGAAGTCAACCTTTAATTATTCAGCATAGCAATTGCAGTGCCTACATTGCATGAGGCAAATTTCCCCCAGATTACATTTACAAAGCACTTCAAAACACAAGTCTGTTAAAAAAAGTAAACATGCATTTTTAGCAACAATGCTCAGCCCTGGCAGCAGGAAGGCAGAGGGCATGCTCACATATACATGTTCATTTCGAGTAGCATAGTTTCTGCATGTTATCCACAGATTTCAAATCGAAATCTGAAGCTAATCGCGAGGAAAGCTACATGGCAAAGGTGCACATCTGGCTGAAGCTCACCCAGGCCAATAACTACATGCAGCTGCACCCGCAAGAGACGTAGATCACCGAACTACAAGACAGACGAAGATGAGGCAAGGAGGGCTTGCTTAACTTGAAAGCAGATCCCCAGCAGACACAAATGCTGCACCAGCAGAAAAGCCTGAACTTCCCAAGTCAATTGTGCATGTGCAGAGTCTCTGCACGTATGCAGCCCAAAATCTTGCAATGTGTGTGAAGTACCAATATAGGCAAGGAGGCGGTGGTGATGGAGGAATCAACCAATATGCTGGAGACCCCACACAGGTTACAAACCCCACCCCTGCTTGTGTCCCTATAAAATAAAGCAACATAGTAAACCTTATAAGAAACAGTATCTAAAAGAACACCTATTTTCACTTGCTTATTTACATAAAGAAATGGCTCACTCCAGAGGTTGGTATAGTGGGTGGAGTTAGAGGGAAGGTTCTAAAGTTGATGTTGAATGAACAACACAGAGGGAATCAGGTTCCGAAGTTGTATTGTCTCACCCAGCCATTGTGGTAGTAAGGTGCTGTGTGGTCAACACAGCTACATACCTAGAAGAACCTTCAGAGGAAGGCAACTACTTGCATGATTGGAACATGGACAGTATGACAGGGAATATAAAGGTAAAGGAAGAAGAAATAGCAGGCGCAGGCACACTACTCAGCACAGGCAACAGAGTTAGTGGCAATGATCAATGCATTAAAAATGATTTAAGGACATGCGTCTAACATAGAGAGAGAGAGAGAGAGAGAGAGAGAGAGAGGGAGAGAGGGAGAGAGAGAGAGTTTAAACACAATACTCATTGTCAAAATTATAGAGCTGCAAGGAGAGGGTCCAAAAGAGGAAAAAGAGATATGGGTACAGCGTGGGTGCTTACTCTTACCCACTGACTTAGGGCCTCATTACGACCCAGGCGGTAAGTTACCGCCTGGGTCGTACCTTTACCACCATGGCGTAAACTACGTTTACACCATGGTGGTTGGCGGACTTACCGCCCCATTCCGAGGTTGGCGGGGCGGTAAGTCCCCAATCCCCATTTACCCTTCCCCATTCCCATTTTTGCCCCATAGGGCATAATGGGAGTGGGGAAGGCGTTAATTACGCCACCGTAAATTACGGTGGCGTAATTAACATCAAGGTCCCTTAGCGCCATGGATTTTAACACCTGCAGGTGTTAAAACCTCCATGGCGCTAAGGGACCTCGGAATCAGGCGGTAAGGGTCGGCGATGTTTACGCCACCGTAAACCCCTTACCGCCTGAGTCGTAATGAGGCCCTTAATCTGGAGGCAGGATAGCACAGGGTAGCCTGTAATGCCCCAAACATTGCTAAGTGTAGCATTGGAACAGCTGCACTACCCCACCCATACATCTAAAGAAAGTATAGCGGCAGAAATAAATGAAGGATGGTATGTCCCAAATTTGCATTACTGTGGCAGAGTTCATGGGAAACTGTAACCTGTCAACAATTTCTGTCTGGTCATACTTTGAAAACTATGAGCCGAACAGTACCTTGGCCGGACAGGCCCTTCTGACACTTGCATATCGACTATGCTGACATGCAAGACAGATTTGCCATCTATAGGCACACGATCGCTGTTGTCTGCCCATTCTCACATTGGCTTGAGGCAGGACCCTGTGCAAAAAACGATGCAAAATCAGCGGCCAAGTTCTTGGTGAGGGAGGTGTAACAAGATGGGGGGTATGTGAGGAAATATGGTTGGATAATGGCCAGCATTTCGCCAATGACTTTTTTGATGAGATTACACATGTCTTGGGGGAAAAAGCACAAGCTTTGCACAGTGTTCTGGCTGCAGGCGAATGGGACTGTTGAAAGGCTGTTGTTGAAAGTTTCAATGGCTTGCTTAAAGAACGCTTAGCGAAGCTTATCTCTTCTCTCTGCCAAAACTGGCTTTCATGCCTCCTCCTTGCACTTTTTGCCCTTTGCAACTCACCCAGTATGGATCATCATTTGACTCCAGACAAAATTGTAACAGGTAGGAGGATGTATGCGCCTGTTCCTCCTACTCAATTTTGGATGCTAACCCTAGCTCAGAGAACCTCAGTGATGGAATGAAAAACAAATTCATCAAATTGACAAATGTGCTCCGATACATCTCTCGCCAGTTTCAGCGACCTATATGTCGGCCAACCAACATTGAAGATCACACAAGTGCACACCAAGAGGAGGAATCTTTGCAAGCGCAGCCTCTTTTTCCTGGAAACAGAGTTCACATCCTCAATGTGGTAAGAAAGTGGAAGGAACCAAGGTTTTGCCATCCATTTGAAGTCGTCTACGCAACCCCAACAGTGATGAACATAAAAGAAAGGAGGGCATGGATCCATATGACTGACGTCCACAAAGACAACTGCAGCACAACGGAAAGACAAGAGACAAGTGTCACCTTATGGAAAGTATTACCCAATTGCCATTAACATTGTGTACTGCTATAAAAGGACCATAAATGAAAGAGAAGACGCACAAGAAAATAATAGAGGAATGGGAGACAAACAAAATTTGTTACAAATATAACAGGGATTGGATTGTTCTGTTTTTCTGTCTTCTGTCTACCCCTCCTCTTCTGGTATCTAGTGCATAGGAGTAGCCTGAGTATGCCTGCTAATGGTGGAAGGGAAACATGCACCAAAAGAAGTATATCTAGTATAAGAGGATTTTACAGTGCTATTGCGGAGGGAGGGGACCTTGCATCGGAAAACATATGGTACAAGGAGATGAAGAGGGTGATGCGAGGAAGCACCAATGGCACATGCTATGTGTGCTCACTCATCCCACACCTCACAGGGACACCAAAACAATTCTTGCCACAAGAGGTGACAGTAGAAGAAGGGGGATGTCTGATGTATAAGTCTCTGTTCAAAACAAGGTGGCTATTCCATGGGCACACTGTGGAAGTATAATGGATAGATGAGAGGGAGGAGGTGTACACAGATAACTATATACAACTAGAAAGCATGGCCCAGGGGAAAGCTACCAAACTACCAAACACATTAGCATATTAGAGTATAACATGGAAGAGATGGAGAAGGCAAAACAGGTGGTCACTGTCCACAAGAGAATATTTTGGAAAGGACACAATATATCCTGGTGCCACACCAGTCCCTTAATGCGAATACAGCGGTTGGTGTACCACAACAGAAAATAGGAAAGAGGGATGGTACAATGCCACACAGTAGGGTTGGTGGGATTTGAAGAAAAAGTGGTGAAGGAAATAGATGCCGGGTGCAGGAGAATATGGGATGCTAATTTACAAGCCTTAACATGGATAGATGGAAACATTGCCCAGTCTACTTAAAACCGCTCTCACAGTATTCTTTGATTTTCAGAGCAAACGGGACAGTGGCACTTGAGCTGAACACCGGCTGCAGAAGGACGATGAGCATTGCAGTGGTGCAGAAAGGGACAGCAGTGGTGATGGATGTATGGTGGGCATGTGGGACAAGAGCATTCATCCATCTACCACCAGATTGGGGAGGTCTATACGCACTGGTGGCCCGCCACAGCCATGCATTGGTGGTTCCCCATGCATATTGTATGCCATTCCATGAGCTATTCACCCAGCAATGGAAGACTAAAGCAAAAGGGCCACAAGAGAATGAGGAGAACAACCAGAGATAACAAGGAGGGAGAGAGCCAGCATTACATTTCAGAAAAATCCACCCAGAGCTCGGATGCTATCCTGCCCCATTTGAGATTATTTGGTAAAGCGCCTGTGCTTTTCAGCTCACTCCTGCTTCCTTGGGTGCAAACAGCAGCTATCGTGAAATGCATTCAAATAACACATTACCAATTGGCTAATGTTACCGAAAAAGTACGGAACACAGTGAGAGAAGAGCTCAGAGCTTTGCGTCTGAGGGCCCTTTGGAACCGTTACATATTGGACCTTATAACTGCTATCTAAGGCGTTGTATGCCACAAGATAGGGAGCATGTGTTGCACAACAACACCCGCAAACGATGCAGCCAATGGACACTTACGGAAGCTGTCTAGGAGATATAAACAATACATGAAAAAATGATAAAGGAGACGCAGAACATCACATCACATCAAACATCTGTCTCCATTTATTGTTCGCTTGGGTCCCAGATTGGCTGACAGCAATGTTCAAAATAACTGTCCCAGTGCTCGAGGTGATGGTCGTCGCCATCTGCATCCTTCGGTGAGTCAGCGGCCGATGCAACTGCAACCAGAGAAAAGCTTGTTACATAATGTCGGCAAATAATATTGAGCTTGGTAAAGCATTATGTGAGGGACCTCCAAGTGTGAATGAGAGTGAGGATGATATGGAGTTAATATTTGCAATGCCCCAACAAGATTTAGAGAACTACAAAGCACTTTGAGCTGAATGCTCACCGTATGGGAAAAAGATACTGTGTTCGCAGAATACCTAGATGGGTGCAAAGAAGAAGGGGGCATGAACAGGATCACGCAGGTGTGGGTGCATAAGGAAAAGTGTAAGGACATGAGTGGGAATGGGATGTTGATAGAATGATCGATCACAGGGGTAAAGTATTAAAGGTGCTAATTCAGAACCGGACACAGGGGCGCAACTACCACCTTTGAGAGTAAGCAAGGGGAGATGGGGCACCTCATGTGGGGGAAACGCACATGTCAAACTGTAGTCACACCATGAAAGAAGTGCTTGCGGAGAAATGCAGGGGTAGGGATGCACTGTGTGTTCCATTGGCCTATGGAACATTTGCATATTAATACAAGATATTGAAAACAAATCCCAGGTAAACACATTTAGCAGGCATGCCTCTGGGTGGGCCTTGCATGGGAAAACTGCTCTGAACCCATGATCAACACGCCATGGGTCAGAGAGGAGGGAGACCAAGCTCAAGCTGCGCATTACGGGCAGACCGAAGCAGCTAAAAAAACACTGGGTAATATAATGACAGGGGGGCAGGCCAGTCCTGTTCACACTCAAGGGTAGAGGGGAAGTGGACCAGAGCCAGAGAACCATTCACATGGCTATGATTGCCTTTCGGGACGTGGTTATGGGAATGTGAAACTGAATAAAGTGGCATTCCTGGGGGGCCAATCAAACAGTACGTTTCTATGTCCCTGGGAGGTGGCCAGCATTCAAGAGTATACACTACAAGGTGTGAGAAGGCCGGTATCAAGCAGGTACTGTGTTTCTGTCTCCCTTCCTACCAGAAGCAGGGTGTCTTGTGTTCCTTTTACAAATGGTGCTGGTCAATGACAGAATTATAATGTCCCAGCGGTCAGCACCAATGTTATTTTACTATTTGCAAACTGTTCCTGTGAGGAATGAGAAGTGATGTGGTGCCACATGGGGAGGTGACGAGTTGGTATACAGTTGTTCTGTTTGCTGCAAAATCCCTTTTTACTAACATACGTTCAACTCTAAGGATATGCCAGATTCTTGGGAAACATCGAAAATATTAACACCCTGATTTGTAATTGTTTCTAAGTATCTTAACGATTGTATTTTATATTATAAAACTAAAGTTCGCTGTATGACCACATGTCACCTCTCATCAATCAGTTCCAGAACAATGTTCTGTTTGATTTGTTTTCGCCCAGGTGAAATAAGCAGACTTGTATCTTGCCCGATGCCTGCTCCTTTTTGATCCAGATTTTGTATATGGTGTGAACGGAGGACCCGTGATACAAGTGCAAGAAACGAATACCCTCAGGAGGAAATATGAAACATTTTGAATTCGAAATATGCAAGCAAAAACAGAATACACTTATTTGGGATAAAACGAATATGAACAAGAACAGATATGCACAATTGGGAATGTGTCTGACCACTAAAACAGGATGCACGTTGAAATTTCTTCCACTTTATTCTCCGTTACTGCAACAACTAAAAATATACCTTTCAAGGAATTGAAGCTGTTCAATATGGAAAACAAACAGGCCCATAATGAAGAGCAAAAGGATAATGAAGATCAAGGAGGCACATATGTAGAGAAAGGGGTGGGGAAGGAGTCTGAAAGCATCCAACACCACAGAATGGAATGACTGACTCTGAAAGAGGACAGAATAAGAAAGGCAGGGGCTTGCAGATGAAACTTTAACAAAAGAAGAAGAAGCAGTTTTCCATATGGGTTTGTCTTTCTCTCTTACTCTTCTTGTTCACTTTGCAACTACCAGACTGGATCGTTTGAAATATAGAAGCAGTCTCAGATTAGCCATGTATTTAGTATCCCAACAACGTAGAGTCACCAATGACAGCAAGGATTGTGTTAGATCACCTTTCATTTTTTTAACTGTGCAAGATCTTAAATATGTTGCCTATTCAAGGAGCTTAGCTTTTGCAGAAGATATTCCAGTTGATTTAAACATGCTAAGAATACATATTTCGTGTGGATTTCAAATTGACACACATATTTATTTGGATATTAATTTGAATGTTGAGTCAACGTTTTAAACTCAACAAACAGGTATATATACAGGTGGATTTGAGTACTTGTTGGTTGATGAGCTGAACGATTTGAGTCCAACATTTCCCTACTGCTGATGATCATACTGTTAACTAGAGGAAAGCTTTGTGCGACATATTTGTTGATACAAAAGTTGTTATTTCTTACGAAATGTGAAATGGGAGGCAGAATGAATATCTGTTATGAAAGGCTTGATTTCAAGGAATCATCTACATAGCTCTAAGACACTAAGGGCTATGCATTGCATATTGGCATACTAGATAACATATTAAATTAGAGGTGTGCTGCAAAACGGAGGGTATGGTAGATGAGTATCTTTTTTTTAAAAAAAAGTATTATTAGCTGGACAGATAGCAAAACACGCTGAGCGCTCATTTCTGACATCTGTGCGTAGCCTGGTGATGTAGGTTAGAATCCCGCCAGGGCCAACTCAGCCTTTCATCCTTCTGAGGACCACACACTGGGATGATTACATCAACTGTTATTTGTACCGTTCCTGTACCGTTCCTTGTACACTTGTAACCTAAGCCTAACAACCCTCTTATGCTTTTGCGCCCAAATACCCCTGGGTCTGGTGCGCAATATAAATAATAAAACAAACAAACAAACAAAGAATCTGCATAAGGAGTTACATTTCTCACGCAAACCAGCTCTTAGGAGATCCGGCAACCAAATGAAATCCTTTTATCTGACTGAGGTTGGCTGGCATTCTGTGTTGGATGCATCACAAAACTGACACAATGGGATAGCTTCCCCGTGGAACTTGTTCTCATGGAACACCCATAGATTTAATTCTTAAACTGCACACATTGATTAACTTAATGCTGTAAGCTCAGTGGGCATATTTTTTTATTACAAAAGACATGATTGACATCTCTAGACAGTTATCATTTCTTGGCCCGGGCTGCTATAAAATTGAACAAGGGGCACCCACAGGGGGTTTATGTACTGGAGTGAGATTTTGCCTGGAGGCTTATTACTATGATATGGGATCTGACTGTTCATATTGTCTAGGACTTGTTATTAAGACCTTCCGCATAGCAGGCACCCACACATTCATTCTTAACCTCTATGTTCCTCCTGAAAGTAGGTATAATCCTGTCTTGTGCACTAAACTCAAGGAGGTCCTCGGGGGTTGGCAGCTATATCATCTGGGGGAGGGGGCTATCCTGCTGGCTGGAGATTTCAACACCCATTGTTGGGCATTGAGTAAGGATAAGTGGCTACTTGAATCTGAGAGAAATGTTTTAAGTCGCTCTATGTCTATGGTGTGGAAATATGCCCTTGCTTTGTTAAATAAGGGCCATAGGTGGACAAAGCTGCAATTGAATTTTGGTTTAGAACCACTCCTCCCTAGTGATTGTGATACTCTGCTTTATGTTATCACTCAACAGAGCTGGAAAAGCTTGACTTGTTTGCACAGCATGCTTGTTGCTCAAGGCTTGCACACTCTGGTTCTGAGGTTTGTAGTTAGTAGTACCCCCTGAGTGATCACGTCAAACTGCATGTAACTTTTCGTACCACTAAACGTATCCAAAAGGGTTCTTCCCTAACTTCTGCTACTTGTAATCTGCAGGGAAACTGAATATTATGACCGAAAGCCAACAGTGGCAAAATCAATGCATTGGCACAATCGCTTGCAGTTACACTCTGGCCAAATTTTGACGGATCGGCAATGGTGACATGTCCACAATATTGGCATTCTTGTGGCCCTTCACAATGTGAAGAAAGAAAGTTGTGCTTCGACAGGCTATAGCTGAAATCAAGAGACACAACACTAAATCTATCATCTTTAATAAACTACAAATTGGGGTGTTGGGCACCCAATATAAAAATTGGTTGTGTGTGCATAAGCAAACCATCTACAGAAGATGGTGTATGCTCTCGTTAAAACAAAATGACAGAAAGCTCTGGCCTCTTTATCAACGCCACTTGTCTGCTCCTTTCCCTGGGAGTCGTGTTGAAATACAGAGCAGGCCTGATCTTCCTATGTAGAGGAATTATACTGGCACTCCACATTGGCTAATGAAGAGGCCGATTTGGTGAAGCTGTTGGCTGGCACTGGGGATGTCCTGGTTGACGCACTTGCATTTTTCCTAACAGCTGTTGGCGGTCAATACTTATCCTGGTTCATTAAAATGTATCCTATTTAGAGCTCTGCAACTTTCAATTCCTAGGAATGCAGGGCACAAGCAGCAAGATATTTGCCACTATACTGTTGCACGTTCTCAGTAGTTGGTTTGAGAGTGAAACATTGCTTAAGCCACAACAAATTAGCTTTAGAAGAGGTTGTAGCACATAGTATGGCATGTGGGCACTGCAACTCATGTGTGAAGATGTTCTTCATGGTGCTGTTAAAGGGCTATATGTGTGCTTCATAGATTACTCAGCAGCATTCCACTCAGCCTCATGCCCTCGATTGTGGGGCAATTTAGAAAGTTGGAGCATGAAATCCCATTTGCCATACTATATAACGCTGCTTTATTCTGACACCTATATAATGATCAGGCCTGCACAGGGTGGTGCCACTTATATACCCATGGCCACGAAAAAAGAACTCAAGCAGGGGTGTGTCCTTGCACCCCTCTTGTGTAACGTCTATGTGGTGAACATGGATCCCCTCCTGACCCCGTCTAGAAATTGTCCACCTAGCACTGGTGGTACCAATACATGTTGCTATTCTAACTCTAGTCCTAGAATATTTGGAGAAAGTGCTTGATTTCCAAGATTTTAACCAGTTGACTTTATCACTGGATACCGGAATTATGTGACTTTTTGAAATTAGATTTTTGATAATTCATGACTTCAGTTCTATGGAACCCAAAGGTGTTAAAGGTTTCTCACAATCTTTAAAAGGGGGCTGAAGGGGTAGTTAGAAAAGCATGGCCAATGACCAGACTTATGTCCCATTATGAATTATGAACAAGGATTTCTATTAGTCATTTGTGTTACAAGTATGAACTAACCAATAGCAAAACTGACAGTAGTATGCCCATGTGCGCAGGGTTTATACAATGCCACGAAACATACAGGCATTTGTTAATGTCAATTTGTAGGTTAAGGTGATATTTTCTCTGATTCGTGCAGTAATGAATGTGCTGAATGCTTACAATGATTAGATAATGTACATGCTGAAAATAATGAGGATATGAGTCGGAAGCTATTCCACTCCCAACCCACTCAGCAAGAAGTCAAAACAACCTGTGATTAATTAGCACTCAAGATAATAATGGTAGCAAATTCACCTGGTTGTGTTCCCTCTGCCAGTGTCAAGCTCATGACTATGGCACAAACACATCTGTATGTTAAGATTGTCAGAATGAGTTGAACAAGTGTGGTGTATGTACTTGATCCAAATGGTATGCATCAAGAATCAAGTGTTTAACTGTGTACACTGTGAGGAATGTTATTACTAATATTGGACATTTCTGTTTTTGTGAAATTGCCAAAATATAATTTCCATTTAAATATATGAAATAGGAAGCAAAGATTAAAAGAACAAATATTGATGAGATAAGATTTTTTTTATGTGTACAATGTGTGACAAATTATTTGTATTTTCTTTGGACCTTTTCTGTGTTTATTGCTGCTTGGAATGGTACGATGTTCATAGCTTGGTGGGATGCATTGAGGTAGTTCAAATTGGCTATCATATGTTGATTTCTTGTTTGTTTGAGAAGATCCCATCTCACTTGGAATGTGTGGTGTGGCATTCGTCCAGCTGTCCTAGCATCAGCAGTTTTTTTGATATAGTAAAATAATCGCTTAAAGTACTAGAAACAGAGAGACAGATCTTCCATGGACCTATTATTGATTTAATTTCCTGAAAATAAAATTGCAGTATAAAAACAGGACAAAAAACAAATATTCTTAAGATATATGAGTTTGGAGGTAGCCATGGTGCTATTAGCGCCATGGCTGCCTCCAAAATCGTGTCTGGGTCCGTGGACTGTGAATGAGGAATTACTGTTTTATTCCAACCTTGGAGGACCCGGTAATTCCTCATTCACAAAACCATTCCCCATTCCCATTTGAGCCCCCATAGGGCTCAGTGGGAATGGCGATGGGGCTAATAATGGCGCCGTTAATAATGAGCCCGTTATTAGCTCCTTGGTCCCCTTGCGGGACCCGGGAGGAATCCTCATAATAGAGCGGAATGGGTTTACCGGCACCGGCACAATTACCGGTGCCCGTAAACCCATTCCGCAAGGGTCGTAATGAGGCTCTTAGAGATATAAACGATTCATTAAAAAAGTAGTAATTTATTAACCCTACATTAGCAACGAAAATGAACATTTATCAGAAATAATAATAATCAAGATTAATAAAACAAATGGTAGCAATGAAAATTGCAATGGTAAAAAAGCAATACTGATAAGAAATAATAATAAAGTTCAATGAACAAAGAGTCATAATTTATCAAAAATACAATTATAATGCATTTTTATGACTTTTTCAATTAAAAAATATTGATTGTTAGTAATATTGAAGATTAATACAAACATTTTAAATACAGTAATACATGCAAAATGAAATGAAGTTAGTATAAAATAGCAATAACTATATTTAAAATTAGTTTTTGAAAATAAATAAGAAATCACATAGTAATTAATAACACATAACATATTATTGAGTTTTTGCATGAAGAGACAGTTCAATGAGTATCAACTTAGAAAAGAACATTGCAAAGTGTATAATAATTGATAGTTTTATATATTTTAGGAAATAAATTCAAATGAAGAACATATTCGTTTAATACATTAAATATCAGCATCAGCATTTATTTAAGATTAAATAAAGCCATACATCACAGAATTCCATAAATATATATATATGTATATATATATATATATATATATATACTAAAACCTGTATACATTTCTCTCTGGGTCAGATAGCAATTTACCCCTTTGCATCAACGCCCTGTCCAATTAGCAAGCAAAAGCAAAATCCACCTTCACACCTGAAGATACTAACAAAAGTCCTGGTCTGAAAAGTCTCACACCGTGCTCTCTTAATATCCCCAGCAAAACCCTTCCTGATATCTGAATATACAGGGCATAAAATAGCAAAGTGGTCAGGGTCTCTATTTCCTTGCAAATACAGCAGGAATTATGACTTTTTCCTGGCCTTTCCCACATGTATGTGTCACAGCGTTCAAAGGGAGGACATTAAACTGCTCCCTTATAAAATAAATCCAATGTTGGTAATTTGTGACCAATGAGAGATAGGATGCACCCCCTTAGAAGGTGAAATAGATAGCTACAACCTAACGTCAGCTCTCTAAATCATCACATTGACCCTAGTCAGGACAACGAAATAAATAATTTTGATTTCAGCATATGTTTGGAGACTTTATAAATTCTTTATTGCTTATCAAAACACACACATTTGTCTATTTTATATATTGGTACGTAACATGCAATTCAGCCTATTTTATTACAACGTTTTAAGTACAACAGATTCCCGAAAAGGCTCTCATAAATTCACCTTTGTGATCTGTTCATACAGCATGCCAAAATAACATTTCTCTAGAACGTAGAAGATCAATGAAGTAGGCCACGCAGGTACGGGCACTGGCTCAGTGACTCATTCACTACTGATTTTAATTTATGAGACAGCTTCATTGTTTGATTTCCTTTTAGCTCGTGTTGGCGAGAGGGCAGGTGATTAGAAGCCATCATTTTAATGGTATTACTTTAATGTGCAGTTACTTGGTTTATTTATTTCATTTTTGGATTTTATTTTACTTTTGGTTCCTTCTAGACCGCTTGGTCTGGAAGTTGCCAGGTTTCCTAGCTCCTGCCGTTCCCCCCTGGACAGGACATGCTTTGCAGTTTGTCTTTGTTCTCCTTCGATAGTGGGAGGGGCTAGGCACTCACAAGTCTTATTCTCAAATCACATGCATTTACAGTTAATTACACGCAGGTACGGCCACTGGCTCAGAGACACATTCACTATTGATTTTAATTTATTAGACCACCTCATTGTTTGATTTCCTTTTAGCTCATGTTGGCGAGCGGGCGGGTGACTGGACACCATTCATTTAATTGTATTACTTTAGTGTGAGGTTACTTGGTTTATTTATTTCATTTTTCAGTTTTATTTTACTTTTGGTTCCTTGTAGACCGCTTGGTCTGGAAGGCACCTGGCTTGCTGGCTCCTGTCCACCCCCCTCTGACAGGACACACTTTGCGGTCTGTCTTTGCTCTCCTCCGAGCAGTGGGAGGGGCTAGGCTAGGCTGATATCATGTGCCTATTTAGGCAGCATTCAGCTCAGCAATGCAGCGGATGAGCACAGCAGGTTAGGGCCATTTGTGCTGGAGTTGTGCCAAAGTCAAGCCTGTCTGTGCTCGTCCGGGCTGCGGAAGGCCTACAGGAGGGAAGTTCTAAGACTATTGGCTGCAGTACTGTGGGGATGTCCCATGAACTGCTGGTTGGAGCTGCCCTGGTGGGCACTGTGTGGCCAGTGTGTTTTAGGCACTTCCCTGTAGGTGGCCGGGTTGTTTTCTCCCAGGCCCTTCTTTTTTGTCTTCTCCTTAATACACACTCCTTGGTGGCACATGCTGCATTATTCTGCGACCTGCTTGGGGATTGTACCCTGATATAGCATGCATAACTGAAACTTTGCTGCATGATCATTCCAGTCCCGCTGTGGTGCAGGCATTTCCGTCAAACTATAAAATCCTTCGTTTGGACCCGTCGACAGCTACTTCTGGGGGTGGGATTGCTTTTGTTTTTAAAATATCTTTTACCACAAATAATGTCCCCTGTGAGCACGAGGTAAAAATGTAAGCTTTTTTAATTCATGTAATAGTTAACCCTTCATTATCCTGTCATGTTTTCATAGTTTCTTGTCCCCCAGCCTAGTATTCCTGTTTTCTGGTAGTTTTCTAAACCTGAAAGCTGATCTCCACCAACGATATAGCAATCTGCAGATTCTGGGAGACTTTAATCTACAGGTCAACTCTCGTACTGACCAGCCCCTGATTCTGTTTTTAGCAGTGATGAATGATCTCACACTTCCCCAGCTCATGACAGGCCCTACTCACTGTCTGGGCAAAACACTTGATCTTGTTTTCTTTGTTAGCATCAGTTCTTCCTGCATTTCAACTTGATTGGTCTGATCACTTTGTGATCCATTTTTCTCTAGTGATTGATACACCCCTCAGGCTACTCCAAGTCCCCAAGTATTAAAAAGGAATTGAAAGTCTGTTGATACAGCTTCTGTTGCTCAATCCATTGTAGGAGAGTGTCAAGCCCTGTCTGTGGTCAACCTGACAGTACTCACACTGGGTTTTTACAAATACAGCAGACCACCTGGTCCCAGTAAAGCTGAAAAGACAGCGCTCTGATGAATCAGAGACCTTGTTTGATGCAGCTCTAAGACTCCTTCGCCTCAAGAGGTGCCAGGCTGAGCGAAGGTGGAGAGGGTCTTATCTGCAATCAGACCGCAGTATTCCACAAAGCAGTAGTGGAGGCTAAGTGTAGGTTTTACACCAATAAGGTGCAGGTGACCCTGAATAAACCAAGGGAGCTATTTGAGGTCATACAATCCTTATCCTCTCGAACTGCAGCTCAAACAGCAGTGGTGCCCTTGCAGGAACTTTGTGACTTCCTCTTGAGGTTCTTCTCGGAGAAGATTGCGACCATCCGCAAAACGATTATGCTCTCAGACTTAGGGGCAGAAAGGTACTCCTCTGTCTCTTCAAAGTCCTTGATGCCAAGATCTTGGTCTGTCTTTCCATTTTAGAGGCCACATCTATGTTAAAATCTGCTTCAGCACTGGATTCTGTCCCGCTGGCCATTTGTAAACAGTTCATGCCTACTATTGCCCCTTTGGTGGCCCAGGCCAGGAACCATTCTTGTCAGTCAGGCACCATACCTGGCACTTGATGCACACATTGGTGGTCCTCCTCTTGAAGAAAACCTCTCTTAATCCAACCTGTCCTGCTAACTTCCACCTTATTTTATTACTTACATTGACCTCCCCCACAAGAGAGAATGCCAATTTAACAGTGAAGGAGGCAGATATGGGCCAGGCAGGGATTAAGAGGAATATGTGTATCATTAAGAACCTCTATCAAAAGAGTGAATCTGACTGGCTCACGAGATCCGAATTCCTCACTAGATTGCATTCAATTCCTCAATTGAGAGTTTTAAGATCTGAGGATTTTGAATTTATTGAACCTTTGACTTGTGTGAATACCAACGTCTCTGCTATCCATTGTAAATTTCAATCTACCATACAACTGATGAGAACATACAAAGATAACTTAGTTGAGGTGGACGTGAAATTGGACGCAGATCCTGAAAAGGAAGATCATAATTGTCCTAGGAATAAGATGCCGGAGACCAAGAATAAGAATACTACGCCCCTGGTTATTAAAGAGAAATCTCCCCAGATAGAGGATATTCAGAACGTTCTGAAGTGGCTGGTGGAAGCATTACCAGAGGTCCTCACTAAGGACTGAAATTTTGCTATTATGTCTTGGAACTGTAGGGGTTTTAACCATCTTTTTCAAGCAGGAGGCTCATTGTCTACAGTAACTAAGTACCCTTGTTTTGTTTACAGGAAACATGGTTAACCTCACAAGTTGTACTAAATGGATACACAGTGTATCAATCCATGGCTAATAAGGGACCTCGGGGAATACCTTATGGGGGACTGATTGTGGGAATTAAGCATAACGTTAAATCTTGTCAGATTGAGATTAACTCAGGTGAATTTCTTGTTGCAGTGGAATTTGAATTGTGGTCTGTGGATCATATAGAAAACATCTTGTTAATCACTCTGTACTCCCCACCTGGTGCGGTCTATAATGAAGCAATCCAAGAATCTATGCATGAGACTATGATAAAATGGTCTATAAAGCAGGGAAACAAACTGATTGCGATTATGGGAGACTTTAATTGTCACATGGGGGGAGGTAAATGGTCCTCAAGTAATCCTCTCTTAAGGGCTGAGAGCCACATGTGTCAGACGAAAACTGATATGGTGGGATTACAATGGTTGAGTTTCTTTAAAAGCTGGGACATGGAAATGATTAATTGGAGATCCTTGGGTGATAATCCTGGCAAAGAAACCTGGGGAAATGGTAGAAGTAAGAGTACTCTTGATTATACTTTTGTTACCCCTGAACTGGCTCTCCTTGTTAGAGATTTTATGCTCTTAGATAATAATTGGAGTGACCATGCATCTCTCTCATTGACAATTGCCCCGTACATGACTAAACATGCTTGCAAATCTCTGGGGACTCTGAGGGTAAATCATGCGGCCACACATATTAGCTGGTCCGAGAAAAACATTCCTAAAGCAGCCCTGTATATAGCGGACACGAGTCAGCCAGATATTGCTATTTTCCAGGAAATGACTATAGATAATATCGAGAACTGGATATCTGCCTTTTCTATCAAACATATGCTTCTGCGAATGTGGGACCAGTCTGGTCTGAGCAAGTTAAGGTAAACAGGTATGATGTGGAAATCAGGGACGCTAAAAGATCCCTTAGAACAGCAATTTGCAAAGCTAAGAAGTCATGCCCCAACATACAGTCCTTCCATATCCTGAGTAGATCGCTTAAGAATAAGTATAAAACGTGGATCAGGCAAAAAAGATACTTAAATAAACTCAAGCAATGGCAGGAAACGGTGCGGGTGTTATGTAGTAAGAACACTCGTAATATATGGGCAATATTAGGGGATGCTCGGGGTAACAGGGTAACCTCCATGATTAATCCTATCGGCGCTCAGAAATGGGAAAGATTTTTGTCAGAACGTAATATCGAGTTGGGAGAGAAATGTAGTTCTATAAGGAAGATTATTCCCCCTGTGCTTCCGTTCTCGATTACTGTCGACCAACTTATTAATAAAATAAAAGAATTAAAATCATCCCGAGCACCGGGGCCGAACGGTTTGGCTAATGTCACTCTGAAAAACAATCCGAGGTTCTGGGCGGAGCTCTTAAAGATTTTGTTTGAAAAAGTCTTTTGCGAAGGGAAAATCCCAGACTCATGGTGCAGGGCAATATTGATCCGTATACATAAAAAGGGAGACAAGCTTGAGCCAGCAAATTATAGACTATTGTCCATGCTGGATTACACTAGTAAAATTTGTGCTAGTTTCCTATTAAAAGAACTTCAAAGCTGGATTGATCGGAGAGGTCTTCTTTATCGTTTCCAAAGTGGTTTCAGGCAGGGATACTCCACTTCGCACAACTTGTTTATTTTAGATACCTTGCGTATGAATGCTAGTAAAAAGGGTAATCCCCCTATTTATGCCTTATTTGTAGACTTTAAAGCGCCTTTTGACCGAGTACACAGAGAACTACTTTGGGCTAAACTAGAAATGCTTGGCTGCCCCCAAGGACTTCTTTACTATTTAAGACGTCTGCATGACAATAATACGGTATGCCTAAAGCTTGATTCACAAGGCAATATGACAGCACAAGTGGAGCAGAACCGAAGGGTTAAACAGGGATGCGTTACTGCACCAACGTTATACAATTTAATTGTGTATGATCTCCCCTTAGCTTTTGACAAAGTACATAATTGTGCTCCACGTATAGGGGCAGATAGATGCCCGGTACTGGCTTACGCAGACGATCTTGTCATTCTTGATCACACATTTAGTGGTCTTCGACGATCTGCTTAAGCAATTTGGGGATATAATAAAAAGAACGAGCTGGAAATCAATTTGGAGAAGACCCAAGAGATGGTTTTCTCCAGCAAAAAGATTGCACGTAAAAGACTGGAAGTCTTAGAGTCTGTCATTTGTTATAGTCCTTCCTATAGATATATGGGCATTGAGTTTGAGATGACCAGTGGCTATCTACACTGCATCCAAGTACGCAAAATTAGAGCAGCTCAAATCACAGCATTAGTTTATCGTTTTATTCTGACCCATGGGGGATTTAGCATTTGTGCGGCGCGGCTATTGTTCCAGCAGATTTTCACCCCTATGATGACATATGGCCTTGAGGCTCTTCAAAAAATGTATCTTAAGTGGCTACATGTGGTGGAGGGTAAATTTTGGAAAAAAGTGCTAGGCCTCCCTACCTGTATCCCGATGGCCATTATCAGACTCGAACTGGGGTTGTTATCCTTGAAATCAATGGTAATTAAGAAAAGGACTGAACTGTTTTTGAAGCTTAATAGTACCTCTGGTAATCAACTGCTGGTTTCTCTGTGGCAAGAATTACGCATGGAATCTAAGAGATCGCTTTTAAAAACCAGTACTAAACATTTTCTGCACACCATAAACTGGAGTTGTCGCCAGGATATATTCTCCCCAGCAGCTAAATCTGCATTGTCAAGGAAAATTGACTTGGCTGACTGGATAGAGAACTATGCCCATTTAGAACAACTAAAAAAATACCACTTTGTGAAGTATATTTTATACACGTACAAAAAACCTCAACAGTATTTAAATGTATGTCCAAGCATCAGACTCCGACGATTCATTCTACTCACTAGGCTTAATTATTTACCAGTATTAGAAAATACTGGGGTAATAAATAAACTAAGGAATGAAGAGCGATGCTGTAGACTATGTGAGGACAAAGAAATAACTGAGACAGGGCTACATGTTTTGACTTGTTGCTCGAGGATGGTAAATACTTATCACAGACATTATGGGAAGTATGTGCATAATATGGAGCATATAAAGGAGGACATTTTCTGGTGGCGGAACTTGAATTCCACAAACTTGAAATGCTTAATAGCAATGTATAATGTGTGGTTAGAGATTGAGAGACTATTGGGTAAATCCATCTGAGCCATGTATAATGCTCTGAATTATCTTTGTGTATAGCTAGAGGTATAGGGAACGAAATGTTGACTAGATATTTATGGATGTACAGAGGAGAATGTTTTAGAGTAGATTTTAAATGAATGAATGTATTGCATTTTAGGTATTTGGATATCTTTGTGCATAGCTAGAGGTGTATGGAACGAGATGTTGACTAAATATTTATGGATGTAGAGATGAGAATGTTTTAGAGTAGATTTTATGAATGAATGTATTGAATTTTTATGTATTTTGATATGGTTTTTAGTAAGGTTTATGAGTATTATGAATATGTAATCTTGAATTTTCATTTTTGTTATTGGAATATGCATATATATTTATGTTTTTATGTGAAAAGTTTATTTATAAACTGTAACACATTAATAATAAATAAACTATTACTCACGTTCTTTATGAAATTATTTGAGTCTCTGATCTCCCCTCTTCTTAGCTCATTCTTGGAATGATCTGCCTTCTTTGACCCTTTCCAGTCTGACTTTCATCCCAGTCAGGGCACTAAGAGCATGTTTGTCTCTGTGGTGGATGATCTTGCGTGTCTCTCAGATCAGGGTGCAGTGGGGGACTTGGTACTCTTAGATCTATCAGCGGCTTTTGATACCGTCAACCACTTCCTTCTGTTGGCCTGGCTGGCTGGGGCGGGTGTAGCTGGACAGGTGCTCTCCTGGCTTTCGACTTTTCTTGGTGACCATTCACAAACTCTGTCCCTGACCCATTTCAGTCTACATCTGTTCCTCTTACCTGTGGAGTCCCACAGGGCTTGGCCTTGTCCCATATGTTGTGTAATTTTTACATCCAGCCCCTTTTCGAAATCATCCACTGCCTCTGCCTTCAATGATACTTGTATGCTGATGATACCAGGATTATTTAGCATCTTGATCTTCTCCATCCTGATCCTGCATCTGAGCTACAGGGGTGCTTGGAGGACGTGGGTTGCTGGATGGCCCGCAATGGGCTTAATCTTAATGGTGACAAGAGTGAGATCCTATTGGTTGGACCCCCCATTCCTTTTCTCTTTGGACCTTTGTGTTCTGGCCTACTTCTCTTGGCCTCTGTCATACGCCAGTACAGTTTGTAAAGGTCATCACTCTCCTTGGATTGCTTCTGTGTGCCAGTCAGGGCATTACAAACTATGGGATCTGCTGCAGCTGCTTGGTTTTCTGCATGTTCAGTTCTGCATACCAGTGGTTGCTGCACTCGTCCTGAGTACCCTTGACTATTGTAACTCTCTATATATAGCGCAGGCACTTTTCCTGATTTATCACCTCCAAGTGCTCCAAAATGCAGCAGCCAGGCTAGTGGCCCAAAAACCTTACTGTATCTCTATGTCTCCAGGCTTGCAGCAGCTTCACTGGCTGCCTTTGGAGGTGCAGGGGGTACAGTTCAAATCATTATGTATTTTCCCCCAGGCCTTGTATGGCCGGGGGCTGAATATCTGCAGAGTAAGTTATGTCTGTATGTCCCCAATGGGCCGCTTTGCACTCTGAATTTGTTTAAGATTGGTGTTCCTCATGTATGGCTTTCCCGGGTTGGAGGACGCACTTTGTCAGTGGCCGCTGTGAAAAGCTGGAATTCACTCACACTTCATCTTCACATGACAGATTAAACAACGTACAGGTATTTTCCACTTCATGGTTATCAAAACAAAGAGAGGAGGACCATCATACCCTCCCTTTGCCACACGTTAGTACCCTTTCTTATAACCAATTCTCCCCTCTCCCTCCCGCCACACTTCCAGGAACAGTGTTACGTTCAAACTGAGTCCACTGATAGGCCTTTCTCAGCAAATTATCTCTCATAACCAGATTTGGGTCACTTATTCACACAAAGGTTAATGAATGGCAGTCAAAGATACTCTCCAGTGCGCTTTCTCATTCGTGCCCAGTGTGCCCGTTCCTGAATCGTATGCGTTGTAACGTATTTGTGTTAGGAATTTGTTTCACATAATGGGTTAGCGCGGTGGGTTACATACTTGTCAATTAAGTCATTTCATAATGTTTCATATTGGGTGGATCTTCCATGTAGAGCGGTGGTAATCCTCTCCATTAAGCAAATGCTGGTAGTGTCATGATCTCTGCTTCCAAAAGATCAGGACTTGCCCGACTCCCTTGGAAGCAGACCCATAACCCCGGTTCCGAGTGCCAGCCAGTCCCAATTGGGACCTTTTGGACCCTGTCCTGGCGCCAGTGGCACCAGGCTCATAAAGATGCCCAGTCCCAGCGCTGGAAGCGCCGGGCTCATAATGCTTGGGCGGACTTACCTGCAGCAGACCATGCTGCTTACTTACCTGCCAGTTGATCCCCTGATCCTCTTCTGTTTGGGACTACTTTTCCTGTTGGGTGGGGCAGGAGCCACTCCCTAGGTTCAGAACACTGGAACTCTTCTGGAAAGCAGGAACTCTTTTCTTACCTAGGCGTGGCTGTGGAAGGAGACACCTAAGCACTACAGGAGGCTATTTAAACCACACCAGATGGATGAATCTTGCTTTGCGTTATTCTGCATTCTCTGCAGCAGAACGCTCATCGTGTCTTCTGCTTCTGATCCTGGGCCTAAGGGAACAAAGGCTTACCATCCTAGAATCCAGTCTTCAGCAGCACCTGTAAAGACAAAGAAAGAACAGGTTAGCACTACGGTCTTCAGTGGCAGCGCATCTCTTACCTGGTCCATCGGCTGTCACCAACGCCTCGCGCTGCATTCCGGCATCTGAAAGACAAAGGCTTGCCTACTCTTCGCATGCTCCGGAGGTCTTCGCACTGCATTCCGGCATCTGAAAGACAAAAGCTTACCAGCTCTTCGCACGCTCCGGAGGCCTTCGGCGCTGCATCCCGCATCTGAAAGACAAAAGAAGGTGCGTTTAAAGACATTGGGCAACTTTATTACTCACGTGCCATTACTCCTTCCCACGCCAAATCCAGTGGGTATTCCAGCACCCTTCAGCTTCTCTAAAGCTCCGAACTTGTACCTGCAAGATAAAAGGGACAGTTAGTGCGCATCGTGAAGCAGGCTACAAGCGCTTACTTACGTGCTTCCAGGCGCTTCTATTCCTCACGCGGGTTCGATCCTCAACTCTCATCAGCCCGCCATCCGCCATCGCCGGAACCCTGCAAAACAAGGGATATCATTACAAAAGACTTTTAAGACATTTGAAGTGCCCAGAACTTACCGTTCGTGCAGTTAACGACGGACAGCAGTCCTCTGAGGTCAAGAGGCCTGCACCCTTATCCAGTGAAGAAACTGGTTACGGCACCCTGCCCCGAGGCAGATGGAGAGCTCGGCGTTCACTTACCTAAGGTGAGGGCGTTAACCTTTGGGGTTCTACAGGAGAAGAGAAAGGGAAGAGGAGAGAGGCACCCAATAACCCCAGTTCATTAATCCCATATTTTCTATCTGCAGACATCTTACTCTTCGAGTCAGACATACAGTGCACAGAGGTCCAGCCCAAAGAGCCAACCGTGTGTTACACATCACCTTTGAAGATACGGCATTCACCCAGTCAAGACCGGCGCCTCTGCGGGAATCAGGTGAGCGTTACAGAACGCAAAGCCTACCGCAAAACTCCCACCCAGGCGCTATGGAAACCTCAGATACCGACCAGCTAGCCCAGTTACTTGGGGAACTAAGAGCAGAAGTGCATTCAGCCCGTCAGGAAACGAATGCTCTAAGAAGGGAACTGATTATTTCCAAGGAGCGAACAGACGATCTCGCTAGACAATTGGTACAGTCACAAGCCGGACAAACTCCGTTACCCGCATCAGGGGCAAATCTTCCTTCAACATCCTCTACGAACCCAGTGCAGATCAACCTACCTGGGAATGTACCTCTGGCTCCGCCCGAACGATTTTCTGGTGACCCAAAGAGGTTTTCAGTATTTATTAATCAGTGCCGGTTGCACTTCTTATGCCGGCCAGCAGCCTTTCCAACTGATCAAGCTAAGGTAGCTTTCGTGCTTTCGTACCTTAGTGGCAATGCAGCAGACTGGTCGATCCCTCTAGTTAATCAAGATGATCCGGTTCTCCATGATTTTCAAGCTTTTCAGCTCAGTATGGAAAAACTGTTTGCAAGACATTCACAGGGGCAGGCCTTGGACAATGAGCTCCTTTCATTGCGACAGGGTAATCAAGACCTTTTGGCTTATATTGCGTCTTTCAACAGACTGATAGTGGAAACTCGATGGCCTGAGGACAAAAGGATTACGCTGTTTTATAGAGGTCTACGTGGAGAGCTCAAAGATGTGTTAGCCCAAGTAGTGAATCCCCCGCAAGACTGTTCGGACTATATTGACTTAGTCGTTCAAATTGACCACAGACTGCAGAACAGGAAGGCCGATCGTTCCAAGTTTGATGCTCGAGTATTTTCCAAACCACCAACTCCTACCAAAGGGGTAGACTCCGGGGAACCCATGCAAATAGGGGGCCTGAAAGGACCACTAACACAAAAGGAGCGGGAAAGGAGAAAACAGCTGCAATTATGCCTCTATTGCGGAAACTCGGGGCACTTTCTTCGAGACTGTCCGGTGAAACCAGCCAAGAAGGCAGTAGGAGCTGCAGTTACCAGGGTTACAAACTCGGAGCAGGGAAACGACCTCGCCCGACAAGAATAGAGGTCCTCTTGCCGAGCGTTAAAACCAGTTCCGTGACCTCGCTGTCACAAAGTCCAGGATCCAAGGCGCAGGAGCGACGTAGTACCAACCACCCCCACTTTGGTCGTGGAGCCCGCAAGTCGGAGCTTACACGGGTTTCCTGGACCAGAGCAGGGAAGGAGGGTTAGGGGTCTCGATGATTGGATAGGTAGGGGGAATTAGGTAAACCGGATTGAGGGTGAGGTAGAGGTTATGGTTGGGAAAGGGGTGTTTTACAGGGAAAGTTCGGTCGCTGCACACTTTTGTTCTGGTGTCCTCAGCCCTTACTAACTACTTGCACATAAGCACCAATTTGCACATAAGAACATTTTTACTCTGCCTAACCCTATGTCATTGGATCAGTACAGGAGTTAGCATGCAACTTAGCTCTGGTCTTCTGTGTGCTGTCCATGAAGAGCGGTCACGTCCTTGGTACGTCTGAAGGGTTGTGTTCGAAAGGTCCAAGCTAAAAGAAAGTAACAAGCATTAGATCATGCCCTCTGTTATTGTCTGCATTCACCTCATGCAGCCTCACTCACACTGACACACTCTCTAATGCCCCCCTCAAGACCTGTATAGTGCTATTGCACTATGCTACGCAAGCGATCTTCTTGCAGATCCCTGCAAACACGTTAAAATGCACAAGCGGTCTTCCTGCAGACCCTCGTGAACGATTTGTGCCCCAAAACTGCGGTAGGTATCTCCGGTACTGTGTTTTCGCCTCACGGGCCTGCTATGGTCTCCAAGAGGCGGAAACACTCCAAATGACAAATCACCCGTGCACGGGTTAATATATCCCAAAAGAATGCCGCCGGCACATTGAGCACCTAAGTTAAAAACACTTAGCTTTTCGTAGCGGTGCAGGAGCTCTGGGGTGGTAAGCGATCGCCCCCTGCACTTCCCCCTCGATCCCTTTGGGCCCTCAGCAAAGAGGAGTACTTATCTCGTGTGGGCGAGGGGCCGGGCTGCTGCTCGGGTGGGGCTGGGCCTCTCGCGTGTAGTTTTGCTGGAGCTCCGGTCCACACGTCTTGTCGGCATGGAGTCTCGAGCGCAAGCCTCGTGTTCGGGGCTCTGCGCATGCGCGATGAGGCGGCCGCGCCCTTCCTGGTCGCTGATTGGTCCGAATCGTCCCTGGGCATGCTGGGGATTGTAGTCCTTTGGCGCCGGCTGCTGGGAAATGAAGTCTTTAGCCTTTTTCTCCTGCACATGGGGCAAAGCAGCCTTTTGTATGGTTGCATCTTGGTTTGTCTCTCCCCACCAGTGCCCATAACAGTACCCACAACACCCCTGCGCCTAGCCTGTCCTTGTCTCTGCCTACCTGAGCCCCTGACACTCGCATTTCGTGATACTTATGGTCCTCATTAGCCCTGAACATCCGGATCGATTACATGCGATTGAAGCTTACGTCGACAGCGGTGCCATCGGCAATTATGTGGATCATGAAATGGTTTTGAGGATGAATCTGACTCTTTGTCCAAAGGCTGTAAAGGACGTCATTACTACGGTGGATGGTACGGAGATAGCCTCCGGACCAGTAACGCATACCACCCAAGAAGTGACGCTAGTAAGTCAAGATGGACACCATGAGAAGATCGTGTTCGATGTGATCAAGGCCCCTCAGTTCCAGATTATTCTAGGAATTCCTTGGTTAGAGAAGCACAATCCTCAGATCGATTGGCGAGCAAGAACGGTTCAGTTTCCAGAATGTGTCTCTACTTGTCACCCTCGACCTGGTGTTGCACTGGCAGCAATTTCCTCGGAGGCTCCCCAGTTACCTCCTGAATACCTAGAATTCCAAGATGTTTTCCGGAAGGATCAGGCTAACTCTCTACCTCCTCATAGGTCTTATGACTGCCAGATAGACCTGATACCTGGATCTACTCCTCCTTGTAGTAGAATTTATGCCCTCACCGAGCCTGAGAATCTTCACCTCCGACAATACCTGGATCAATACCTAGCGAATGGGTTTATTCGCCCTTCCAAGTCCCCTGCTTCCTCAGCTTTGTTCTTCGTTCCAAAAAAAGAAGGGGACCTTAGAACTTGTATAGATTATCGCGCCCTGAACCAGATCACCGTTAAAAATAGATATCCGTTACCTTTGATCCCTGAACTCCTGGACCAAGTCAGAAAAGCATGCATATATACAAAGCAGGATCTTAGAGGAGCCTACCACTTGGTACGAGTAAAAGAGGGCGATGAATGGAAGACGGCCTTCCGCACCAAGTATGGGCTATTTGAATATCAGGTCATGCCCTTCGGACTTTGCAATGCCCTGGCCGCCTTTCAATATTTTATGAACGATGTCCTCAGAGAGCTCATAGATGTGTGTGTTGTTGTTTACATTGACGACATCCTCGTTTATTCTTCATCGGAAACTGAACATCGGAAACACGTGAAAATGGTCCTCGAGAGATTGCGGCAACACAAACTTTTCGCTAAGTTGGAAAACTGTGTTTTCAACGTGACTGAAGTTGAATTCTTGGGATTCATATTATCACCTAGCGGAGTGCGTATGGATTCAAAGAAGGTCGATGCAATTCTCAAATGGCCATCGACATCCTCCGTAAAAGGTGTTCAAAGCATGTTTGGCTTCGCTAACTTTTACCGCAGGTTTATCCCCGAATTCTCTCGAATAGTCCAGCCCATCACCGCCTTGTTAAAGAAAAACAAACGTTTTGAATGGTCTACCGAGGCGGAACAAGCTTTCCAGGATTTGAAGACTAGATTTATCTCTGCACCGATCTTAAAACATCCTCGCCCAGAACTCCCCTACATCGTTGAAACTGATGCTTCGAGCCTTGCCATGGGGGCAGTTCTATCACAAAAGAACCCAGTAACCAATCAGTTGCATCCCGTGGCATTTTGGTCCCGCAAATTCTCGCCTCCTGAAATCAATTACACTATTACTGATAAGGAACTTCTAGCTATCAAGTCTGCCTTTAAGGCTTGGCGGCATTATCTTCTGGGGGCCCGACACACCGTTACTGTGATTACAGATCACCGAAACCTGCAATATTTGAAAACCGCAAAAGCTCAATCCTCTAGGCAACTCCGTTGGGCACTATTCTTTGCCGAGTTTGACTTCATAATTACCTATCGACCTGGTACAAAAAACGGTAAAGCTGATGCCCTTTCTCGGATGGGAGTGGAAGAAAATTTGATCAATCCTAAACCTGTACCTATCATTCCCGAACAAAGAATTCTAGGTGTAATCGCCACACAATCCATAGAGGAAATTAAGGATAAAGCCAGGCTACTGGTAACTTCAGCAGACATACCGAATTGGCATCTGCAGGGAAAGGACTTTACGGTGAAGGACAACCTATTATATTTCCAAGAACGGTTATACCTGCCCAGCACAGATTTACAGAAAAAGGTAATCTCTTGTTATCACGATTCTTTAATGGAAGGACATCCCGGTATGACCAAGACCTCGGAAAAGATCAAGCGCTACTTCTGGTGGCCGTCTTGGAAAAAAGATATCAGAGACTTTATAATGTCCTGTGAAGTATGCGCCCAAAACAAGAGTCAAAAGGAAAAACCAGCCAGCCTCTTACGCCCTATTGACATCCCGCCTCGCCCTTGGCATACGCTTTCTATGGACTTCATCACCGATCTACCTCCATGCTCCGGATACAATACGATCCTAGTAATCGTGGACCTATTCTCCAAGATGGCGCATTTCATTCCACTCAAAGGCTTACCAACAGCAGCAACTCTGGCCCGAGAATTTCTCGAAAACATCGTCCGACTGCACGGTTTTCCTTCAGTTCTAATTTCGGATCGAGGTAGTCAATTTATTTCTCATTTTTGGCGAAGTTGCTGTCGGTCGGCTCAAATTGATGTGAGACTTTCGACCAGCCACCACCCTCAAACCGACGGACAAACCGAGAGGACCAATCAAACTCTAGAACAGTATTTGCGCTGCATGCTACAACAAACTGAAAAAACTTGGAAAGATATCCTTTGGATAGCCGAATATGCCTACAATAACTCTGTCCACTCGGGAACTGGGAAGACCCCGTTTTTTCTGTTATACGGTAGTCACCCTCGAACCTCGGAGTTGGATCCACTCCAAGATCTTGGAACACCAGCAGTAGACCACCTGCATTCTACAATCACCCAAGCCTTTAAGGAAGCCGTTTCTCACCTTCAAAGGGCTAAAGAACAATACAAGAAAGGAGCAGACCAACATCGGAAGGAAGCCCCCCAATATCAAGTAGGAGATCAAGTCTGGTTATCCACCAAATATCTACCTCTAAAAGGACCACGCACATTCAACCCAAGATACCTTGGTCCCTATTCCATCACTACCATAGTAAATCCAGTAGCGGTCAAGTTGGACTTGCCCCCTCACATGAAGATACATCCGGTCTTCCACGTCTCTCTATTAAAACCCGTGCAACCTCAAACCCGACTAACTACATCTCCAAAACCTATTCTAGTTGATGGAGAACTCGAGTTTGAAGTCAAAAGCATCCTGGATTCCAAGATCTCCAAATCTAAACTATTTTACCTGATTGACTGGAAAGGCTACGGTCCCCAAGAAAGATCCTGGGAACCTGCAGAATATGTCCACGCGCCTCGTCTAATCAAAAGATTTCATCGAACATTTCCTAACAAGCCCAAACCCCTGGAAAAGCCCGGTTTGGGAGGGGCCTTGAGGGGGGGTGCTGTCATGATCTCTGCTTCCAAAAGATCAGGACTTGCCCGACTCCCTTGGAAGCAGACCCATAACCCCGGTTCCGAGTGCCAGCCAGTCCCAATTGGGACCTTTTGGACCCTGTCCTGGCGCCAGTGGCACCAGGCTCATAAAGATGCCCAGTCCCAGCGCTGGAAGCGCCGGGCTCATAATGCTCGGGTGGACTTACCTGCAGCAGACCATGCTGCTTACTTACCTGCCAGTTGATCCCCTGATCCTCTTCTGTTTGGGACTACTTTTCCTGTTGGGTGGGGCAGGAGCCACTCCCTAGGTTCAGAACACTGGAACTCTTCTGGAAAGCAGGAACTTTTTTCTTACCTAGGCGTGGCTGTGGAAGGAGACACCTAAGCACTACAGGAGGCTATTTAAACCACACCCGATGGATGAATCTTGCTTTGCGTTATTCTGCATTCTCTGCAGCAGAACGCTCATCGTGTCTTCTGCTTCTGATCCTGGGCCTAAGGGAACAAAGGCTTACCATCCTGGAATCCAGTCTTCAAGACAAAGAAAGAACAGGTTAGCACTACGGTCTTCAGTGGCAGCGCATCTCTTACCTGGTCCATCGGCTGTCACCAAAGCCTCGCGCTGCATTCTGGCATCTGAAAGACAAAGGCTTAAATACTCTTTGCATGCTCCGGAGGTCTTCGCACTGCATTCCGGCATCTGAAAGACAAAAGCTTACCAGCTCTTCGCACGCTCCGGAGGCCTTCGGCGCTGCATCCCGCATCTGAAAGACAAAAGAAGGTGCGTTTAAAGACATTGGGCAACTTTATTACTCACGTGCCATTACTCCTTCCCACGCCAAATCCAGTGGGTATTCCAGCACCCTTCAGCTTCTCTAAAGCTCCAAACTTGTACCTGCAAGATAAAAGGGACAGTTAGTGCGCATCGTGAAGCAGGCTACAAGCGCTTACTTACGTGCTTCCAGGCGCTTCTATTCCTCACGCGGGTTCGATCCTCAACTCTCATCAGCCCGCCATCCGCCATCGCCGGAACCCTGCAAAACAAGGGATATCATTACAAAAGACTTTTAAGACATTTGAAGAGTCCAGAACTTACCGTTCGTGCAGTTAACGACGGACAGCAGTCCTCTGAGGTCAAGAGGCCTGCACCCTTATCCAGTGAAGAAACTGGTTACGGCACCCTGCCCCGAGGCAGATGGAGAGCTCGGCGTTCACTTACCTAAGGTGAGGGCGTTAACCTTTGGGGTTCTACAGGAGAAGAGAAAGGGAAGAGGAGAGAGGCACCCAATAACCCCAGTTCATTAATCCCATATTTTCTATCTGCAGACATCTTACTCTTCGAGTCAGACATACAGTGCACAGAGGTCCAGCCCAAAGAGCCAACCGTGTGTTACACATCACCTTTGAAGATACGGCATTCACCCAGTCAAGACCGGCGCCTCTGCGGGAATCAGGTGAGCATTACAGGTAGAGGCATTTACCCACTCTTTTTTGCTTGGGGATGCAACTGCTTTCCATTTAATCACTATACATGCCTGTGCCACCAATAGTAGGAGGCCAATCAAGCCTGTCACCCTCGCATAATCGTCTTCATTTTTTTCCAACCCAAATAACACAAAAAGAGGTGCACAGTCATGTTCGATCCCTTCTGTATCCCTGATCCAACCTAGGACATCATCCCAGTACATTCTTATTCGAGGAACACCCCCACCACATGTGCCAATAGTCTGCACTGTTATCACATTGGCGAAGGCATATGGGGCTCATGGTTGAAACATCTTGGACAGCCTATGTGGGTCGTATTGCCACCTGTGAAGAAGTTTAGTTGCATGCAGCTTATACTGGGAGGCAATTGACACCACAGAGGTTCCCTTACACATCTTAGACCATAATTCTGAATCAATTTCTAGGTTCATATCCTCCTCCCATTTGTTCTTGAGTCTGGTCGTGGAACCCTTCGCACCAACTCCTACCAAAGGGGTAGACTCCGGGGAACCCATGCAAATAGGGGGCCTGAAAGGACCACTAACACAAAAGGAGCGGGAAAGGAGAAAACAGCTGCAATTATGCCTCTATTGCGGAAACTCGGGGCACTTTCTTCGAGACTGTCCGGTGAACCCAGCCAAGAAGGCAGTAGGAGCTGCAGTTACCAGGGTCACAAACTCTGAGCAGGGAAACGACCTCGCCCGACAAGAATAGAGGTCCTCTTGCCGAGCGTTAAAACCAGTTCCGTGACCTCGCATTTCGTGATACCTATGGTCCTCATTAGCCCTGAACATCCGGATCGATTACATGCGATTGAAGCTTACGTCGACAGCTGTGCCATCGCAATTATGTGGATCATGAAATGGTTTTGAGGATGAATCTGACTCTTTGTCCAAAGGCTGTAAAGGACGTCATTACTACGGTGGATGGTACGGAGATAGCCTCCGGACCAGTAACGCATACCACCCAAGAAGTGACGCTAGTAAGTCAAGATGGACACCATGAGAAGATCGTGTTCGATGTGATCAAGGCCCCTCAGTTCCAGATTATTCTAGGAATTCCTTGGTTAGAGAAGCACAATCCTCAGATCGATTGGCGAGCAAGAACGGTTCAGTTTCCAGAATGTGTCTCTACTTGTCACCCTCGACCTGGTGTTGCACTGGCAGCAATTTCCTCGGAGGCTCCCCAGTTACCTCCTGAATACCTAGAATTCCAAGATGTTTTCCGGAAGGATCAGGCTAACTCTCTACCTCCTCATAGGTCTTATGACTGCCAGATAGACCTGATACCCGGATCTACTCCTCCTTGTAGTAGAATTTATGCCCTCACCGAGCCTGAGAATCTTCACCTCCGACAATACCTGGATCAATACCTAGCGAATGGGTTTATTCGCCCTTCCAAGTCCCCTGCTTCCTCAGCTTTGTTCTTCGTTCCAAAAAAAGAAGGGGACCTTAGAACTTGTATAGATTATCGCGCCCTGAACCAGATCACCGTTAAAAATAGATATCCGTTACCTTTGATCCCTGAACTCCTGGACCAAGTCAGAAAAGCATGCATATATACAAAGCTGGATCTTAGAGGAGCCTACCACTTGGTACGAGTAAAAGAGGGCGATGAATGGAAGACGGCCTTCCGCACCAAGTATGGGCTATTTGAATATCAGGTCATGCCCTTCGGACTTTGCAATGCCCTGGCCGCCTTTCAATATTTTATGAACGATGTCCTCAGAGAGCTCATAGATGTGTGTGTTGTTGTTTACATTGACGACATCCTCGTTTATTCTTCATCGGAAACTGAACATCGGAAACACGTGAAAATGGTCCTCGAGAGATTGCGGCAACACAAACTTTTCGCTAAGTTGGAAAACTGTGTTTTCAACGTGACTGAAGTTGAATTCTTGGGATTCATATTATCACCTAGCGGAGTGCGTATGGATTCAAAGAAGGTCGATGCAATTCTCAAATGGCCATCGACATCCTCCGTAAAAGGTGTTCAAAGCATGTTTGGCTTCGCTAACTTTTACCGCAGGTTTATCCCCGAATTCTCTCGAATAGTCCAGCCCATCACCGCCTTGTTAAAGAAAAACAAATGTTTTGATTAGTCTACCGAGGCGGAACAAGCTTTCCAGGATTTGAAGACTAGATTTATCTCTGCACCGATCTTAAAACATCCTCGCCCAGAACTCCCCTACATCGTTGAAACTGATGCTTCGAGCCTTGCCATGGGGGCAGTTCTATCACAAAAGGACCCAGTAACCAATCAGTTGCATCCCGTGGCATTTTGGTCCCGCAAATTCTCGCCTCCTGAAATCAATTACACTATTACTGATAAGGAACTTCTAGCTATCAAGTCCGCCTTTAAGGCTTGGCGGCATTATCTTCTGGGGGCCCGACACACCGTTACTGTGATTATAGATCACCGAAACCTGCAATATTTGAAAACCGCAAAAGCTCAATCCTCTAGGCAACTCCGTTGGGCACTATTCTTTGCCGAGTTTGACTTCATAATTACCTATCGACCTGGTACAAAAAACGGTAAAGCTGATGCCCTTTCTCGGATGGGAGTGGAAGAAAATTTGATCAATCCTAAACCTGTACTTATCATTCCCGAACAAAGAATTCTAGGTGTAATCGCCACACAATCCATAGAGGAAGTTAAGGATAAAGCCAGGCTACTGGTAACTCCAGCAGACATACAGAATTGGCATCTGCAGGGAAAGGACTTTACGGTGAAGGACAACCTATTATATTTCCAAGAACGGTTATACCTGCCCAGCACAGATTTACAGAAAAAGGTAATCTCTTGTTATCACGATTCTTTAATGGAAGGACATCCCGGTATGACCAAGACCTTGGAAAAGATCAAGCGCTACTTCTGGTGGCCGTCTTGGAAAAAAGATATCAGAGACTTTATAATGTCCTGTGGAGTATGCGCCCAAAACAAGAGTCAAAAGGAAAAACCAGCCAGCCTCTTACGCCCTATTGACATCCCGTCTCGCCCTTGGCATACGCTTTCTATGGACTTCATCACCGATCTACCTCCATGCTCCGGATACAATACGATCCTAGTAATCGTGGACCTATTCTCCAAGATGGCGCATTTCATTCCACTCAAAGGCTTACCAACAGCAGCAACTCTGGCCCGAGAATTTCTCGAAAACATCGTCCGACTGCACGGTTTTCCTTCAGTTCTAATTTCGGATCGAGGTAGTCAATTTATTTCTCATTTTTGGCGAAGTTGCTGTCGATCGGCTCAAATTGATGTGAGACCTTCGACCAGCCACCACCCTCAAACCGACGGACAAACCGAGAGGACCAATCAAACTCTGGAACAGTATTTGCGCTGCATGCTACAACAAACTGAAAGAACTTGGAAAGATATCCTTTGGATAGCCGAATATGCCTACAATAACTCTGTCCACTCGGGAACTGGGAAGACCCCGTTTTTTCTGTTATACGGTAGTCACCCTCGAACCTCGGAGTTGGATCCACTCCAAGATCTTGGAACACCAGCAGTAGACCACCTGCATTCTACAATCACCCAAGCCTTTAAGGAAGCCGTTTCTCACCTTCAAAGGGCTAAAGAACAATACAAGAAAGGAGCAGACCAACATCGGAAGGAAGCCCCCCAATATCAAGTAGGAGATCAAGTCTGGTTATCCACCAAATATCTACCTCTAAAAGGACCACGCACATTCAACCCAAGATACCTTGGTCCCTATTCCATCACTACCATAGTAAATCCAGTAGCGGTCAAGTTGGACTTGCCCCCTCACATGAAGATACATCCGGTCTTCCACGTCTCTCTATTAAAACCCGTGCAACCTCAAACCCGACTAACTACATCTCCAAAACCTATTCTAGTTGATGGAGAACTCGAGTTTGAAGTCAAAAGCATCCTGGATTCCAAGATCTCCAAATCTAAACTATTTTACCTGATTGACTGGAAAGGCTACGGTCCCCAAGAAAGATCCTGGGAACCTGCAGAATATGTCCACGCGCCTCGTCTAATCAAAAGATTTCATCGAACATTTCCTAACAAGCCCAAACCCCTGGAAAAGCCCGGTTTGGGAGGGGCCTTGAGGTGGGGTGCTGTCATGATCTCTGCTTCCAAAAGATCAGGACTTGCCCGACTCCCTTGGAAGCAGACCCATAACCCCGGTTCCGAGTGCCAGCCAGTCCCAATTGGGACCTTTTGGACCCTGTCCTGGCGCCAGTGGCACCAGGCTCATAAAGATGCCCAGTCCCAGCGCTGGAAGCGCCGGGCTCATAATGCTTGGGTGGACTTACCTGCAGCAGACCATGCTGCTTACTTACCTGCCAGTTGATCCCCTGATCCTCTTCTGTTTGGGACTACTTTTCCTGTTGGGTGGGGCAGGAGCCACTCCCTAGGTTCAGAACACTGGAACTCTTCTGGAAAGCAGGAACTCTTTTCTTACCTAGGCGTGGCTGTGGAAGGAGACACCTAAGCACTACAGGAGGCTATTTAAACCACACCCGATGGATGAATCTTGCTTTGCGTTATTCTGCATTCTCTGCAGCAGAACGCTCATCGTGTCTTCTGCTTCTGATCCTGGGCCTAAGGGAACAAAGGCTTACCATCCTGGAATCCAGTCTTCAAGACAAAGAAAGAACAGGTTAGCACTACGGTCTTCAGTGGCAGCGCATCTCTTACCTGGTCCATCGGCTGTCACCAACGCCTCGCGCTGCATTCCGGCATCTGAAAGACAAAGGCTTACCTACTCTTTGCATGCTCCGGAGGTCTTCGCACTGCATTCCGGCATCTGAAAGACAAAAGCTTACCAGCTCTTCGCACGCTCCGGAGGCCTTCGGCGCTGCATCCCGCATCTGAAAGACAAAAGAAGGTGCGTTTAAAGACATTGGGCAACTTTATTACTCACGTGCCATTACTCCTTCCCACGCCAAATCCAGTGGGTATTCCAGCACCCTTCAGCTTCTCTAAAGCTCCGAACTTGTACCTGCAAGATAAAAGGGACAGTTAGTGCGCATCGTGAAGCAGGCTACAAGCGCTTACTTACGTGCTTCCAGGCGCTTCTATTCCTCACGCGGGTTCGATCCTCAACTCTCATCAGCCCGCCATCCGCCATCGCCGGAACCCTGCAAAACAAGGGATATCATTACAAAAGACTTTTAAGACATTTGAAGAGCCCAGAACTTACCGTTCGTGCAGTTAACGACGGACAGCAGTCCTCTGAGGTCAAGAGGCCTGCACCCTTATCCAGTGAAGAAACTGGTTACGGCACCCTGCCCCGAGGCAGATGGAGAGCTCGGCGTTCACTTACCTAAGGTGAGGGCGTTAACCTTTGGGGTTCTACAGGAGAAGAGAAAGGGAAGAGGAGAGAGACACCCAATAACCCCAGTTCATTAATCCCATATTTTCTATCTGCAGACATCTTACTCTTCGAGTCAGACATACAGTGCACAGAGGTCCAGCCCAAAGAGCCAACCGTGTGTTACACATCACCTTTGAAGATACGGCATTCACCCAGTCAAGACCGGCGCCTCTGCGGGAATCAGGTGAGCGTTACAGGTAGAGGCATTTACCCACTCTTTTTTGCTTGGGGATGCAACTGCTTTCCATTTAATCACTATACATGCCTGTGCCACCAATAGTAGGAGGCCAATCAAGCCTGTCACCCTCGCATAATCGTCTTCATTTTTTTCCAACCCAAATAACACAAAAAGAGGTGCACAGTCATGTTCGATCCCTTCTGTATCCCTGATCCAACCTAGGACATCATCCCAGTACATTCTTATTCGAGGAACACCCCCACCACATGTGCCAATAGTCTGCACTGTTATCACATTGGCGAAGGCATATGGGGCTCATGGTTGAAACATCTTGGACAGCCTATGTGGGTCGTATTGCCACCTGTGAAGAAGTTTAGTTGCATGCAGCTTATACTGGGAGGCAATTGACACCACAGAGGTTCCCTTACACATCTTAGACCATAATTCTGAATCAATTTCTAGGTGCATATCCTCCTCCCATTTGTTCTTGAGTCTGGTCGTGGAACCCTTCGCAGTGTCTATTGGGGTTCATGTAAATGATTGAGATCAGCCCCTTGGTTCCACTAAGGGTATCTAGGAGCGACTCAAAGGGAGTGAGGTCTCTTTGTATTTTTTCCTTCCATGGTTCCCTCATTAATGTACCCATAAATTGAAGGAAGTGGAAGACCTATAGTCTTCCTATGCCAGGTGCACTCTCAAGGTCTGCGATCGTAATGAAGTTACCCCCCTTCCAAAGCAGGCCCACCCTCTCTAGCCCCGCTTCAAACCACAATTTAAACCTGCCATGGTCCGGAATTTCCTCCTGAATTCCTGGTGCCCAGATGTGGCTCAAAGAGAATGGCCACGTTGTGATGCCATACATGTCCGCGCTCTCCCTCCATATTTCCCATATAGTACCCAGGATGGGGTGCTGGCAGATTCTGCGGGCAGTTTGTCCCTTGGTACCAAAGCCAATCTGATACGGTGGCCGGGGCGAAACTGAGATTGTCAAGGCTTACCCATTGCAGATGTAATTGAATTCTCAAATGTGGTTGGTAATAGGATCCTCAGTTGCGTCGCTATGTAATACTTTTCAAGATCTGGAAAAACCCCCACCCCCTGTCTTTGGGCAGTGTTAATACTTCATATGCAATCCTTGTTTTTTTACCCTGCCATATAAATCTCAAAACGGTCTTCTTCACATCCCCAAAGAATGACTTTGGCATTGTAATTGGTAGCATCTGTAATGGTTATAAAAACCTTGGGAGACACACCTCCCACTTCATCTTTGATCAACAGTGGACCACCTACGCTTTTGTCAGCTTCCAAAGACATTTCGATTGCAAAAATGTTAGTGGCCCTTAGCTCTGACTGTACCCTGTATAGCATCAAGATACCTTCGGGCGTTTGTGCGCTTTATGAATATGAAATCAATCCAATATTAAATCAATCAATAGGCTGATTAATGTCAACCATTAATTAAGTGTAATTCCCAGATAAGAAGATAGTGACAGGAAGCACGTCGTTGACTGTCCAGAACATTTCTCAGCAAGCTCTTTTTTTAGTACCAGAGATGAACATAACACAGCATTTTCTTTTGGTCAACTGATAAGCCCCTAGATGTCACATCATGTGAAAAGTTGCAAAAATGTTGTAATAATGTTGGGGTTGTGGGTAAAAGCACTGCATCATCTGCATAGCTGTGAAGCGGTAGACTCCTACTCCCACATCTGTGTGCAACCCGCTCATGGCTGTGCAGCTACTTGCAGGTTAAAAAGGAGGGGGCGCAATCTCATACCTCGCTAAATCCCATTCATAACCCACATCTTTTCACCGAATTCACGCTCAATGACATACTGGGAGCATAGTTTGGGGTTTTCATGCAAGGCCTCAAAATATACAACAGGGGTGTGGAAACCTTCATTTTACTGAGGGTTCTCCAAAGGATTCTTCTGCCCACCTGGACACAAGAAGAACTCAGATCCACAAAGACGGGAGATCCCATTTGCTTCACATATTTAGCTAAAATAAAATATACATTTAGGCCCTAAATAGCAGTGCGAGTACCTCCCTTAAAGGCAAGATGAATTTCATAGAACATATCCTTTTCCTAAATCTATTGCCTCTTCCTTTTCAATATTGCTGAAAACAACTTCAAAGTGCCCTCCGATAAACTAACAGGGCGATATGAGGAAGGAATGGACTTGGTATCCTTTTTATGTATTCACACTATAGTCCCAACCTTCCAACTCTGTGGGACATTTTTTTAGATTATTGCATTAAAACTAGTACTGGAAATGAGATCCACAGGTCAATCTGAAAACAAAAGATGTCATTGGCGACCGCTTCATTTTCTAGCGTTTATTAAGTCCTTGGTCTGCCTATAATATTTGTCTACCACTGACCAAAGCTTGACTGTTTGCTGAATAAAGTGCATCAAAATGATTATTCCAATCCCATCAGAGAGATAGACCTCTGAGACGTATTATAGCAGTATCTGATCGGTAGCAAGAACAGAGAATTATCATTTGGACCACTTGGGAATCAAACTGTCAGAATTGGGATTGCCCTTACAAGATGCTAGTTGGTAAGACAGTTGATGCTGAATGAGGAAAGGTACATTAAGTAACTACTTGTGTCAGATGGTGGCCTTCCTCCATAAACCCAATGTCTCCAGAGCTCTGGTTCTTTCCAGGCTGGATTACAGCAACAGCCTCTTCCTTAATCTTCCTCTTTCCTCCCTCCGCCCTCTTCAATTAATCCATAACAGGACTGCAAGAATTATCCTTGGCCTCAAGCCCAGGGACCGTGTCTTGCCAGCTCTAAAAGCTCTCTACTGGCTCCTATGGCTGCAAGGATCAAATTCATGACCGTCTGCATCATTCACAAGGCATTCTGGGGCCTGGGACCTCTCTACATCCAACATGCTCTCCCTAAATACCTCCCTGCTAGAGTCATTTGGTCCTCTAGCTCCAACACTCTGGAGATAAGACATTACTCTAAGCTAAGAGTGGGGTGTAGATCTCCCTCTGGAACAGCCTGCCTGTCCCTCTCCATCTTGAAGTGAATATCCTTAAGTTCTTGAAGCTTCTCACAACCTTCCTTTTCCCCTCCCCCTTCCCTGTTCTCCTATTTTGCTGATCTCCACCTGCCATTGCAACTGGTTGCCGTTGTCCACTATGTGTCTTACTGCAGCCAGGCCCTCCTTCAACCAGTCTTCCCTCTGCATGCTTTACCAGCACTTGCCCTCGGGTATCCTTCCCTGATCAGTCTACTGATTGTGGTCCACCCCCGTCCTCGCAGTAGTTGATCCCTACCCATGGTTTTCCTTGGCACTTGCTCTCCTGGACTCCCGCTAGCACTTGCTCAGCCCCTGAGGCTCCCTCCTCTTGCACTTCCCCCTCAGCTCTCTATATCATCCCTTCGCCCGATCCCTGCAGCACTTCTTATTGCTACACTTGCACGACCGTCATTGTTGTTTTTCTGCCTGCTCCCCCACCCCACACACTCTTTTGCTTTGTGGTAACTGGAAACACTTTCTGCTGTATAGGTGCCATACAATTGTTCATTACATTAAAATAAACATACCCAATCCTTTTGAAATGTATTGGTAGCTAGGGTATAATGACTAAGCCCTCCTGAAATCGAAATAGCTGACTTTAAATTGTAAAGTGGGGGCCACTTCAACAAAACTGCAGAAAAACAAAGGTCCAAGTAGTTTTGGCAAACTGTAGCATAGGGCTTGAGTGTTGAAAACGTAGCTAAATCACATATGACAAAATATGGATCTTGGGTTATGCTTGGAAAGATCATTTTATACCAATCGCTGCAAATGTCACTAGTTCACAATAAAAGGAGGATTAACAGCACACCCTTTTTATGGAATAAAATACAACATATGTTAGAAAATACGGTAACAGGCTTTTAGTGCTTCAGAGCTATCGTCCAGAAAAAAGCTTTCAAAAGTTGTGCAAATGTACGTCGTTCGTGAAACAGCTGGGTTCTGATAGCACTATACCACTGCTACATAGAGGTCAGCTTACCCTCTCATCTTATCACCATACGTGCATCGCGCAATGGTAGGTGGGCAATGTTTTGCCAACTTGGTCCTTGATTATTTATGAACATTGGGCTTCCGTATAAATCTTGTTGAGTAATGCCAAGAGCGTTTCATTCATAGTGGTTGAAGGTATGGCCAAGCACAAGCTTATGTCGATGTCTTCATTAGTATGCCCTTAGCAACAACTTCAATCTCACGCGTTCTCCTCCTGTGCCGCAATGTCGGAGGAATATAGAATTCATAATCAACTGCTATGGCCTCACTGCAGGAGGAGACAGCAATTGCTTTGCAAGTTATATGTATATCCTTTTTGGGATACTGAGAAGAGAGCATGGTAATCTTGTTCCCCTCCTGCCACCACTCTACATACACCCCCTGCAACAGGGGTCCATATAGGACAGTGCAGGGGTGAAGCTCTGCTGTGGGGGATACACAGAACATAATACATACATGCCAACATTCAGATGCACCTGGGAGGGAGATTTCAACAGGGAAATCGGGAGACGCATATTTCCCCGTAGGAATGCACTGGGGCTAAAGTTATTTTAGTCGCGAGACCGTGAAAAATAGCAATATTTTTCACCTACAAATCGGGAGTCTCCCGCCTAAATCGGGAGGGTTGTCATGTATGCATAATATTAAAGATGGATAACATTACACTACACAGTGTGCTCCGCCTTCGAGTTCTGAGTGACATCGTAGACAACTTTGCCCTCATTGTCTATCAGATGTCACTCCGTACCTGCTGAGTGCAATATCCCTGCAGTTCATAGGTACCAATCAGTGCTTCAGTAGGTTCTATGCTTTCATGGATTATACTAGGAAGCATACTTTGTCTTAGTGTATGGTTCACTATTCTTCAGCATTTCACATGGCTGTGGCCAGAGTTGAGGGAAAATGTGCATGGACGGAACATCATTTAGCTCTAGTCAGGGAGGTCCAACTAAGGGTTGGGAGAGTAGAGGGGGAGTCAGCACAAGCAGGATCCCTTTTAGGTAGGGGGTTATAACAGTGCTACGTTGTTTGTGCTTTTCTGTTTTAACAGATTTACTCGGAATTTAGTGGCAGCACAAGAAAATATCACGGTGTGGCCTCTCTAATAAGGATTATTCATTTTCAAGTAGGATTTTTGTCAGTTATGTGGTTCTCCTATAAATTGCCCTAATTGAGTTAGAGTGGTTGGCATGCACCTAAGTGGAACCATCAAAGAACAAGCTTTGGCAAAGCCAATATCTTTGGCGTTTACTGCTGTTCTTTGTATTTTGTATTTATAGGCCCCACGGGGCAAGGAGGAGAGTGCACAGTTTCAAAGGAGGATCTGATAAGGGGCGTGGTTTTGCAAGAGAATGTGAAGTAAGGAGAATAGAGCAAAGGTGGAAGCTATTGATGGAGGGCGCCATTGATGATGAGCAAGAGGATATATGAGAGAGAATGGTTGAGAGTGAGAGGGTAGGAAATACAGTGAGGATGGGAAAGGAAGTATGAGAGGGGATAGGGAATGGGGGGGGAGTGGGTGGATTGTAGATAGATTTGGTTGGGTGGAGGTATAGAGAGTGGTAGCATGGGTGAGTGTTGTAGAGAGTGTGGGAGTAGGCTGGGTGAGGGTAGAGAGAGAGGGCTTAGGGTGGGTGTGGCTTGAGGGGGTGAGGGTAGGGTGGTGGGTGGTTGTAGACAGTCTGGCATTAGTGTGGCTGGGGCTAGAGAGGGATGGAGTACTATGAGAGGGTGGGGGCAGGGTGGATAGGGGTGGGTGAAGTTCTAGAGAGAGTGGAGGTTGGGTGGAGTGGGTGGTTCATGGTAGTTGACTGGTGGCAAAAAACATGAAGAACAAGGCAGCCTCGGGAAGACTTCTCAAAAGTAGCCCAAAATAGGCCAAACAAAACAAACCCAAAGACCACACTTTATGTTATGTTATATTAATCCATATTTACACTGCACCCATAACCACCATTGTGGCTTTTTTGGCACCTGGCCTTGTCCGACAAATTGGCATTTTGTGACGCTGCTAGAGTTTTGCAAGACCTTAGAGCGTGGAAGGTAGGTTACAGGGATAGGAACAGGGTTGATAGGAAAGAGGGTTTATACAATAGAACAAAACAGTTCAGAGGAAGAAAAACATTTGGGAAGAGGGGGAATGGGATATGGTTGCGGTAGTGGAGATGTGTATTTTGGCTGTAATTAGCTGTATGTGAGAGCAGACCTGCCTACATTTGAAATGAAAAAACCCGGAGAATGATGATCATCCGACGTCACACCCAGACCCACACCCACTGAGGACTCCACCCACTTGCCATGTTTAAAAATGATTTTATTTTAAATAAATTACACCTGTGGGCGGAATCCTGGCTTGACTGTTACAGAAGGGGCCAACGGTCACAAAACGCCTTTGGTATCTATGTAAAATAACAAAAGCAGTGGGCACACAGACTAACGAGGGACATCTGGACACAGGGAGCAGCCTCCTGGGGCTTGACAGCGGTTGGAACATGGTGTCAATAAACATTCGGCAGCCTACATTTAAATTCTCTATTGTCATAATTGTCAACTGTTAGCTGAAGTATGAATGTTTTTAAAGTGGATGCTCTCTTTTGCTAATGCTTACAGGTCCAGAGGACATGGATGCCATTTGGAGGTCGCCAGGGGTTGCAACTGCAATCCCTGAGTTTGCCCTTGCTACCCATGTGGTCTTCCTTGCTACCCCTAAAAATAAAAACAAAAAACAAAGATATTTTTTTTTACATTGAAGCTCCTGGCCTGTGGCCAGTGCTATGTGGCTCTTTGTTTCTGGAGAGGCTGGAATTTATGTTAATGCCTCTGACTTAAAAAAACAGGGGGCTCCAGAAGTGTAACACTTTGAGCAGTGACCCTAAGTAAGAAGGAATAGGAATAACACATAATGGGCCTCATTACGACCCTGGTGGTACGGAGTGAACGGCGCCGTAAAAGGTGCCGGCGCCGTTCACTCCGTACCACCGCATTACGAGTTCCCCTCGCGGGACACGGTAAGCACGCCTGGGAAAACCAGGCGTGCTTACCGGGTCCCACGAGGGGAAGAGGGAGCAAACAACGGGCCATCTCGTAATGGCCCGTTGTTTGCTCCCTCTCCCATTCCCATTCAGCCCTATGGGGGCTGAAATGGAAATGTGGAAGACCGTGTCCGGGTCCTTGGAGGAAGAAATTACCGGGCCTTCCGAACTCGGAATGGCCCCGTAAGTCCTCATTCTGAGGACCCGGACCCCGACGCAAATTCGGCGGCAGCCATGCCGCCAATAGTGGCATGGTTACTGCCAAACTCGTAATGAGGGCCAATATGTCTTTCTGGAATTCTATACAATAATTGCTAGACTCACTAAAGATGTGAAAGGTCATGTTCTGTCGCTTCCATGTTGTCACTTTGGGGAGGGATCAAATTACATCCCTTCCTGTGATGTTTGTCAGAGGTCAAGGGCCATGTGATGACACTTCCGCTACCCCTGGCATTTGGGGTCTGGGCCATTAGTGTAGCATTTCAGATGCACCGTTCAGGACGCCAAATGTGGGTGCAGCCACACCGTCTGTGTCTCCATTCACACACACACACACATATGATTGCCCGCAAATGTTTTGTTTGTAGCCAATCACATGGAAGTGTTGGTGGAGTAGCAGGGTCTCTGGAAACCCCAGAGACACCATGCACCTCTGCAGCGATCCAGAGAAGAGCCTATATACACTAAGTCTCTGGGCTAAACCCAGACTCTAGGCAGGTCTGTGTGAGAGAGAAAGCCTAACTAGTGTGCAGCTCGTTTTAGAGTAGAATTCACTGTGATGGCATTATCTCGACCCAGTAAAGTATGCTACTGGATATAGTTGGCTACTGTTTGCATGACAGTCTTAAGAGCTACTCAAACACCTAGTTTTGTGGAGTATTTCACAAGGTTAGTTTTTAAGAAACACTCCCTCTATCAGGGAAGAACACTAGGCTTGCCAGATGTGTCGGCGCCAATAGTTGGACGTGTATAGATGTAAGCGAGAGGAAACATGAGGTAAGTGATAGGTGCGAGGAGGAGACTTCATGGGCTGACAACATACAACAACAAAAGCCCTAAATACCATGAGCCAGGTATAATTTCTCATGACTTAAAATAGATTAAACTAAAATATAAGAAGTGTAATGTAAGTGATTTGCATACTTTAGTTTGCACCTGTGCGCAATGTTATTGGAAAATCCCAGATGCAGTTGAGTAAATATAGGAACTTATTTATGTATTTATTTTGTTATTTTTCATTCTTATAAAGCGCTACATGCCCATGGGCATCATAGGGCAAAAATAACAAATCAGTGGGAGTCAGACCAAAGAAGTGGAAGGCAATTAGTCTTCTGAATTAAAGAGGAGAGTTTGGAGGGCTTTCCATTCATGCAGTGCATAGGTTTCAAAAAAAATTCTGCAACATTTTTTTTCAGGTGGTAACGTGGTTGATTCAATGTGTTGTTCTTGCTGGAACACAGCACTCATGTAGGTTGTCTAGCAGTAAGCCTGTTAGTCAGGTACTGTGGAGCTCTGGAGATCTGACATTTATTGGTGAGGGATAGGAACTTATGCCTGATTCTCTGTTGGACTGGTAGCCAATGTAAGCTCTTTCTGAACATGAAAACATGGCCACGCTTGGATAGTCCATGGATTGCCCTGACAGCACCGTTCAGAGTATTCTGTCATCGGAACAGGTTGGCTTGTGAAGTGCCAGTAAGCAGGCTATTCCAATAGTCCAACCCTGAGTTGGCTAGTGCGGTGGCCAGTAGGGATCTTTTTTTTACGGTAAGGTAAGGCCTGATATGATGAAGTCATTTCATTACATAGCCGCAGGAGGAACGTATGTTTGAGAAATGTTTCATGGGCAATTCAGAGTCAAAAATGACACCTAGAGTTTTCGCAGATTTACTGACAGGGATCAAGTTGCCAGAGATAGAGAAGTGGGAGTACATAATATCATGTTTTTTAGGCGAGGGGCAGAGGAATTGATAAGAACTCTGTCTTCTCTTTATTTAATGCAAGTGAGTTGCATGCCATCCAAGTGTGAATTTCCATAGAGACCATATTCAGGGCGTTGGCATCAGTAGAGTATATCAGAGTTAGCTCAAAGAGTACTTGGGTGCAATCCACGCAATTAGCTTATTGGACACCGAGTTCATTGAGTAGATCAAGTAGTGGTCTAATATAGATATTAAATAAAGTTGGGGATAAACAAGATCCCTGTGGAACTCTGCATGTGGATGAAATGGGAAAGACCTGGGCATTCTTGACAGCTACTCTTGATGTTCTGGAGCCCAAAAAAGATGTGATCCATTAGGATGCTTTCTCTGAGCAGGTAATAATGTTTCTCAACCTTGCTTGGAGAAGGTTCTTATCAATGAGACCAACAATGAGATGTCTTGTTTTTATTAGTCACCTGCTTATTTATTGAGCACAGACATAGGTTCGAGAAGCAACAGAGTGCTTTACAGAGGTATAAACCAATACAGATACATAATGAAGCACTTTAAAGAGGTGTGCAACATTATAGATGCATAACAGCGCTTTTCAGTTTTAACAACAGCACGATATACAGTGAGGGGTAGCATTCAGAGGATCACAGAGGAGGGGTACAGGTGTACTGGGTGGTGGAGAGGAGAGTGGCGGGCAGTGTCTAGCAAGTCAGGTAGCTCCAGGGGTGACGTGATGGCCTAGGTGTTGAGGAGGAGAGACTCCTTGAAGAGGTGGGTCTTGAGTTGTATTATAAATAGTAGGAGCATGGGGGTGAGTTTGATGCCGATGGGGAGGTGGTTCCATAGTCTTAGGGCATAGGCAGAGAAGGCTTGTTTTCTTGTCCTTTCCTTTTTGCAGTGGCGGATTGCAAGTCTGTACATATCCTGTCTTCTGGTGGTGCACTGTCCACCAGAGATGCAGAGCTTCTCTACAAGGCAGCTGGCTGACTTGAGGCTGACAGCCTTATATATGATGTACCAAGACTTAAAGGTGATTTGTGCATGCCGTGGGAGCCAGTGAAGATCGATGAGGGCCGCGTTGATGTGGTCAGCTGCATGTAGAACACCTCTCAGGGGCACAAGAGACGATGACGGGAGGCCTTCGGGTAGTGCAGTGCCCCCATCAAGGTGGGATAGGACCAGTGCTTGAACAGTGGATCCAAAACTGTCCGGAGGGAGGAAGGTCTTGACATTTCACTTGCGTGAGAGCTCATACCAAGCTTTCTGAGTTTTCTTAGCTATGTGTGTCTTGAAGGAGAGGTGTTTGTTGATATGTAAACCAAGGGACCTGGCGCAGGAGGTGTGTGATGCTAGAAATGCATCGGAAGGACAGGGCCTCCGTATCCTTGCCCTTTTCTGCTTTTTTTGTAGGATCTGTTGTGTTTTCCGCGCAGGAGTTCATGTGGGACACCTCGCGGTGCAGCTCTCTCCTTTGGTTTTGGTGAACAGACCCGTGGGCACCCCTGGGTAGGGGTGCAACCCTGTGCCCCTAGTGTGTGTTTTTGGGCACCTGTGTTTGACCCACAGAGCAGGGTACGGGCTGTTGGCAGCGCTGTACTGAATTGACTGGTGCCCTGAGCGTCCTCCACTTTGGGATGCCCAGGCCCTGTCATTGGAATTGGTAGATTCCTGATGGAGAAAAAAAAGGCCCCTGTAGCCTCTTGCCTTCCATCGCCTGTTACCTTGATCTTCACAGAGTCCCGGGAAGCCCTGACTCTGTCCCTTACCCCTGACAGGCTGTTGGGTGGAAGTTATATATATGGTAGTGTGGGGAAGTGCTGACCAGACTGGCTGGAGCCTTCCCAACAACCGTATATTGTGGGTACACCTGTGGGTGGGGCCTGGGTGAATGGAGTGTGTGACGAATATGCATTCTATGTTGTGGGTGTCTAGTATCTGGTGGTTGATACAATGACTGAGACAGCCCTTCCCGAAACCGGTATGAATGCAGCATGGAGTGTTGAATGGCTTGGTACTTGTCCCAATACACATAACTTCTTGTGAGTGTCTGGAGAGAAGTAAAAGGCCTGAATGCACTGTGTGCCTGATTGGCTGCCTGCCACATGAATGCCCTTAGTAGTGATTGGATGCTTGAGTATGACCCAGCTGAATGAATGGGAGATCAACAGTACATCTGGGGACCTCTCACTGCTAGGAATCGTGTTCAGAAGCTGAAGTCCATTACGACGAGTAACTGGAGTAACTGAAGCTTGACCTTGAAGCCCTGCTGGACGAGAAGAATTGCTGTTGTCTCCTTCATAATCTGAAAGCTGCTGTGCCTCCAAGGACTGACCCAGAGAGGACTTGGTAAGGCGCCCTCTTCACGAGCTACAAGGGAACATCATACACCAGCTGACCTTTGCCAAAGCTCCCTGGTAGACAGACCTTCGACAGGCTGCCAACCCGAGACAGGGACCACTGCGGAATCCCAGAGAGACGCGCCTGGACGGTTGTCCACCAATGTCACCAACCGCCGTCGCCGACTGGAGCCGCCGTGCTCCCGTTTGCCTAAGAACTTTCGAATCCAAGGACGCTCTCGTCTGCATCATCACCGCTGTATCCTGCTGGAGATGGCATGACTGTCGATGGAGCATCCGCCGGTGGGTTTCCCGCCACCCAAAGACCACAGAGACGCCGACGACTCAACGCCCTTGCTGGGCCACAGTTCTTCAAACTCTTTGCGGTCCAGAACTATCGACACTGAGGTGCCCCGCACGCCTCTTTCTTGCAGGACATTTATGCTTCCCCGTCAACGAGCAGCGCTAGGAACGAAGCTTCCACTTCACCATCGTAGCTCAACCTGTTCTCTGCTGGACGTTCGATGACCCGTGACTCCTGCCTTAAAGGGAGGGCACTCAAGAAGGGCCATCGATTCCCTTCCAAGGAATGCTACAACTCCAGGTACTTTGGGGTTGCAGAACTATTGGGAAGTTTATGGAGAACGATATATGGACTGGGCTTGTATCTTTATTCTACAGGTTGCCCAGGTGGGGGGATCACCACACAGAGCTGTGTTTAACGGTAGTGACCAGTATTCTGCCAATTGTTCAACCATCTTGCTTTCCTTCCTCTCTCTACTGCTGGTTTCCTCTTTATTGATCTGTGTGACATTTTGACTGTATAGTTGTTGCACTTTAATGAGATCTAATAATCGTTGTGGTATCACTTTAGAACTGCATATATTTACCATTGTTGATTTCCAGAGCACAAAGTGAGTTATCGTGATATTGTATATACCTCTGAATATTAATTATATAAAGACTGTGTTTTGACCGATACAGCGTGTGGACATTCCTTTGTGGGTGCATGGGGACTACACTGTACTTAAGAACCAGCCTGCATCACCTTCCTGAGAAGCTAGGCCTTGATTGCTCGTCCATTGCTACCACAATAGAGAATCTTGGCTGGGGTCCTCTGTGCCTCTCCTTCACCATATAGCAAGCAGAATTACAGACCCCCCCTCGGTTCTTTACAAGGTGAGCTTGGGTGTGAAGCCCTCAGAGTTCATGATTGATAGCCATGTCTGTATGTCTGGGTGTTCGGTGTTGTTGGTAGGAGTAGGAATTCGGTTTTGGAGGTTTTGAGCTTCAAGTATGCACTGGACATCCGAGACTGGATCAGCGAGAGGCACATTTTGAGCCTATGGATGTCTGTGATGGAGCTGATCTTGAGGTATAGCTGTGTGTTGTCTGCCTATTCATGATGGGGATGCTGTGTGTGGCTAGGAGGGCTCCCAGCAGCTCGTTGTATAGAATGAATATCACTGGGGAGAGAATGGAACCCTGCAGGACTCCAGAGGTGATGGGTCGCATTGGCGGTCTAGACAAGTCTATCTGAACAAAGTGCTTGCGGTTGGCGAGGTAGGACTTGAACCAGCATAGGACAAGGTTGCTGATCTCCATGCGCTGATTTAGGGTGTCCATATGCGCCTGGTGGCCTACTGTGTCTAAATCAGCCGAGAGGTTGAGTAGAACTATGAAGCAGCGGTGGCTGTCATCAAGGATGCTGGGAGTGTCTTCGACCACCTGTATTGTTGCTGTCAATGTGTTGCATATGGGTCTGAATACGGATTGGTATCTTTGGAGAAGATTGTTGGTGTCGATATGTTGCTGCAGTTGTGCAGCTACCACTTTCTCGATGATCTTACCTAGGTAGGGAAGATGGGTGATGGGGCAATAGTTACCCAGGTTGTCGGGATCCAGAGTGGGTTTCTTTAGTAGAGGGAGGATTTGTCCTGTTGTGCGGGTTGATGGTGAGGTGCTTTCAATTAGGGAGCTGTTGATGATCTCTAGTTAGGGAAGGAGAGCTTCTGTGGGGAGGGTATTGAGGATGGATGCTGGGATGATGTCATCTGTATGCCATGCGGCCTTGAGGGCGGACAGGGTTTCTACCAGGTCCTCTGTCAAGAGTGTCTTGGATGTTGTCTAGGGTGTGTAGATTTAGCAAGCAGGGACATGAGGTGGGTCTGTCGATGCAGAGTGGGCATCTATGTTCTGGTGAATATTGCTGATTTTGTCGATGAAGAAGGCATTGATGACGGCGCATATTTTTCAATGTAGTGTGGAATGGCAGGATTGGGTAGTGGGTTGATGCACTGCTTCACCACTCTGAAGAGGGCTCTGCTTTTGTTGTTGCCTTCTGCTATGGTATTCTGATAGCAGGAGGCCTTGGCTGTGTTTTGGCAGGTTGCTCGGAGTTCCTTGAGGAGCACCAGGTTGGATGCAGTGCTGGAGTGGTGCCACATGTTCTCTTGTTTCCTGATGACTGTTTTGCTGACTGTTGAGTTCTTGCGTGCACCAGGGTGCTGACAGTTTTGGTTTGCAGGTGTGTTGTTTCAGAGGCACGTGTTGGTTGATGGAGGCTGAGAGGGTGGCATTGAGTGGTTCCCCTAGAGAGTCACAGTTCTGTTGGGAATGTCCATCTAAGGCGTGTTCAGTCCACGTATGGTTTAGGTTGGCAAGGTCTCCTTTGAGGGCTTCCACTGGGATGTTCTTGAAGGATCTGAAGGTTTGTCTGCTGGGTTTCTGCTGGGAGCTCTTGACTAGGGTGGTGTGCAGAATGTTGAAAGGCATGGCTAGGTGGTCAGACCAGTCAAGCGGGAGAGCTGTAGTGGAGGGAAGACAGTGCATTGATGATTAGGTCGAGGATGTTATCTTCCTTGTGTGTTGGGTCTTTCGTATGATCTGTGAGGCTGTCGATAAGGCTAAGGAGAGATTCCTTCATCGGTTTGGAGGACTTGTTGCCTGGGGGGTTGAATTCTCCTAGGACTATGTTGTTTGCATGCGTGAGGGACATGGTGGTGACCAGGTTGGTGAAGGCTCTGATGAAGTCGTGTTGGGTTTGGGTGGTCTGTAGAATAGATGGAAGTTGACTGTGTCCATCAGAGAGAGTGGGAAGTGGCAGGAGAAGACTTCAAAGGAGCCAATGTTGTGGACATCAAGTCTGGTGCGGGGCCACAAGGTCTTGTATTTGACAGCAAGGCATCTGCCTGTCTTTTTCGGCCGGTCTCTGTGTTGGATTCTGTAGCCATCGGGGACAAATATTTCTAGGATGTGAGCAGAGATAGGTGCCAGCCAGTTCTCGGTGATAAAGATGGCATCAAGGTCATGTGTAGTGATGAGGTCGGCGATGTCTGCTGCATGGGTGATATCTAAGTAGACTTTGGCGAGCATCAGCTTTCGTGTTTGGACTGAGAGGGGGTGTTGATGTGCATGAGGCTGATATGGGTGAGGTTGCTGTATTCCAGAGTCTATGCCTAAGAATAGGTGAAATGTTGTTGAGGTTGTCATTGCCTGGTGAAGGTGGGGGTGGCCTGTGAGGTTGGAAGGAAAATTCACATGTTGGTGCATGCTTATCTGTTATCTGAGCAGGGGTTTGCCATGGACCCTGCCGGTCCAAACAGGAATTTACCTTTTCTTCCTCTGCCCTTCACTTTGGACGCCCGGGTGACAGACACCTTTGATCTAAGAGTTAAGAGCAGAAAGTAAGGGGTGGGGCTAAGAAAGTGGCAGGGCTTAGGCTAGGTGACCTAAATCCACTTGCACCTGCTCTCCAACTGCAGAAGAAAGAGACTGGAGGGCTGCTTAAATAGGGAAAAGGGTTCGTAAAGCAGGAAGGCACCAACAATTTAAAATGATTGAAAGGTGGGTGGGGCTTAGGCCAGGTGACCAAAATCCACTTGCATCTAGTCACTAACTGCAAAGGAAAGAGGTGGAGGGCTGCTTAAGTAGGGAAAAAGCCAGGAAAACAGGAAGGCGCCAACAGTTTAAGGTGAGAAACAGATGGGCAGGGCTTAGGCTTGGTGACCTGGATCCACTTGCACCTGCCCACCAACTGCATAGGAAAGAGGCTGGAGGGCTGCTTAAGTAGGGAGGAAAGGGTAGGTAAACAGGAAGGCATCAACAAGGGGGTTTAGGGGGGCCAGGGCCCCCGTGTGAAACCCTGTGCCCCCCCTGGTGCCCCCCCTACCTAAGACGAGCAGTGACCATGTTCTCCCCCTACTTTTGTCGGTGCCCCCCTACTTTTGTCTTTGTCCCCCTCCGTGCCCCTCCTAAATTTGATTCCTGGCGACGCCATGTATGCCCCAGTGGCCTCCCCGCAGACCTTCTCACTCTGCATCAACACCCTGTGGAGGGTCCGGCGCGAGGTGGAGATGGTAGACTCCGAAAGCCTCCTGTCCGCCCTGGAGAAGATCGGGCAGTAGGACGTGTTCATCGTTGTCAAGACCACCAGCAATTGCCACCACTCCCAGCTGGATCACGTCTGGACATTTGGGTGTCCCACAACAAAAAGCAGCTGTTTACCTTCAAAGCAGGAGACGACGTAGGCCACAAATATTATCAACACATATTATTATTATTATTATTCTGCGCACAGCTGTAGGCCATGTCCTGCAAGACGGTCGTGGAGTACTACAATTTCACAGAATCCAGCAGGAAGTAGGGCTCCTCTTCATTGTCAAATAAGCTGTAACTGCCACTGAGCACATGTGCATCTGTTTTCTGCTTAAGGATTTAGGGCTAATTGCAGTGTTAGAGAGCTGTCTAGATAATTGGCAACAATCTTGAATGCAAAAACAATGATGCTGTCTAACCTCATTTGTCATTTTGGATACAGTAGGAGCTGTATTCTTAAAACAGACTGTGGAATAATGACACAAATTACAATTCCATCTTCCCCATTTAACCAAATTGCGTGATCCTGCACATGTCAGTGGTAGCCAGCAGTCCATGAAGTCCCCAACCGAGAAGGTGCACTATTGGTCCTAATTGCAAGTTCAAGGAAATAGAGCGGCTCAAGAAAAAGAAGAAGGAAAGTACTTCTATGGTCAGCGGGATACAGAAGGCAAAGTGGATCCTGCACTTTTTCAGAATGAGCCCAGTCATGCATGTTTAGAATTCTGAAAGTATACTTATGTTTTTGCAACAGAGAAGACTGCGCTTCAGTCAAGACAGGAAGTTTTAACACATTTTCAGTAGGCACTGGTTTGTAATTGCCGGTAGTCAACACGCCATTGAGGTGGCATGATGGAGTGAGCTCCACCTGCGAAAGGAGCAACGGCAGGCCAAGGTCGTGGACGGCGCTACTAAAACAAAGAAAGGGCGATTGATTGTCGCTACAGCAATACAGGAGGTTGCGATGCTGAGGTGGCTGTAGCAACTTTTTATGGGCTTGCCCTCCATGGAGTATTGCTTATTGGGGGAAACAACCTTTAGTTGCTTGCTCTGCACAGAGCATTCATTGTCTCCAGGAGAGGGCGGAGAAAACCCTCGTATCCACGTTTTCTCCACGGAGATAGGAAGCACAGCAAATGTTCTAACAGTGGAAGAGAAGAAGGGCGGTGGATGGAAGCCCGCAAGAAGAAGAGCATTATAAAAGTTATAGCAGGAATAGCACCAGAGGATGGTAAGATAGATGATGAGGGTGCCTGTGCTTCATAGTACGGAGGGTATACCATATTGTATGAAAAACAGAAGTTAAAAAATAAGAATTAGTAAAAAAGGAAAGATTTGGATATGGAGGCTTTGTGTCTTTAGAACTGACCAGATGAAAAATGCTGTAACTAGAACCAGTAGAAACCATGTGTAACCATTGTAATGCATCAGAGATGGTTGCCCCTTAAAATCTGCTTGGGGCCCCTCTCATATGGCCAGGGAAAGTCAGACACTTCCTGATCCTGACTATAGGGGTGGTGTTCTGTGGGAGAATCACAATTGGGAGGAAACAGCTCAGGAAGAATGGGAACAAACCCATTTCAACTCCCCCAAAGACCCCACTCTCCTAATGGTTTATTGTAAAATTAAAGCTGTAGGATAAGATGATTTGGGCATTGTGGACTTCAAGTCCCAAAATGCCCAAAGTACTGGGAAGAAGAAGAGGCCTGCAGACGCACGCGACTGCACGTGTTAGCCTAATGGAGATAACGACACACAACTGAGGGAGATTGGGAGGCCTAAAAGTACCCCTCAGGTGCTGGCCATAGAGAGCAGTAGCAGGAGGCGGAATAGTTGTGGTACCTCCATGTTGAGGCAGAAGCAGGAGCTAGGGGATAGCAGGGATGCCGGCACCACTATCGTGTGTCAAGCAGAAGACTCTCCTGAGAGTGTCTCTGCCTCCAGAGACCTTGATTGCAGAGGTCACAGAGTGGGAAGAGTGGGATTTGAAAGCTTCCCCTGAAGACCGAGGCTGCAGAGCTTCCCCCAAAGTGAGTGAGGCTCCAGTGACAGGCAAGATATGGAGAGCCTGTGGAGCGAGGAACGCTCCTCTGCTGACTGGTGCGGACCATGGGAGAACAAGAGAAGCAGGTTTCCGGCCTGCACACTGCAGCAGAAGCAGAAGACATGGAAGCAGAGGAGTGACCAGATGCACACATCAGACCCAGTGAGTACACTACTGTATGTGGCCCCGGAGCACCCCTTGATCGCACGCTGGCCAAATCTGGGTGCTCTAAGTGTGGAACTAATGTAAAATGAGTAAAGTGGCAAAACAAACCTTATTTTGAACACCAAACTGATGCAAAGCAGAATAATAATCCATTTGAAAATCAAGCTGACTTATAGAGGAGAATGTTACAGAATAAGAACTATACAAGGAGAAAAGTAAGATGTGATTATTTTTTTTTTTGTGGGTCAGAATAATTGCCAGCAACAAGGAAGGTCAACATTCCAAGAAGCCAATAAAACAACAATTGCTAATGCCAAAAGAGTATAAAACCAAGGCAAATAAAAAAAGAATGAACATTGCCAAAGGCAAGAGAGGGCAATTACAATAGCAAGCGTTTGTGAATCATACTGCCAGTGTGGAAAAAGAGGCTATAAGAGCAATTGGCTTAAACCCACATTGCCAAAGCCAAAGTTGTGTAAGAAGGAAAGAAAATCCTTTTCAGCATTTGGTTCATGAGGAAGTGGGGAACAAGTGTGTCAGGGGGGCTGTCCTTCTGACAGAAGATATTCAGGAGGAGTGGTGCATAACCTGTGTTGCATGTGGCAATTGCAAGGGTATAACACACAGCAACATTGTGTTTCTTGTCTTCCCAGAAGAAGCAGTTAAACTTGATGTTGTGAAGCAAAATGCATTTCAAATATTTTGGAAGACACCATTACCACAGAAATTCTTTCAGTAGTTAGTAGTTTCATTTTTGTCCTGGCAGGAGGGTGTACTAGGGCAAAGTTTCTTGTAGTATCAGACCTGTCAGGTGAGTGTAGCAGGTGGAAATTATTAAAGTTTTGTAGTTACAAGTCTAGAAGAAGAGGTGGCAGAACCACTAAGAAGTTTTTTGAACTGTTGCAGAATCATCCTGACAAACTAATATTGCTGAATCAAGTGTGGAACTGTTGTATAATTATCTAACATTGTTGAAACAAGAGTTTTGTTAACTGTTGCAGAACTATCCTTACAAAGAACTTTTTGTTGATCCTAATGAACTATGGAAGTATTCCTGGTTTATGAGAACAAGTCAGTGCAACTTCGAAGTGGAACTATGAACATTTGCTGCAAGACAGGATATACTTATTCCCTTGAACTGTTGATTGTAATCCTGCTTGAATTCAGGCAAGGGAAACTCTCCCAGATTACAATGAGAGATAGTTATCAGGTTGTGAATGTAGCTGTTAATTCTGTTATATTTGAATTGCCATATATTAACGTATTAAGTTGGTGTATGTACACTTGTGAGGGAGAGAAAACAGTTGTTAGAGTGTTTCCTTTAGTATATTTTGATATGCAGGGAAATCCTCATTAGAGTAGGGATAGTGAGGAGTTTAGCCAACCTTTTGAGTTAATGAAATTGTGTCTTTTGAAAACCCTTCACGAAGGTGTCTGCCTCACATTTCTGATGGGATCAGAATCGATTGACACAATTTGGGGGACCACTACGTTTGAGAAACTTAGCAAAAGAGCCTCCACACTAACTCTAGCTTCTGAGCAGTCTATAGGCTTTGATAACTGCAGTAGTAGAGGAAAATTAATTAAACCAGTATATTTTCTTTCTACTAAGGTACTGAATGACATGTCCTCTCAGTGCTGTTTAAATGCATTCCAGTTGTTAACTGTAGAAGTTTCTTCATCTTCATCGTCAAGAAAGAACTGCTGCTGAAAACTGGTAAATGACTTAATCAATTGATTGTCTTGTAACAGTATGTTATTGAAGTACCATCTACTGGAGTGTTTGTGGATATTAAGAAAATCAAAGGTGGTAATAGCGAGGGCATGATCAGAAATAATAATGATGGTGATATAAGAGTCAAGAATAGTGTGTGCCAGTGACTTGGTAACACGTATATAGTCTAGCCACGAAAGTGAGTCACGGGGCAGAGAATGAAGCATGACATCAAAGTCTGTGGGGTGTGAAAGTCTCCAAGTATCTGACAAACCAGTGTCTGAGATACAGTGGATAGATGAATTGTGGGATTTGGAGCCTCGGAAGACACATCTGTTTTGTTTCACAGAGTCCCAGAAATTGGTTTCTGGCACAGTGGGACACAATTATATTCATAATCGATATATATAATATTAGCCCCAATCTGTAATAAAGGGACAAAACAAGCATATAGATGTCATGGCTTGTGTAATGCACCATTTAAGAATCAGTTCAATACATATATGGAGGATACATAAGGGAGATGGGGAGTCAAACGAACCTGACATTTGTAGCAAATAGCAGAAGAATAAGAGACATAGAGAAAGATAAAGAGATTGAGAAGTACTAACATATAGGTGATAAGATAGGTGTCAAGTTAACACAGAGAGATGAACAGAGAAACATTGAGACCTAGGTGACACCTGGTCGGGCTTCCTAATGAGTCCTACAGGATGAAGGGCACCAAAACCACAACAACCACACCAGCAAACTAAATCACAAAGAACTGAATATGGAGTCAATGCCGGCAGAGAAAAACAGGAACAATATGATGATAAGGTAAGATAGTCTGAATGGAGAATCAGGTGTCAGAGATAGAGGGCACAGATGGAGTAGAAGTATCCATGCTGTCAGCCTTGAGGGATCTTATAAAGGATTTGAGGTCTGTAGCATCATCAAAGACAGACATTCTCCAATTATGTGTGACTTTGAAGATACAGAGATGGAAAATACCATATCTGATATTGAGCTGCTTAGGGGCAGGATGATATGAGGGCATTCCTTTCACCGTTGTGCAGTCATCCTGAGAAATGTATATCCTGTTGCCTTTCCAGATAATAGTGTTTTTTTCCTTTAGCTTTGGAAATGATAAACTGCAGCTGTGTATATTCCAAAAATAAAAAAAGAATAAGAGTACGCGGCATGGAATGATGTGCATGAGCAGATTTTAGGGGCCCAATTCTATGTGTCTGTTGAATATTGAGGACGATATCCGGTGGAATGTGGAGAAGGGGCAAAAGCATTTTCAGCAGAAACAAGATGGCGTCTTTCCCTTCACCTCCTTCAGGTAGTCCGTTGATACGTAGATTATTCCTGTTTCCTCGATTTGCAAGTACTTCATAGTGCCTCTGGAGCTCTTTAACAGTACTTTCGAGTGATATTACTCTAGGACAGCAATCTTCCACCATGCTTACTCTTTTTTCCACATCTATTTTCAAATGTGTACCATCTGTCATCGAGTTGTTGCAGTTTTAAATTGTTAGTCTCAATGAAAGGCTTTAAAGACCTTATCTCCTGTAATAGTAATTCCATGCTGGGGTCAGAGGAATTGGATGGAGGATGGGAGTCACTTTTGGGCTTTTTTATTGTGGCTGGGGATGAGGCAGACTGGGGGTCCCTGTTAACCTGTGCTAGCTTTTGCCTGCATTTTCCTGAAGCCATGATGCATCTCAGTATAGTCATGTGTAATGTCCCAGAGAATATAGGGTTTTGGCAGGAGAAATCTGTGGTGGTGGTGTGAGTAAAAGCAAAAGTGGTACTCTAGTGAAGTTTACACCTGTATGAAGCTGGGGGAATGACAAGCAGCCACAACCAAATGATGAGATGGGAATATAATATAAGAATTCTCACCGCAGCATAAACAATTGTTGCAGACAGAGATTAGCCTTCTTTTCCTGTTTATTTGCTGCTTATTATTTTCTGCCCAGCAGATGGCATGGGAGAGAGCCTTACTCCGGAGACTTCGGGTGTTTCCTGATGAGGCTTGCCAAGTTTCTCCTCATCTGTGTCAGCTCTCCACACAGATGACTGTTGCAGCGGGGCTCGGAAGCATTATATTGGCGTATGCGCCAACAATACCAAGGAAAATGGTATCGCTAGACACCCAAGAAGAAATGCAACCACCAGGTATGAAAAACATTTTTTAGAAGGTTAATGGGACACTGCAAGCATTTGTTAAATGGTGTCATGGCGGGAGGTGTAAGATCATGGAGCCATCCGTCTTGGTGTCAAGCCACACCCCCATCATTATCTTCAAGGATAGCGAAAATGGGATCCCTTTTAGAGTCTTATGTGGATGGCATTGCTTGCCAGAAAGTATCCCCTGCACAACGGGCAACAGCAGGAGGCCAGCCCTTGGCACTGCCCATGCATGCTTATGTCTCATTTGTTGTAAAATGCACGCTCATAGATTCTCCTACTTTTTAAAACAGGATGCAGGGTGATGGGGTATTTATATTTAACATATTTTGTTTAGCATTGTTTATTACAATGACTGCGCAGTAATTCGGGTACAGGGATCAATGACAAACAGTGTTCCGTCTGTAACCGGTATTCGCACACATGGGAATTCCAAGCCTATTTCCTAAATGGAACTTTCAGTGGCCACTGTGGCTAGGACTAGTGATCCATAGCTGTGCGTTTACAATGGAGCCTGTGGTGAGAACAGCATTCATTCCAGTCAGAGCATAGTGTGCCTCGTATGTACTCGAGGTCTCCCTCTTAATCAGAGGCCTGGCGTGCTATCAACACACAGGAGCAGTGGGTCCCAAGTGACAAGCCCTCCAAATATTACAGGGGCACAATTATGTTGGGGGTATAGCATTTGGGTTGCAACAGATTCCATCCACTGAAGTACAAATGTCCAGGTAGCTACTTGCTCCTAAAAAGTCAGTACGAGCTTGCCTGTCCGGATACAACGGTACCAGTAAGCATGCCGGTACTGTTGTATCCAGACTGGCAAACTCAGAGTTGTGCTCGTGGGTGCCTTTCATTCCGCCAGGTCTGACCTGGCAGAATCAAAGGCGCCCGCGAGCACAGCATGTCGGATACACCGTCACCGTTATGAACAGTGCTGGTGCATCCGACCTCCCCATTCCCATTGAGCCCTATAGGGCTCAAATGGGAATGAGGAAGAATTATTTCCGACGCCCAGGAATGGGCAAATACCAGGTCTGGCAGGGCCGTAATGACTTGGTAATTACCCATTTCTGAGCGCCAGATATAAATGAATACCGGCAGCTGCCGTGCCTGTAATACAGGCATGCCTACCACCGGCCTCGTAATGAGGCCCAGGGACTTGACAGTCTCAATTTGTGAATCTCGTGTGACCACATTTTCTACTCGCTCTACCCTCACCCACCGAATCCCCACTCTCCCTACCCCTGAAAATCCACCATACCCTGTCTACCACCACCCACCCAACCCACACATACCTTCCCCCAAACTTTCTACCCCCACCATCCCTACCCCTGCTTTCTCTACTGATACCTCTGCTCACTAGAACCCCACCTACTCACCCTACCCCCACTCTCTGCCCCCACTATAACCCACCAAGCACCACCATACCTACCCCTACCAATCCAACACTCTCTACAACCCACTCTCTCACCCCACCACCACTCTCTACACCTCTCATCCTTCCTCTCACACACTTGCATTATTTATCACACTCTCACTCACAACCTTTCTCACTCAAATGTCCTCCTGCTCATCATTTATGGTACCCTGTATCAATCGTTTCCTCTTGCTTGCCTTATTCACCTTTCTTCTCATTCCCTAGCACGCCAGTGCCTCTTAACTCATCCTCCTTACACCCTGCTGCCAATAAATGCAAAATGCAAAGAACAACAGTAAACACCAAAACTATTGGCATTGGCAATCCTTGTTTAAAGTTGGGAGTACAATTATTTTTAGGGAGTAAAAATGTAAGTCGAATTTCCAATGAGAATAAAAATATGTTTTAATAAAACATGTGTAATGAATAATTATATCTTTGCACCAAGCTATTCATGCACTTTAAAAGATGCATGTTTACTTCTTCAAATCAGGCAGTTATAATAGTAGTTTCTTCCTGCGGTAATACCTGCACTACTGGTCCAAGCATATACATAGAGCTGTATGGGTGAAAGCAGGGGCACACAGCTCTACATGTCTATTTCATATTTTTTGCTGGGAGTATTTTCACTCCATATTTTGTGGGGATAAGTGGTATTTGCCTATTTGTAGGAAGTACACCCCTTATCGGTAGGGCTGGCTGTGGCTTGAGCAGATGTATTATGGCTAAGGGCATGTATGCTCGTCCTGAATTCCCGTAAGGAAGCATTATAGGCAGCACTGGCTCAAGATGCACGCAGGTGCGACCGCACAAGGGCGCCCTCACTTGTCACAGCAGATAAAGGGTGCCTCGCTTTCAGTTTACATGACACTGAGCTGTAGGCTCCAGGTCATTGTCATGTAAACTAAAGTATCGGTCTGGCTCAGCGCCTATTATAGAAGTATGCTGCCCCTTAAACACACTTTACTAGAACTGTAGGAGGCTCAATTCTGTTGTTCTGCTGACACTATCACAAAGAAGTGTCAGCCGAACAACAGAACTGAGCTCCCTGCTGCTTCATTTTTAAAAGTCAGGGGGCCAGGAGGAGGAGCGGCGGGTAGGGGGGCTCTGAACAAACTGGCACAGGGTGCTGGCAGACCTGGGGCCATCACTGATTGTAGGCTTCACTCACTGTCACACTTAAAAGATCCTGAAATGTCATACCGAGTTACAAACCTATCCTGCCAGGCATAAACACGTGGCTTCGTTAATTACTCCCCTTTGTTACTGGGTTCTGAATCTGTGACATGCATATCCTGATCTCTGCAGCACGCACATTAAACAAACTAATTAGATGAGCTAACAATGCAGTGAATGAACAGTGATTTAAAAATCCAGCAGCCACGGCATTGCTTTGTTGACAATGGAGGGGGCAGGAGCCCCTGTACTTACCAGAATTCCAATAAACCACTGACTCAAAGGCTGCATTTCGAGAATTAACAGCGTTTTATGTTCCTGCTGCTGACTCCTCACAATGGGGTCCTCCAACGACACATGTACGAGCCTGGCGTTACTTCTGTACTTGCAGCCGCACTTTTGGGGCCCTGGGCACAGACATCTTTGGGCCCCCTCCACCAAACCAAAGGAATTAAGTGATCATGAATATCTGCCCCCACCCCTGCCGCAATCACAACCCATAGGTTGATATGCTGCCTCACAGCATTAAAAATAAAAATATTTACTCCCTTTATGTCCCCTTACCCCATTCTTGCTCAAATCAGAATGATAAACAAGTACCATTTGAAGGCCAACATTATCAGTTTACGAAGAGGTTACTTCTGTTTTAGCATAGATTCAGGAGACCTTTTTCAATAGAATCCAGGAAGGTATGCAGCCTGATGTATTAATGCAGGACTGTATGTAAAAGGTACATGTAACCCAGAATAGGCCGAAAACTCACATTTGCTGCCTCACAGAACGCAAACGTGCTCAAGCATGGATAGAGGAGACCAAATGGTAGGAAGGAGAAAGCTACACATAACATAGCTTGGATAGTGGATGCAGATTAGAAGCTACCAGGAAGGTGTCTGTATCCAGAGAGACTAAGATTATAAGTGGGACATGTTTTTCAAATAGGGTTGCCATTAGAGATCAAAAGAATAAAGTGCCTGTGGTGTGCAATATATCAATGCTTACTATTATAGTGGAAGCTATCCTATAGCCAGTGAAACTATGAGTGAGGCTGTTTTGAAGATTATACCCTAAGAAGGAAATATCTCTGAAGGGCTGAACATTTTAAAAGCTTTAGGGACTGGCAAGCTAGGCAATACCATATTAAATTAGATGCACAGCATTATACACACTGGTTATGCAGTGAATCTGATTTTTTGCCAATTCTGCAATTTCTTCATTTGAGCACTTTCATTACCAGTTCTTATCTTGAATTAAAATAATCTCATTTTATAAAACTGACTTGGAAAGTACACCAATCACATTACCAAACATGACAATTTTTAAAACAAAATATTATAGAGTGGTGTAACAGAACGTTTCTAGGTTAATTCTCTCCATCATCAAGAGAAGTATATCAGTACCAGCATACCAGTCACTGTGAATTAACAGATTTAATCTGGGTTGGTCGTTTGTATTTTAAATTTACATAGTTCCAAAATACTGGCTTGTGATATTGTAATTTATAAACGTGCAGTAAAACCTTTGACTTTTACAAAAATGCAAAGCGTTTTTTTATGTCAAATGAGCAGACTTTAAAATATGCTTGCCCGAGTCCTGCACCATCTGGTCCGCTCCCTTCTGTCTACAACCACTTCCACTCAAACGGCCTACAAAGAAGAAAGATCAAGTAATGGGCCACCAGCATGCAAGGAGGCACACTTCACAGAAGACAGTACAGTAATGTACAAGATATTAGATGATTTGACCAGGATCACTGTATTGTCTGCTGGAAAAGCCAGGATACAAACATGAATGCTTTGGTTCCAAATTTGGATACTTATTCATTTCTTGGACTAACAGTTTATGCTCATCGTTGGAGGTGATTGCCTAGGTTTTACAACACCCCATCTAAGCAAACACATTTCTAGACCTTCACCATAAGGATGGCATGTTTGTTTTTATAGCAACCCCTAACTGATGCAGGTGCATTGCTGATAATAGCACCTGTTGTGCTGCAAGACCAAGTACATACACAGGCATAGGAAAGGCTAGGCCAGACTTACATGATTCCTGGATGCCCCAGTTGGTTTATTATCCCAAGGATCATAAGAACTATGTGGGAAATTGGGTATTCTATCAACCAACTGGGGCATCATGGAATCCTGTAAGGCTGGCAGAGGCTTACAGGAATGTGCTATTTTAATCTTGTATACAAACACATATCTCAGCAATGAGTGCTTTACACACTGAGCTAACTTTTGAACCATTATGGCACTCAATTTACCAATATGCATTTAAAATTTGGCTATTACACATGATTCCCGCAGGAAGGAAAGAATGCTACAGGAGTTGTGTCACAAGGAACAAACACACAAACTATATATACCAATGTGAACACAGCAAGCATTACATGATTAATTGTTTGCGGCAGAAAGTACTTGCCAAGAGAGACAGGCAATAGGTTTAGAGTCTCAGCACCATGCCATCAAATATCCTGATGTGTGCTATTTAAGTCTGGTGAACAAAGGAATCTTACTTGTTTAGATCAGGCAGCCTTGTGGCGCCCCCTCCAGGGTGGGGGTCCTGGGCAAGTGCCCCGTTTGCCCTCCCATAAAAACGTCTATGCAGCCGCTGGGGGATCGCTGCTTGAACTGACTTCGAATTTATTCAAACATCCCAGCATCAAGGCCTCCAGGACAGAGTGTGAAATATTGGGCCTTTCGGTGAAGATGTACAAAAATGGACCATGTGTGCCACCTTGCAATGAGACTTACTATAAGGGAACAACAATTTAGGGACTGACAATTTTGAGAGGTTAGACAATACAAGATTAAAAGAGATGTCCAGGATCACACATTGGTTAAGGGGAGAAGCTGGGATGTGTGCCAACGCTGCAGTTTCAGCATTAGATACATAAGAAGAAAGATAAAGTAATCGGCTAAATGATGCCATCAGCATGCAAGAAGGCAAACTTGAAAGAAGACAGAACACTAGTGTAGGAGATATTAGATGGTATGACCAGGAACACTGTATTGTCTGCTGGCAAAGCTAGGATACAAGCATGAATGTACAAATAAATACAAAAAAAGTAGGAGGCACCCATTTCTCAAAAAAACACGGCATGATAACCTGTTCAGTGGTTTTTAACCACTTTGAGAGGTCACAGCTATCTGTTTTTTGCTTACTGTACCTTTCACAGATGGGAAATACCAATTTGCATATCAGTCTTTGTCCCGCCCACACGGGCAGTCCAGCACCGAAATGCTATGGCAATTCCTTTCTGAACAAGAGTACCAACAGCAACCCCATACACATGTTTCAGCCTTGTTGGGCCTCATCAGTGAGGTGGAGCTGTGCCTTTCTGAGCACAGTGAGCAGGGAGTCCACGTCTTGTTGCCCCAGGTAACTTAAGGTGACCAACCCCAAGTTCCTTGCAAAAATACAAAAAAGCTAGCAGGCGCCCCTCTCTTGAAAGAACACGGCATGATAACATGCTCAGTTGTTTTTAACCACTTTGAGAGTTTGCAGCTATCTGCTTTTCGCTCACTGTACCTTTCACAGATGGGAAATAACCATTTGCATATCAGTCTTTGTCCCGCCCACATGAATGCTTTGGCTTCAAATTTGGATACTTATTTACCTCTTGGACTAACAGTTTATGTTCGTTGTTGGATGTGATGGCCTAGGTTTTACAACAGCCCATCTGAACGACCCACTTTCTAGACCTTCACCAGACACGTTAATTTTTATGGCAACCTCTATCTGGTGCAGCGACATTGCAGATAATAGCACCTGTTGTGCTGCAAAACCAAGTCAGGTTTATAAACTTCAGACATAGGAAAGGCTCAGCCAGCCTACAGCAATGTGCTATTCTAAACTTGCATATGAACACATATCTCTTCTCTACAATGAGTGATTAACACAGTGATCTAATTTAGGAACTATAGTGGCACTCAATTTAACAATATGCATTTAAAATGTGACTATTGCACAAAATCAACATAATTCCCACAGGAAGGAAAGAATGCTCTGGGAGTTGTGCTGTAAGGAACACACAAACTCTGTATACCACAGTGAACACAAAGCATTACATGATTAATGTCCCTGTTTCCATGCCACCCAGATATTCTCAGTTCAGAATCCCTATTCCCTCTCTTTCTCTAGGGTAATCCTCTCAAGATGCAAACTGTTTGATTTTTGTCTTACAATTACCACAATTAAATCTCAAGAGAAAATATTGTGGATGAATTTCCAATCCGCTACTGAACATTTGAAGAAAATTTACTTGAAAGCTCTTAAATTGTCCAAATCCTGTTGGGTGAATTCACTAGAGGGTTTGAGGTGAAAGTGTGGAGATAGATCTTTGATCTTTGACCCTGTACTCTGCTCAAAGATATTGCCACAGAAGTGGGACTTTAAAATAACTGAGTGAATTCAGGCTCTGTGTTTCGCCAGGAACACTATGGCGCTTGTGAAACGCACATGAAACACCTTCTGAATAAAGTCTAATGGATTATTACAGAGTTTGAAAGACAGAGAGTCAAATTCCACTGTCAGAAGATTATACCAAATATTTATCAAGAAGTCTGTATGAATTGTTAACTTCCGGGTGAAAAAAAAGGTTTTTAAAGTTATGTTCCTGGACTCAGATTTGAGCTGCCTAAAGTTAAAATGTTCCTTTTGGGACTGTCGTTTGGGCCGTTTATAAGAAGAAAAAAGTACATTGCTGCCAGGTTTGAAGCACATCCACAACTAATGTTTACCCCTGTGCCCTGTTACCCCTAGGTTTGGTGCACCTTAGAAATAAATAAACAAACAAATAAAGAAACAAACAATGTGCATGAGAACAATGACCCTTTAATACATTCACTCCACAAACGGACCTGGCTTTTACTGTTTGGTGGCTTGGTGAGCCTGAACTATAACAAATATTGTACGTACGCCCTTCATGTTGGATAAGTCATGCTTCTAAGCACTCAAACAATATGTGTCAGTGTTGCCCAATGTATTTGTACGCAATTAACAATCTGGGAAGTATGAAAGTCTGAGTCGGCCTGATAGGAAGATGAATTAATCAGTGCGGAGCTGTACGTGAAGACAGGCAAAGAAGAGGCAGGAAAGCTTGTGCAAACGCATCTTATGTACTGGACACATTTACAACCCAGAGCAGCATCCGCTTCTTCATTCCAGAGATGGGAAACTTTCCTTTTACTTAGTTGTAGTTTTTCCTTTGGTGGTGTTGAGAGGCATCAAGGTTCCCAATTGCCACTGGTGATTAAATAGATTGGACCAGAACCTCAGATGGTAATACAAATTATGGAAAATGTATAGCAGCAATAATGTCTGGCAATTGTCATTCGTTTATTCAGTAATGGCTTTCAACCTCTTAGTATAATAGAATTACAAGGTAATACAAGTAATTACATGATATGGTCCATTGTGCAAAGTCATTAAAGTAGTACATATTAAAGCGTAACAGCTTAATCTATATATAAAAAGCGAGCCACACATTTATTAAATGCAATCTTAACCAGCTGCATCGAAATGCAAATGATAACAGATTTGACCGAGGAGGTTACATTAAAATGACTGCTGTTTTGGATCATGCACCGGAGGGCACTGTAGTTTCAGTGTGAACAGCCGTCTGAGAGCCCTCCCAAAGCCCACCTCATTGGCAGCAGAGGCAGCTACATAATGCCTGCAATGCAGGGCCATCTTAAGGAATGGGGCTTTTGGGGCGCGCTGTCAGACACCTTTGGGCCTCTCTCGGACCAAAGAAATGAAGGGATCTAGAATCTCTCGTCCCACAATGAGGAAGGCTCCTTTGAGTGTCCTTGGCCTCTTTCTCCTCATTGGAGTCAGAATAATGAACACGTGGCATTCCGAGGGTAACATTAGCCGTTCATGATCAGGCAACTTGTGCTCTAGCATAGGTAATGGGCACTTATTAACAGTAGCGGCCCCGTATATGGTATGAATGCAGGACTCAAATCAGGAAAAAAGAACACTTATCCCAGCATAGACACAGAACTCAGATAAGCAGCCTCAAAACATATAAAAGTGCTCAAGCAAAGGTACAGGAGGCAGATCGGAAGCAAAGGAAATATTACGCATACCATAGAGAGATTACAGAAACAGATTGGGAATTACCAGGAAGGTGCACATATCAGAAGTTAGACTGGGATTAGAAGAAGGCCATGGTTTTTAAGTGCTATTGTTTTTAGTAAGCACAGAAACAAAAGGAGTTTTTGGTGTGTGATATGTCAATGGTCACTATTAAGATATTTTAAGCAAAACTAATGCCAGTTAAACTTTGAGTTACGTTTTTTAAATGTATGCTGAGCACTAAATCACTGTTATAGGCTGTCCATTTTGAAATATTTAGGAACTGGCATAATGTACCAATTTAATAGCATATGCCGAGGGTCAAACACTTTAATTAAGAGCTGAACCTGGAATTTGAGTTCAGTGTGCAATCGCTTCATTTGACTAAACTGTTTTCCAGTTCTTGTCATTGAACTGTGAGTAAATATTTATCAATGTTTTAATTTCATGATGGAAAAGATACAATGGGCCTCATTACGAGAACGGCGGTAACCATGGAGCTATCAGCTCCATGGCTGCCACCGTTCCAGGCTCCGTTACCGGGTTCCTGCAATGGGGACTTACTGGGTTACTCCGAGATAGGAGGACCCGGTAAATCCTCCTTGCAGGAACCCTTCCCCATTCCCATTTGAGCACCCATAGGGCTCAATGGGAATGGGGAGGGAGATGATAACGGGCAGATTACATCTTGCCCGTTATTGCCTCCCTCTTCCCCTCGCGGGACCCAGAAAGCACGCCTGGTTTCACCAGGCGTGCAATCCGGGTCCCGCGATGGGAAGCTTGTAACCAGCGCTCCCGGAATGAAGGGATCCGGTGCTGTACCGGCTCCCTTCAATCCGGGAGCACCTGGGTCATAATGAGGCCCAATTAGTTGTACAACACTTTGAAAGTACTCAAATCACGTGATAAACCGACATTAAACAATAACAAAATAAACTTGTATAGAAGAATGTTGGGGTACAAATGAATGTTTTTACACTAATTATTTTCATCATAAAGGGACAGATGCAAATGCCTCAATACTAATTGGTGCAAAGCTTTAAAAATATAATCTAGTTTTTCCATTTATTTGTGGCCAACAAACAGACTTATGGATTTTCATTCATTATGTACAGAAGAACATTTGACATTGTATAACAAGGCAAACCGTGTTTGACAAATAGGTAGACATGAACATAAGCCTGTGACAGGCCTATGCTATTGGGTCAGCTCTGCTGTCTACAACTGCTTCCAACCACATTTGTCCTTTCCTATCTGATGTTAATCGAGCGATGATTGCAGCTGCTTTCATTAATTCTAAACTGGATTATTGTAACAGTTAATTGATAAAAACTTTGCAGACTAACACAAAAAAACTTCAGGTTATTCAGAACAACGCTATACTCGCCGTTTTAGGCTTGAAGCGTAATGCTCATGTTACTAAAGCCTGCAGGAGTTTCCACTGGCTGCCCATCCGACAAAGGTTAAAGTTGAAAGGCCTAGTCACAGTTTTTAAATGTCTCCCTGATGAGGCATCACTCTATCCGAAAACCAGAATAACAAAGAACCCCATTAGACGCACCCTACGCTTTAATGACTTTATTCACTTGAGTCAACCACGCATTATCTTCAAGAAAATTGGGGGGCCAGCTTCAACTCCTGGGCTCCTGGCCTGTGGAATGGCCTCGCCAAACATCTTGCTGATAGTGATTCAACCATCATTTTCAAGAAACATCTGAAAACTTTTGTTTTCGATGCTGAACTTGGCTAAATTACCTGAAAACATTTTAATATTTTACATGCCAATAGCTCAACACTAACTTCTTATTTCTTGGCTTGTTTTCTGATGTCCTTTCTTTCTCTGTTTCCTTGTTTTTCTCTCTGTAAGCGCCCTGAGGCCTAAGGGTTAGTAATGCTATAGGAAAATGCAGATAGATCGCTCTTTGCAATACCATATATTACAAAGGGCCTGTTTATCAGGATAACCTCACAGCACACCTGTTTCCACCCGGTTTATTCTCAGACCAGGTGCACTTCTACAAGAATTCACCATGCAAGTTTTCTCGCCTGCCCGATAGCTTTCCACATTCAACAGTGCTTTTGAAATTCTGAATACACTGACAACCAAAAGTTTACCACAGCTTCAGCAGTTTGAAATTTTGTGACTTTCAACAACTTTTCAGAAAAGACAAGATTCACATTATCGTTCCTCAATGCCTTCATGTAAGCAAGGTACTCTTCTTCTGAACTTTCACCTTCCAGAAGGGCAGCCTCTTTGCCACTTTTGTCTTTCTTTAACATCAATAACCAAAATGCCCTTAAGGAAGTAATTCTAGCTCTCATCCTTTTAGCTATGGCAATGTGATATTTTATACCAGCTTTACTTGTATGGAACAATTCGCCCTTTTAAGACATTGGGCCTCATTCCGAGGTTGGTGTAAGCGCCATGACTAGCACCATTACCGGTACCGTGTCCGCCCTCGTTCAATGGGGACTTGCCGGTCTAGTCCGACCTTTGCAGGACCGGTAAATACCCATTGAAAATGTCATTCCCCATTCCCATTTGAGCCCCCATAGGGCTCAATGGGAATAGGGAGGGTGCTAATAACGGTACTTTAAATTACGGTACCGTTATTAGCTCTGAAGTACCTTTGTGGATCCCATCCATAACGCCTGGTAAAAGCAGGCATTAAGGACGGGGCCGCAAAGGAATCTCGTTGTAGGGCGCAAAGGGTTTACCGGCACCAATGTCCTTAACGGTCCCCGGTATCCCTTTGCCCCCTACACGGAAAGAGGCCCATTGCATTTACCGTTCTCTTTCTATTGGCCCCATTAGCTTAGTGACATGCCTTGTTGTTAGTCTCTTTGACTCTGGACAATATATATACAACTCTTGGCTTTGGGAAATATTTGTATCACTAATGGCTGTGGGAAATGCTTGTACCACTCTTGGATCTGGGCAATGCTTGTACCACTTCATACCACTCTTGGCTGTGGGCAATGCATGTTCCCTGGAACTCACAATTATTAAAGTTCAGTCACTTAGACTATGTGTTATGTTGTCTACTGCTGTATTAACGACTCTTCAGTCAGCTCTCCCTTCAGAATCAATTTTTGGCACAAGTAATAGGTAGTTAATCTGTTTTTGGTAGTCTAGTGTTCAATCAGTGCCATTCAGCTTGCTTCACTCATACATGAGTGCTACATTTGTTCTATTCATTGTCCGACAATCAATGGTCATGTTAACAACATTTTCACTCACACACCAGTGATTCTCCTTCGCTACTGTTGTCAAACTTTGTTTACTTAAGGGATTAGAATGCTCAGTAACACTCACCAGCTTATGTCTTCCATCCCTTTGCTCAGGACTTTCCCTGCACTGTCCTACTTCCTCATTGAAGTTGTCTTCATTCCTGCCACGCAGTGACAGAGCTCAACTTGCTCCTGAGACCCTTGGCGGCATACCAGCTCTCAACTATGGTCTCCTGCATGCTTCCTGCTGCACAGTCTCTGCAATTTGGTTTACATGGAGACAGCTGCCTTCCTTCACACTACCCACTGTGCAACCTCTGCATTTCAAATTTAGGGGGAAAAGGACCCTCTCTGGACAGGCAACTGGAATCTGCTTGACTGTAGTCCCGTCAGCTCTCTTTCATCAAACCTCTGCATGGACTGCCAACAACATACTTTCCTACTACTGCTACTGCTGCTCCATCTAATGGCCTGCACCCAAGGGGGTTGTTTAAACCTATCTGCCTCCCTCAGGTGTGGGTTCCTAGCCCTAAAATGCTAACCACCTCCGAAACATTGTTCTTGAGCCCTCTTCCCCATCTCAGTACTTATTGGGAATGATGGGACTTGAAGTCCCCAACAGCAGAATTAGATATTCTAGTAAGCTTTCCATTTTTAAACTCCTGTTTATTTCTTCTAAGTATATTTAAGCAATCACCACAAGCATTTCCTTAAAGGCAGTTCTTTTAAGCCATCATTAGCAGATTTCCTTTCCCTGTACTTCTGTAAGTTAGGAGGATTTCTAACTTTGTAAGTCTCATACAGCCTTTCCTTATGTAGGATGTTTGAGAATGTTATCTTAGCTTTACCCACATCAGGATGTTTAATTGGTGAATAAGACAAATCGAAAAGACAATAATCTATTACCTGACTTGATACTTGTGAAAGGTTCTTGCCCTTTTAAGACAAATACTGTGTCATATCCCAGGGGATCTCCTCACCACCCTGAACCTTGTCTCCTCCCAGGTGATCCTCATGCAGAGCACCACCCCCAAAGTCAGGATCAGGAAGCGTCTGTCTTTCTCTTGCCCCCTGGAAGGAGACTTTAGTCAGGGTTTTAGTGACGGACCCGCAGGATTCATCACATAAAGCAAAAGGAATGGTCAACTCAGTGTACCTTTTCACCATGAAACATCAGTACAACCACTCCTCACCTCAAAGCAATGCATTGTATGGGATTTTATATGGAGCATCGCTTAAAATTTTAAAGAATACATTACTGCAACTCACCAGTGCTTCTACAGCCAAATATTTTAAGTCTGATATGGTTGGGTTAAGTTTGAATAAACTGGTGGCACAAACCTGAGCAAACACCCCTCCTAATGACAACTGCAATCGCCAGAGCAAAGTGTAGATTCAACGTGTTTTTCCGCAAGCATGTGTCACCACGTAAAAGCAGACGATGCTTAAATTAATATTTGCCATTACCAAATCACTTGCTACATCTTGGTGAAACAACGTCATATGCAAACATCTGTTACTTTAGTCAGAGTAAGTGTTTAACATTATTTATATCACATATGCAGTGTGTTAATTTTCAGGGCAATGCATGTACACATGTGTTTAAAGAATGTTCAACTATGAAAGTGTGTTCCACTCTTGCATCCACATTTAATATCTCTATGAAGATCTGCATGTGTGTGTTTTCACATCTTGGCACAACCAAGGTTTATTACCTTTAGTAGTGTGAAATCATTGTCTGTTACACCATTTCTCAAAAAATCTGTTACATCATTCAAAATCATTTTCTCAGATACTTGCTTTAATTATAATGTTTAATCGTATACATGTTTTATCTTTTTTTTTTTAACAGGTTTCTTCTCTGGGCCGTCATCATTATTACATCTTTTATCAACGAAGGCCATTTCAAATGTGCAGTGACCAGTCCATGAATTCATGTTCAAACAGGATTACCCAGATGCAAACATGGAAGCGAGACAAAGTCAAGAGCTAAGAGAGTAAGGCGGTGAAAGTGAGAATGGATTTCCTGATCCAGATTCCACTTGGAAATGCTTAAAATGCCATTCCTGTGAAATGAGGCCCACATTAGCTGAAAACAACTCTTGTGAGAAATAGTCCACTTGCAGGGCCTATTTTTCTGAAGAAGATCCCCCTCACCAGTGCAATACACATCAAAGGGATTCCGGACAGGGTGTCTTGCCGTTCGGATCTTTGACTGATGATGTCATTGATGCACAAAAATCAGCCACTGGTTGTCCACCTGTCCTGTGACAAATCTAGCGTTATTGTCACTGGTTCTCTGGAGGGAGGTTCTTTTGCGTGGCCACTGAAATGCAGAAGCCTCCTGACTCTTACCCTAGGGCTGGCTTTCTGCAGGAGGACAAGGTAAGGGAAGACACACTCCAGGCAGGCAAGAGAATACAACATTGACTTCCCAGGCTTTCCTATCAATCAACATTATGCGTTTCCTGTGAGGAATTTGACCATCTCCCTGGTAGGCATGGACTCACCTGTGCTTTTTGAAATGTTTAATTCAATGGAATGATGATAGACCGACCTCAGGAAAATGTGTGGTGCAAACCTACACACATTTCCCTATGCTCACACCACTACAAAAGCACAGACCTGTGTACTCTGGGTGGACTTTGCCTACAGGCAAAGTCTGCCCCTGTCATCTTTAGTTGGCATGTTACTGACAAGGAGGGACAGATTTCATTGCACATGGTGGGATACATGTCCAGACCACCTCCCCTCCAAGATGATTTAGATTGTGAAAAATATATTAAAATATGAAAATGAGCACGGGACGGTATGAGGGGGAAAAGGGGTGTTATGGGTGGGGATAATTGAAGGGAGTGGGAAATCTAATAGGGGAACGTTATTTAGTAAGTTTGCAAATTAATTAAGTATGATGTAGTCTAAATATACACCTAACAGTCATAACCTGAACTAACACTGCGTTTACGAGAAGGCCTGAATACTCACAGGCTGCCGTTTTCATAGAGGCACAGAGCAATGAGGCCTTATCCCTCGCCTTACCATTGCATCCCAATTCTCAGGGGTGACAACGGAAAACACATATGCCCCCAGGTCAGTTTGGTGTTTGAACTAATTAAGAAAGAATATGTGCAGTCGAAGAAGTGATGGCTGCAGCCTAGTACCAAGGAAGTATTCCTGGGAGTGAAGGCAGAGGTCTTGGGATGCCAAAACATGAACCAAGATTTAAGACACCAATGCCCCAGTATGACTGTCACTCTATTCGAACTACCAGATGTGCAGGTAAATAGGCCCTAAATCCTTTTTGAAATGGATTGATTAGTGTGACACTAATTTTAATCCTGGGGAAAGGAACTGATAAAGGGGAAAGCAGAGAAAGACATAGGGCCTCATTCCGAGTAGGGTGGTAAGGGATACCGGGCACCGTTAAGGAGACCGGTGCCGGTAATCCCTTAGTGCCCTACTGCGAGGTCCCTTAGCGGGTCCCGCTATGGGCGCCTGGTTTTACCAGGCGCCTTTAGCGGGAGCCTATAACGGCCCAGACAGCTAATAACGGTACCGCAAATTGCGGTACCATTATTAGCTACTTCCCCATTCCCATTGAGCCCTATGGGGGCTCAAATGGAATGGGGAATGGATTTTTCAATGGGGACTTACCGGTCCCGCAAAGGTCGGACTACACCGGTAAGTCCCCATTGAACCAGTCGGAGTAGGTACCAGTATGGGAGGTAGTCATGGCGCAAATAGCGTCATGACTACAACCATACACAGAATGAGGCCCATAATCTTTGTTTTGTTTTGTGCCAAGGAGAGCTAAAAAAAAATGTCCATACAGTGGCGAGGGCCTGATGGGAGTGCCAACTTGTCTATGATGAGAAAAGGTTGCTTTGTTCGCAAGGACCAGGCTGACCTCGAAGTTGCCCACTGAGTTCACGTTGATAACCAGGTGCATGTCAAGTGTCTAGGATCGACGGTAGGGTGGCACCAGTTGATATTAACCAATTGCTTTGTTGCATTCCATGATGGACAAAGACGTTACTCACATGTGGTGAAGAGGAGCGAGAAGACAGTGGAACCAATTGGAGGATGGGTCTTATGTAATTATTAGCATGTATATATAGGCAGCAGCCATTGAGGGTGGGGGATTAACACTGGGGTCCTCATTACATGGAAGGTGGTAAGGGTTAACGGTCACCGGTAAGGATACCGGTGGCTGTTAACTCTTACCGCCTTACTACGAGGTCCGTTTGCGGGACCCGACCTTAACGGCTGGTGTAGACCAGCCGTTAAAGTTGGGACCCGCAAAGGGACCTTGGTGCTAATTACAGTACCGCAATTTGCGGTACCGTAATTAGCTCCTTCCCCATTCCCATTATGCCCTATGGGGCAAAGATGGCAATGGGGAAGGGCCATGGAGAAAGGGGGAATTACCGCCCCGCCAACCTTGGAATGGGGTGGTAATTCCCCTTTTCTCCATGGTGGTACCCATATGGTACCGGCGGCAACCATGGTGCTAATAGCACCATGGTTTACCGCCTACCGTGTAATGAGGCCCTGTATATCTAGTATGTCGTGAGTGGTGTGTTTGGATGTTTGTAACCTGTTTCTTGCACGAAAGATATCAGAGACCTCTTCAGCAGCGGATTTGTAATATCCTGTTGCCTTTTCCTTTTGTATAAAAAATAAAGCTCTTGTCTTTCTCGTAAAAGGGTGAACCTTGCCTTTTTCCCTAGCAGGTTGTATTTTCTTGGTCTGATCACTGGGAGTTGCACTACACAAGGAAGGGAGAGGACCAACCTTACCCCTGCCATGATCAACCTGATTAACTGACAAAGTCTCCATGGTAATGCCCTGCTCTTTTTATAGGTTGTGCAGCTGGTAGCAGCGATTATCATACCAACAGGGTTATGTTAAACAGGCCCACACAGGGCCTGGCTGCAAAGGATAACAAGGATGAAAGAAAAACCAACAACCTTTCATATGTAACAGTGTCAACCTAAAACCCGCTCCAACATCTCAGTATCAATGGCAGTGAACTGGCATGACTTGGGCTGTTGTTACAGTAGGTCACCCCTCTAGGGGAACCCCATTCATAAGGTATGAGAATGTGGTTTTCAGGAGTCAGAGAGTCTGGTCTCTCAGGATCTTCAATAGGGACCGCCTGCTTTAACAAGAACCACTCAGAGAGGCTTATTAAACAGCAAGACTCTTTGAACACAACAGACAGGAAGATGGGTGGGACTTACTAGCACAAGGCAGTGAGCCCAGTGCTCTTTCTTTTGAAAGAAGGGTTCCATCATATTAATTCTGGTGCACACCATGTTGATGTTTTTACCCCTTTACCTTTCCTGTTGCAAATCACTCTGGTTAGGACCTCACGCACACAGCAGATTGTTGGCAGGAACCTCAGGATTGCTTCACTAAAGTTGGCATAGCATACACCAATCACTGTGGCCCATATGGCTTTAAAAGAGGGCTGTGCCGCTCTTTTGATAGTTCATGTGAAGACTTCACAAGAAGTAAGAAAGAAGAACTCAACCATGGACCCTGGCTGAAGGTATAGTCTGCCTTACATTTTCTGCCAGTGAAGGGAGGCCAAGATATACAAAGAGGGAAGCAATACCTCTTCCCTATACTTCTCCCAGGGAAAAGAGGGAGAAACAGAACTCAGAGGAACCTCCACTCGCTCGCCAAACCCTCTTGCTGCCTGATACCCGCAGCTGACTCCCTTATGGAACTCTGTCACAGAAGCTTGCAAAGTGCCCTTAAACTGACTCGACCCTGTGAAGCATCAAGAACACGTACAGCAAAACGTACATTGTGGTTCTGTCCCGCTAGTCCTTCCCAGAAGGCCCCTAGAGACATGTTAATACCCTGTGCTTCCTATGTGCTAAAGCCAAGAATCCTTAAGAAACTGCTGTGTTTATTAACCAAATCGACTTCCATCCCGTCAGTATCCAGAGTACATCCCTTTCCTTCTTTGAAACTGTCTATCCTCTGTATTTCATAGTATTGTTAGACTGTTGTGATAATAATAAAGTAGCTAATGATTGTATTTTCACTGTGAACCATGACCTTTGGAGGAGATAAGCCTGCCATTCTGCCCATATTGCCAAAATTGGACATGGAGGTTTATAATTGTCATTGTATGGTATGTTTATTCCAATCTATTTGAATCTATTTTGGTGTTTTAGAGTTTTGGGGTTGATTGATGGTTTAGAAACCGATATTCACCCCTGGACCACTGGTACCCCAGAATTTGATTTGTCACATTGTCACATTGGAGGCAGATGGTCAGATCTAGTTGCAGCCTTGTGCACAGCTTAGACACCCAACGATAGAAGTACGGTTGCAGTTAACGTTTAGAACACTGCTGGGTATTAGTTAATAATCATGGATCTTGAACTAGAGACTGCGAAAGGCATGAGCAAGGGTGTCCTGCATGTCCTATGTCAAGAGAGGGGACTTCCCCAACGAACTAGGATTAATAAACCTGAGTTGCTAACCAGCCTCCAAGTTAGGGTAGAAGCAAGGGCAGCTGGGTAATAGACCCCATTGGACAGGCTAGGTTTTGTGTACCTAAATGAAGAAGACCTTTCAGAAAGGGTGGTGGAAGATGGCTAGGGAGACAGCATGAATAGTGTTTATTGCCATCTATCCCTCAGGGAGGTGTAAGGAAGGCATGGTATTGAAGCAAGACAGATACAAGTCACCACAGTTCAAGGGTGTTTATTGAACTCTCACAAAGGAATGAAAACGCCTAAATAAACCGAAATCTATGGGATGGGAGTATGCTACAACCATCAAAATAATAATAATGCAGTCCTAATGGAGTTTTGTCAAAATAAAATGGGCCTATACAAAAAAATCTTTTGGCAATACTTACTGCTACTTTACAAATAGTGTGGGGGTGATGTTCAAGAAAAAGAAAGGAGTGTTCACAAAATAAGTGAGGATGCTTGGTCCATTGGCCTCCTTTTTTCCATGTTTTCAGCACAGGGCAAGACAGTTCACTCGAGCAAGGCACACACTCTGGCTTCCTCATTTTTCGTATCAAAGTCTCTTGATTTGGAGGGCCTGATGTATCAAACAAAACAACAGAAAGTTTTTTTCTCCATGTCAATTTATGAGTTGAGTGTCTTTCTCTGGATATCCCTCAGCCGGGCTCGGATCCCCTTATTTTACAATTCTGAAAAATCCTTTTCGGGCGACTCATGGTTCACCGCGGATCCCCCTCAGATGGGCCCAGATCCGTTTCACAAAAAACAGGTTCAATTAGTCTTCCTCAGCTAGGTTCGGACCAGTTGGCTTTACATTATAAAAAGACTTTCAAATGTGCACAGGGTTTAGCAAGACCCGTTCATGACCACTTTGATACAAAGTTCTCTTTTCACCATGCAGTTGCCATCCAGGTGGATACCTCACAGAGATCTTCGAATGAGCACCCACGTGGCACCGGACCACTCTGTACAAGGTATCTATATTTGGCTTTACAAAGTTCATTCATTCCTTTAGTTTCCACTTGAACATGCCTCTCATCAAATGTGGTTCAATCATTGTTCTTTGTGGATTTCTTCATACAATAGTGCCGCTTGCAACCTTGGTTAAAACACAAGCTGATTTTGTATCGGTTTCTCCGTCTCACCGGCTGTGCTTTTCCTGGTGCGGCTTTCTTGCAGGAGCCAAGAACAGTACCACGGCAGCAATCGCTGCTCCCTACCTAAGTTATCTTCACAGGAGCGCCCCAGATACCTTTGATGCACAAGGTAGGTTTGTTCACATTCAGTTCCTGGTCTTAGGAAACTTACTTTCTAAGGCTCATAAAAATAGCATTGTCTAGAAGTCAAGGGTAATTCCCACCTTGTAACCCTCTGCATTCTTGCTGCCTTTCTCCTCATGTTAAATTGCCACCTTGGAAATGCTGTTTCCTTGTGTGCTTTTCCCTGCTCAGAGTTTGCGTTTTCATGCTCCGCCTTTTATTTGTGTGCGGAAGTCTGATGGGAGTCAGGTGTGTGTAATGATTAGTAATTGCCTGACATTCCTGACCAGGGTGTTGCGACATATAAGGCATACGGCTCTGATCGTAGTCCATTGTCGCTCACGATGAACTGTCCATGAGAAAGTGTTTGTGTCGGGAAAGGGGGGGTAGGTAGGTATCCTATATTTGAAACAAATTGTAGTCATAGGTCAACAATATGGCGATTCCAAATTGTTAAATTGGTAGATAGTTGTTTGCTAAGTAAATGTCCCTATATTGTGGCTGCTCAATATGATATAGATAGTGTTACTTGGTTAGGTCATCCAAATTGCACCACCTATAGGTATTATGAATAAAGCTTATGCAAACTTTAAGAGTGTTGAGAAGACAATTTTATTTAGCTTGTCTTGAAAAGTCAAAGAGTGATTCAATAATCAAATGTTCCTTTCGTTTAAAAAAACCTCACCTGTGTTCTATACAGTAGTTGAGTTCAATTTGATATTTTCTCAAATTCTGCTTGAGTAGTCTTTGTCTCCTTAGAGTGGTTCTCAATATTTAGGGATCCTTTTAGACTCTGATGTCCCTGAATATGTTGATTTTGATTTAGTTAAATTCTTTCTCTCTTTAGGTGCTTTGTAATCCTATAAATTAATTCTCATGAACGTTGTGTTCAAAGCTTCTTGTGTCAAAAATTCCTCTGTTTGTATCAACCTCGACACATGTTTCCCCACTATATCTAAAGTGGATCATCAGGAGGATTTGTTGGGGATTTCTAAAGTAAAAAGGAAAATGGTCTAGTTTTAGTAGTGATAGTACTACTCGATGGATGTAATAACAAGGATATATTACTACTTATTCACTGTTATGCAGAGCAAAAAGTTAGAATGTTGTAAATAAAGGAACATTTACCCAGTTTGTAGGTTCCTTATAAAGTTGGAAACATTGTTATTGCTTGTTTTTGGAAAGGTTAATTCTGTAAGCAAGGAAATGTATTTAAGTGTTGGAGTTTTAAATCTAATGGGGGATGCAGATTGCGTGCTGTAAAGTATTGCATAGGTAAAGAATGAAGTGAACAAACGTTTTTTTTTGTTACCTTGCTAGAGATTAGCGTTATGGATTCAATTGTCCAAGTTGCAAAAAACTTTCGATTCACGTTCTGGATCGAGCGTTCCAAAATGGCCTAAACAGCTATTAGCGCCTGATCATGGGTTTGGCGTAACTCTTAGTCCCCATTCCCCATTGGGCCCATTCGGGAATTCCCCATTCCCCATTGGGCCCAATGGGGAATTTTCGGCGCTATTACCGCAGGTGGTATTAGCACAGTGGTAATAGTGCCAAAAATCAGCAAAATCGCTGCAGATTTGCCCCTAGCTCAGAGCTGGGGGTAAGTCCTGTCAAACCCGTGATTTGGCAGACCCTTAAATGTGGCGGTAATAGCGTTACATCCAAACTCGTGATGAGGCAGTATGTATACAAACATCTTTCTGAATATACACAATATTTTGATACATACATTATATCTAATTCATAGACTTAATTGCCTCCATAAGTTATACCATTTGTGTTTTCTGTCATACATAAATAAATCAAACATATAGCACCAAACTGCAGTGACAACTAGACATATTCAATCATATGTCTTAAATAAAAGCAGTGAGGGTGTGACCCACATCCAAGTGTGAACATATCAAAAATCATGTTTTCTCTTTGTGCAAAACAACCCAACAACATATGATGCTATTTACATATATCAATCTGTCCTCCAACATGTTTTTGTCTATATGTGACCAATGCAGACATTCTTCAGGGAACAAAATCCATTTTCTATGCAAAATAATATTTCTAAAGGCATAGGGACTGTCATCTATAGTGCACCTTTCTTTAAGCACATAGGGATATGTTGCATGGTGTTCTTCATATCTGGAGTATGTTGTTGGAATAACCAGAAACCCAATTTATGTTGATGGATCTTTTTTTATCTAAAATATATGGGTCAATAGGTGTTTGTTTTCACCACGGTCTGAATATTTCATTTATAAGAGAAAACACAAATCTGATAGCTGTGAGACAATTGGGTCTATGAATTAGATGTCATTTCCGTATCAAATGACTGTATACATTCAGAAAGATGTTAGTATATATAGGATTGTGATATAAACATGCATGGGTTCTTACAAGAACATTAAAATTGATATTGAATAAATGGATGTGTAACCAAAGAATTATGTTTGTAAATAGTGTTAAGGGATGATGCTCTACCTGGCCACACTATTCATTTGTAATGGAGAGAAGGGCCATGGCCACTGGCCAGATTGGTATATTATTGGTATACTAGAGTGGGATTGCTTCTGTGGTGAATGTGTTTCTGCCAAGTGATTCCTGGGCTTGTGTGAAGTTTGCGAGTGCACAGCTATTTTAATGACATTTGCATTGTATCTTAAACAAATTAATATTACATGCTGGCCATTTGAACCTATGTGTATTGTTGAAAGATTGTTTGAATTGCAAAATGAGCATACCATGCCATGATTTGCATTTTGGAGAAGTTGTTGACATTGAACTACCTCTCAATTTGGTATAGATACATACACCAACATGTTCTTCAGAAACCTGTTTGCAGAGATGGCATGTATGTTTCCCACTGTGTGAAATCTGTAGGATTGTGTTTACAGGGATATGTTCTCTCTCTAGTACTTCTAGTAAGTAAATTAGGATTTCATGTGGATCCTCCTGTGTGTTTATGGTGTATTTAACAATTATTGCACTGTTATCTGATGCTTGTCTTATACATTATATGCTGTAGATAGTGTCATGGTTGTTAGTGCCATTTCTGCAGTACCAGATTATCCATTAGGCCAAGTAGACACTGGCCTATGGGAGTCTATCCTTTTAGGGACACGCAACAACAGATAAAAATAAAGCGGGAGAAAAAAAACGTTTGAGCTGATCATTTGCGAGGGGGAGGGTCCTGACATTTTGACTGCCATGGGGCCACCACAGGGTTTAATCCGGTACTGCATTTCTGTGTAGGAAGAGGAGTTATAAACATAGCTTTTCTGAACCATGTGAGTACATATTGTCCACAATTGGTGACAATTAGAATAGTAGATTGATTGCTGCCTTCATGTGGCACTTCACTCTAATTGTGCTCTTAAATTTAAAAGGACCAGAGAATTTAACCTGTACTAGATTTAAAGGTGCTGCATTTTATTTTATTTTTGAATGGGGATTATGGGGAGATATGATGTAGTTTCATTCTGTGCTAGTTGCCTTTTTAAAGATTTTCTTTTTTCAGGTACATGGTATATATCTGGATGTGGAGTGATGTGATGAATCCTGTGTAGTGATCACTGAACCCCAACCAGAGATCTCCTCCCATGTGGTCAGGGTGCGGCATCCGCTACCTGATCCTGACCCTGGAGATGGGGGGGAGTATTATGAGGGAGGATCACATTTGAGGAGATCGCTGTTGGAGGAAGGTGGTGATATCATGAGAGAGACAGTATTCCTCTCTTTCTAAGGATAAACACTCATAATGTCTAAATTATTGATGGCGTGTTGTCACTATGCACATTCCTCCTGTTGTAAACCCCCAAACCCCTCCCTGTAGAACACTGTTAGCAGAATAACATTCATGCCTCATATACACAAACCACACACCTAACATCTCCTATATTTGATGTTGTTGTTCCAAACAAAGATATAAAACAATATTAATTTAAATGTCCCAGAAATCCTTTGGACTCCAACTCCCACAAAGCCTCAAGTACTGAGACAAGGATGAAGATGAAGGAGATAAAGTGGATTTAAGGAAACACCAGACTGAACACCCAGACAATTTGAAGCTCAAGTCTGCTAGCCATTTAATAATGGTGTCTTAATTCAAACGGCACATGGAGAAGAGAGAAGCAGGAGGGGAGAAGCAGAAAGCTGAACCAACGGAGCAGGCAACAGCACTGGAACGGTCCATGCTGGAAAAGACTGATGCTTCCAAGCTGCCATTATTTAGTAATTATATAACCTTGAGGTTAATAATCGCATCACGTAGAGCAGGACAAACTGCACCTTAATAAGGGTTGCAAAGGAATAATGAAAGAGTGCATACAGAAATCAATGACTATATTTACAACTAAACAGCAGTACAAATAATTTAACTCATCGATCCCAGCTCAATGAAACAAACTGAAAAATTACGCCTAATAATGTACAGGTTAATTATTTGGAATTCTTGGATTATTTTATGATTATGTAACTATTCCATACTTGGTCTTGTAACTGCCTTGAATTGAGAGTTAGTCTTGAGAAAGAATTGAGGGGTCGAAACACGTACTGACTATATTCTTCATGGGCAGGATTCCAAGGAAATGACAGCTCTGTAATATGATGCTATATACTTTGTGAAATTGGGAATTGAAAAATTCCAGAGATACAATAATACTATATCTGTCAAGGGCATGTTTTCAAGGACATAAAAGTTATGTACTATGTTTGACCATATTTTGTGAAATTGGAAAAATCCAGGATATTAACTTATCATGAAGCGCGATCACTTATGTTGAGATTTTTGAGTCTGAATTTCATATGATAGGTGTGGGACTACACTTATCTCAACTAGGGTTGCAGCTTACCATTATCCTATAGATTAGAAGATTCCTGAGCGCATATTACCTCAATTGTGTTATTATATTCAATTAATTATTTTTTTATTTGAATACAACTAATATATTCACTAAAGAGACAGAAAAAATAAAAACCCTAATAACATCAACTCCAAAAATGAATAATATCAAGTGACCAATATAGAATATAATATAAAACACAGAACTATCAAAATAATATTATAAGTTAGTATTATGATACAATAATACTAACTTGCTAAAAAAGAAGATACATGAGAAATATATGGCCCCTAATCAGTCAGTTATCCCACCATGATCCCCAATAAAAGGGAAGCATTTGAGTTCTGAACTTCTGTGCAGGTAAACAAATATATTCCATGCTGAAACGTCTATATGCATCGTTTAAGGTACATAATGCATGTATGGCTGGCTTATAAAATCTAAAACCTTAGTCTGTAAGACTAGCACTTGGAATTGGTTTTCTGAATGCAATGTGATGAAGCAGAATAAAGAAAATGTATCAGCGATTCTGCTGCTGGCGTTGGCGTAAGGATGACTCAATAATACCCCTCCTATTACATCAATTGAATCTAACATAGTGGAGGAATAGTGAAACTTTCATAAGTAACAATTACACGATTTGTTGTCCTACAGACATATTCCAGATAATGTGCAGGACCTGATAGGTATGCTTTGATTATATTGAATAGGAAATACCCCAAAAAAATATTGAATGCTAAATATATAGGGTAAGGGGTTAAAAGGTGTGGGAGTGGTTCGGGGTGGGGTTAGAAGCATGGGTAATTTGGGATGTTTGGTGGGGTGCCCCTCACCCAATAAAAAAAATGCAAATTTGTTTTGCCGGTAATATTGCTTTTTTTATTTCTCAATGTGTTATAATCACACGTAAGCGACTTGATACTGGTGGTCAGGTAAAGCGTTGCTGTGCTAGTATATTTAAAAATTCAACAACAGAAACGGAGAGGTAAAGCTAAAGCTTGCACTTGGACTATCGTATAAAAAAGAAGGCAAAGCCAAACACGCTCATACCCCCTTGCACTGATGGCTTAGACTCTAACTAGCTTCACAGCTACACAGTGTTTCCTCAGCCACTTTTGTGTTTCCACTGTAGCCACCACGCTCAGCAATCTCAAGGCTGGTGAGTCAATTCTACCACTCGCTAATTTGCAAGCAGCACCATGCATGTCACGAGCCTTGTATGCTATTGTTGTGGTTTGATTGTACACAGGGCTTTGTTTCCTTGTTCTAGTTTTTGACGGGTGTGGGGGCTGTTCTGGCTTCAGTCTCTCTTTTGTTCAATTAATTGGACTGGCCTCTCAAACGACGTACAAAGAATGCTTCGGCATGCAATTGTGTTTACTGGTATATGTTGTGCATGTTGACAGCTGTGTCTGGCAACTTAGTTTTCCATTCTTTGTTTATTGTTGTCTTGAATATGCTCTCCTTTCAACATCTTTGAATTTCGTTCTGATGAGGCTGGTCCCACTGATCGTTTGTGGACGATAACAGCCGAAACTCGAGTCGACGACACCGAACACAGACATTCCTCGATTGGGTTGTGTTCTGTGCAGATGATTATTGACATCATTTGCATTCCAAGGATAACTGACTTGGCTTTATCATACTAACACAAGTGTCAAGATTCGTTTGGACCAAAGGGGAACCCTAACAGGCCCCATAAAAACATTGAGAAGGGTAAAGCAAGGCTGTCCCCTAGGCTCAACCCTCTTCAACCTGCTAATCTCAGACATAGGTGAGGCAATGGAGGAAGTCCTTTTGTTCCCACCAAAAATAAATTGTAATAAAATCAGCTTGATGATCTATGCTGACGACATCGTCCTATTAGAGAGGACCCCTGTAGGTCTCCAGCGAAAACTAACAGCACTAAAAAGATATCTAAACAAAAAAGGGCTGGAAATAAACACAAAAAAACAGAGATTCTCCTGCTAAAAAATCAGAAGGGTAGGAGTAAAACGAAGTGGAAATCTAATAGAAATTGGGAACAGAAACACTAAATTGTGTAAATCATGTATCATACTTAGGAGTGGTAATAAGTGCCAACATCACAGACGAACCAATGGCTCAAAAAATAAAGACAAAGTGCAGATCCTTGGCAGTGCAGAGAGCGGTCCTGCACAATAAATTTGGGAAATGTTCCTTAAGGCCTGTGCTGGACTTCTACAAGGCAAAAGTAATTCAAGCAGTAATTCACGGTGCGGAAGCCATGTTCGGATGCTCGCATACGCTTTGGTCCCAGTGTGAAAATATATTCTGGAAGAGAATACTACCAATTCCTCAAAGCGTTTCCACTGCATGCATACGGTACGAAATTGGGCTAACCTCAATTAATGTGCAAGTAATATGGAATTCGTTAGCTCTGTACAGAAAAGTCCAAGGTGTGGATAACTCACCGCAATTTAAAATCCTAAATTCAGGAGCCTCAACCAATCCAAACGAGGTCATTGAGGAATGGAAAAAAACTGTGAAGTAAGCCTCATTCAGTTGAGGATGGACAAAGACACATTAGAAAAAAATCCAAACGCTGTGAAGAAAAAACTTTAGGAAAGCCATTGGATAGAAACAATAGAACTGAGACCAAGACATGCATGTATGAGCAAATATGTGATGGAGAGTAAGGCACTTAACGAATTGCCGAAGTATATAAAGACATTCCCATGCAAAATCAGAAGACAAATCTTCCTTAAGTTCAGACTCAACCTGTTTTATACCTGGGAGCTAGAAAATAGGAGAAAGAGGAAAGGAGAAGTAATACATACAAGATGTCGGTTCTGTCACAATGAAGAGGAGACATTAAAGCACTTAGTGATCTTCTGACCTAGGCTCAGAGACCTAAGAACAAAAATAATGGGAGAAGAATTGAAAAAGCACGCAATACTGAGTGAGGACGAGTGGTGGAAAAAGATGTTGGAAGGCAAGGAGAAGTTGACCTTTGCTTTGACACTCTTTCTAGAAGAACTGAACCTCCTTCTGAGTAAGAACATGGACAGAAGGCAGACGAATGATATAAACTCGCTAAAGCCCTATCCATTTCAGTGCACTGTGTCCCCTTTGCGATTGATTCATGAGAAAGACGGTGTGGAACATAAACTCTACAGGTTTCCTTTTAAGCCAGTGAAACACCACCATCATGTGGGTTCAGGAACTGGGACCATAGCCTGCACAGTCATTCAGGGGTGAAGCTGCAGTAAAGTCAGTGCACCAATGTCCTTCATATGAACAGTATTTACTAATGATGTAGAATATATTATTGAAGAACAATGTCAGCATGAAAAGCTTGTGACCATGAGTGGTTCCCAAATGATGGTGGTGTCCACTGGCTTAATGTGCAGGCATTGCATGTCTACTACATTGCTGAGACTGTGGGTAGGTCAGTCCTATCACTGAGAAATACTGCAATGTGTGATCCATTGACGATGCCTCATCAAACAGAATGTGTGGCGTCTGGAGATGTAGCAGAGTTGTTAACACTAAGTAATGAAAACATGCAGCATGTTGAAGACATGTGTCACACAAATGTGAAGAAGGCATCACACAGTACTGTACATCTAAGTCCCCTCCAATGCCAACAGAAAATGATGAACACTCTTGTACAGGGAAGGTATGTAATGGCCTGGAACAGGAAGAAAACAACCCATTATACTACACCACCATACAGTATCAAACTCTTCCAATGTCAATGCAATTAGATAACACACTTGTCTTGAGGCAATGTGCAATAAGACGAGCACAACACACAGTACTGTATTATTCTACAATAGGGGACGTGATGGGAGAGAGATATACCGTAGAGTGCAGAGCCGCCCCACAACTTGAGTGGTGATTAGAATATTGTTTTTTTTTTTGTTGCAGGAACTCGGATAATCACATCCCTTGGTTTGGCATGAGGTCAAACTAATGGCATGGATTCCCATTCCCGGGGAATGCATATTCAGCTAACTTCAGCTGCAATGCTGTGCCAAGTACCCTTGATGGTCCCGAGAGTGTAGCTCTCATCATTCAGTGGCATGAGCAGTCGAGGAAGGGGAGGGAGAATGATGGCGAGCAGTGACTTTTGAGAATCCTCTGCTGTCACCTGAACATCAACTGGCTTCTATCTGTGTGTGTGCAAAGTCCTTAGAGCAAAGCTCAGTGGCCATATTTGATAATCGTCCCATTCTAAAAAACAAATATAAAATGTGCACCTATTGGTGCCAATGCTCACAAACGCTCAATAAAATATGGCATTTTGAAAGATAATTTAAGAGTGAGATTCTACTCATCGGCACACCTACTCCCTCCTTCCCTGCAGCTCTCTGGCCAGCCTCTCTTGGCCCTCTTCCTGCTCCTACCTGCAAGGCAAAAAACCTCGGGGTCATCTTCCACTCCACACTCTCCTTCTCTCCTCATATATCTGACGTCTCTAAGAAGTCACACTACCAGCTGCACCTCCTCAGAGGTATTCTTCCTTTCCTCTCCTTCCCTCAGAAGCTCACTGTTTCCCGAGCCCTGGTTCTCTCGAAGCTGGACTACTGTAGCAGCCTCTATCTAAATCTGCCTGCCTCCACTCTCCGCCCTCTGCAACTCATCCAGAACAGGACTGCGAGACTTGTCCTTGGCCTTAAGCCCAGGGACCGTATCTCTCCAGGACTGAAATCTCTACACTGGCACCCAGTGGCTGCGAGGATTAAGTTCAAAACCCTCTGCATTGTCCACAAGGCCTTCTGGGGTCTGGGCCCTAAATACCTTCAACTCTCTCTTCCTAAATATCTTCCTTCTCGAGCTCTCTGCTCATCCGTCTCCAACTCCCTCAGGGTCAGCCGCTTCGCCAAGCAACGAGCTGGGGGTAGATTTCTCTCCGGCGGCAGGGGCCTCCCTCTGGAACAACCTTCCTGCCTCCCTGAAACTTGAGGAGAACCATCTCCGGTTCCGGAAGCACCTCAAAACCTTCCTCTTTGCTTCTGCTTTCTCTCTCCCTATCCCCTGCTAAATTCTTTACTGAAACTGCACTGAATCTGCAACTGGGCCACTCTCACCGACCTCGGTCCTTGGCCCAGCCACTCTCCACTTGCACTGCCTCCCTGGCAACCCCTGCACTGCGGGACTGTCTCTGTATCCTTACAGACCCCCTTCCCAGCACTTGTCTGCACTTACCTTGCACTTGCCACCAGCTGGCCCTATTATTTATTTTCATTCTTCTTACCCTTTACTGCACTTCCCCCCTCCCCTTCCCCTTTTTCCCTTCCGCCTACCCCTGCACTTGCGCGATCTGAATGACACCTGGCCTAGTAGGATCGTTGTCTGTCTTCCCCTTGCTCCCCCTCCCTGCCTCGTCACACCTTGAAACATTTGTGTATAGGCGCGTTACAAATGCCATATCATATCATATCATATCATACTATGCTCCATCATCTGTCGTATAACTGATGTCAGGCAGTATCTTCTTCAAAGATAGCTTTTATTGTACTGTATTTTAATGGGTCTGTCAAAATGTTCTTGGCCTCAATATTCTCAACAAGGGCCATCCTCAGATGTGTTACCTGACAACCCTTAATGCAATTATGGTATTATTTTTAAAGCCTATGCTTTATACTGTATCCATTTGCATACTCGTAAGAGCCGGTGCTTTAGCAAACTATTAAAGGCCCAAGGCAGTTGAGAATATGAGAATAAAAAAAAGCAGTTAGAAGGGCCAATAATGGTGTCAACAAAGACACAAACTATATGTACAAAAAATATATATATACTACTTTAGCAGCTCAGGTATTTTTTGGTAAAGTATACTTTGGCAATAAGCCCAGAGACTGCGGGCCATTACTGCCTAAGGTAACACCCACAGGGCCCTACGCAAGGGCCTTAATGAAGGCCCCAGAGGCATTACCGTAGGCGGTAATGGCCTGCAGTCGAGGGGCTTATTGCCATTAGTATCCTGGCCCGTTAAACCGGGGTACTAATGGTGTGTTCTTTTTTCCAGCTGCGAGACTCATTGCATTTCGCAGCCAAAAAAAAATAAAAGTAAAAAAAAGGGCCGTCACTGACAGAAAAACGTAGTCTGTTTTCTCTTTCCGTGGTGGCCATAGTAAACAAAGAAAATGCCGCCATGGAAGGGGAGAAGAGACTATTCATAGTCCCTTCTCCCTTTCCATGGTGGCCATAGAATCGCATGTAAAAAAAGGTCAACAAAAAAAATGGCTGTCAAGGGACAGGGAGAAGGGACTACGTTTAGTCCCTTCTTCCTGGCTATGATGGCTTGAAGAAACACGTAAGAAAGGCACGGACCGGCATTAGAGATGCAGTGCGACGTGAGCGGGATTACCAGCAGGTAAGGCTCGGTAAAAAACCAATGGGGACGTGGATTTTTTATTTTTCGTGCCGTGCAAGGTACTAATGTATGATGTATTATGTATACTCTCTGTGTTCAATATGATCAGCCAATGTGGGGTAAAGGGGTTTACTGACAATGGCAGCTCTGTACCCCGTCTGAGAGATAATCCACCATTGATCCCTGATCCTTTGAACAGTGCCCACAATTCAGTTTTACAATGGCTCTTTACATACATGCCTTTCCACTGTCTCATTTACCACAGACTTTAGTAGCGCTAATAGAGAGTGACCTGTGCTGTGTAGCGCACTCCTTGGAACAGGGGCTTCTGCAACTTAGTTCTCAGCCAGTTCACTTTGACTACGGATGCCTGGTCCAGATGAAAGCTCCAGGTTGTTCATGTTTCATGTTTCTCAAATTTAGGATAAACATCTGTTTGCCAAAATATAATGGAGAACTCATAAGAAAATGATAATTGTTTCGATGCTGTAATCGAAACAGCCAAAACAGGTACTTTGTGCTCTCCCCCGGTGGGAACAAAAGCGCCCTTCAAACAGTCCATGGGGTCCCCCGTAAGCAGGCCTGTGGCTCGCGGACCCTGCGCTGGCTCCCCCATAACTGTATCCAGCACCCTGACAACATGCGTATAAAAAATCATAACTCAGCAATAACCCATGAAATCTGCTTGTGTACCCCTGTTAAACGTTACTGCACCCCGCTACACTGCTTACATACACCACTAAATTACATCGCAACCTTGATTGAGTAGATGCACCCCAAAATCCGATATGCAACCCCACATGCATGCTGTAAATCATACGTGCAAGTGTTCTTACAACTGCCTTTGGGTGGCAGATTATATGAAGGACTTGCCTGGCCCTTTCCCAGCCAAAACATTGCACGATAGAATCCATGAATACTTCTTGCGCTGCGCAATTGTGGCGCGTGAGTGACTGCCTGCAGGCCGTCTCTCGTAACGCCCACTTTTTCACAAGTTGTTCCCCATTTCTGCTGTTCTACCCCCTTCCCAGCCCTCTGTGCAAGCCACGCCCAACGCTTTGCTTGGAGTCTCATGAAAGGCCCTTGATCGAGCTAGCGCAAAATCTACCAAGTCCAGGAAAAGTACTGCGCATTCGGTTCCATGAATCGATGAAGGCAGATTTGCATGCGCTTGCACGGCGCAAGTACCCTATTTTCCACGCAGATAATTTCATGAATCGGGCCCTAGGTTAGAGAAGTGAATAAACTACCATGGATTGGTCCCAGTTGATTGTAGGTTTCCTATGGGTACATACTATTCATGGGCTTAGCAGTATTATGGGAATGGCTCATACTTGAACGTCTGTGTGTGTGAAGGGAATTCTACATCACGCAGTACATGAAACAGATACTTCAACAAAACAAAATGTTGATGGCTGGAAGGCTTTGAATGAATCATAACCACAGGCATAGCTTTGGGCAACCCTCCAGACCATCGTTTTTCAGCCTGCCAAGCCATTACAGAGGGGAAAAACCATAAGAAAATCAGGCTTGGTCCTACCCCAAAAGGGGCAGTCCATCCTGAACTGCTAGGTCAGATCCCTTCTGCACAAGACCACAAGCAGCCCCAGACATGTGTCAGCCTTGTTGGGCATCATCAGTGAGAAGTAGCAAGGGTCTCTAGGCCGGGCCGACTTGAGACCCACATCTGGCATACCTGTCCCACTCAGGGTGACTTAAGCAAAACAAAAAGGTGATGGCTGGAAGGTTTTGAATTAATCATAACCACGGGCATAGCTCTGGGCAACTCTCCAGGCCATCGTTCTTCAGCCTGCTAAGCCATTACAGAAGGGGAAACATCATATGCAAATCAGGCTTGGTCCTACCGCAATAGGGGCAGTCCAGCCTGAACTGCTAGGTCACATCCCTTCTGCACGAGACCACAAGCATCCGCAGACATGTTTCAGCCTTGTTGGGCATCATCAGTGAGGCGTAGCTTGGGTCTCTAATCCGGGCAGACCCAGGACCCACATCTGGGCATCCCCGTCCCACTCGGGGTGATTTTAGAAAAACAAAAAGGTGATGGCTGGAAGGTTTTGAATTAATCATAACCACAGGCATAGCTCTGGGCAACCCTCCAGGCCATCGTTTTCCAGCCTGCCAAGCCATTACATAGGGGAAAAACCATAAGCAAAACAGGCTTGGTCCTACCCCAAAAGGGGCAGTCCATCCCGAACTGCTAGGTCACATCCCTTCTGCACAAGACCACAAGCAACCCCAGACATGTGTCAGCCTTGTTGGGAATCATCAGTGAGAAGTAGCATGGGTCTCTAGGCCGGGCCGACTCGAGACCCACATCTGGCATACCTGTCCCACTCAGGGTGACTTTAGCAAAACAAAAAGGTGATTGCTGGAAGATTGTAAATTAATCATAACCACTGGCTTAATTCTGGGCAACCCTCCAGAACATCGTTTGTCAGCCTGCCAAGCCATCACAGAAGGGGAAAAAGCAAGTGCAAATCAGGCTTGGTTCTACCCAAAAAGGGGCAGTCCAGCCCGAACTGCTAGGTTACATCCCTTCTGCACGAAACAACAAGCATCCCCAGACATGTTTCAACCTTATTGGGCATCATCAGTGAGGAGTGGCTTGGGTCTCTAAGCCAGGCAGATTCGGGACCAACATCTGGGCATACCCGTCCCACTCGGGGTGACCTTAGCAAAACAAAAAGGTGATGGCTGGAAGGTTTTGAATTAATCTTAACCACAGGCATAGCTCTGGGCAACCCTCCAGGCCATCGTTCTTCATCCTGCCAAGCCATTACAGAAAGTGAAACATCATATGCAAATCAGGCTTTGTCCTACACTAAAAGGGGCATCCAACCAGAACTGCTAGGTCACATCCCTTCTGCACGAGACCACAAGCATCCCCAGACATGTTTCATCATTGTTGGGCATCATCAGTGAGGAGTAGCTTGGGTCTCTAGGCCAGACAGACTCTGGGGTTGCTTGTGTTTCTGTGCAGAGGGGACCTGGCCTAGCAGTTTGGGCTGGGCTGCTACCATTGGTTGCAGTACCTGACTGATTTGCAAATGGCTGGACCCCTTTTGCAATGGTGCAGAAGGGCTAAAAAAAAAAAGTGGTGTGAAAGGTTGCCAAGAGCAGTGCCAGTGGTTCAGATTTATTCAAAACCTCCCACCCATCACTTTTTCGGTTACAGTTTGTCTCCCTATGTGAGAGAGGGTATGCCCAGACGTGGCTCTCTTGCTGGTTGCGCCATAGGAAACCAAGCTGCGCCTCACTGAGGAGGCTCAATAAGGCCGAAACATGCCTGTGGTTGCTTGCATTTCTGTGCAGAGGGGACCTGGCCTAGCAGTCCGGGCTGGGCTGCTACCATTGGTGGCAGTACCTGACTGATTTGAAAATGGCTGGACCCCTTTTGCAATGGCGCAGATGGGCTAAAAAATGGTGGTGTGAAAGGTTGCCCAGAGCAGTGCCAGTGGTACAGATTTTTTCAAAACGTTCCACCCATCACTTTTTTGGTTACAGTTTGTCTCCCTATGTGAGAGAGGGTATGCCCAGACGCAATAGGAAACCAAGCTGTGCCTCACTGAGGAGGCTCAACAAGGCCGAAACATGTCTGGGGTTGCTTGTGTTTCTGTGCAGTGGAGACCTGGCCTAGCAGTTGTGGCTGGAGCCCTTTTGCAATGGTGCAGATGGGCTAAAAACAGTGGTTTTAAAGGTTACCCAGAGCAGTACCAGTGGTTCAGATTTATTCAAAACCTTCCACCCATCACTTTGTTGGTTACTGATACTTCTACACCTTACTGTATTGAAGGTAAAAAAATAATCAACTGTTCAGCGGAATGCATACTGAAACATTATCTGTAATGGAATATGTGCTTTCATCCCGTTAGCTGTAGGTTGTAGGTGTTGAGTGCACCAAAAGCTAATTCTGTGTGAAAAGGACCAGAAAAGTGACTCAAGAAAAAAACAGAGAAAATATAGAATCAGAAAACAATACGATGAATAGCTTCTAGTGCATACACTGACAAAATACCATTGGTGGAACGGTTCAAAACACGATTCCCAGTTGATTTATGGCTTAACCAGGATCAAACACTTGTTTGCAATCAGATGAATTCTCATGCAAGCACCAAACCTCAAGCCCAAACATTGTAAAGTGAATGATGTTATAGATTGCATCTATTTACTTGGAAGGGGTTTTATAACACACCCTTTTCCTAACAGTGTGTCTCTATGTGTTTTGGGTCGAGCAAATAGGTGCAGCAAATTTGCCCTGCCCCTCACCCTCCCCCGACTCCAGCACTGAAAAAGAGGGAGAAACGTAGTTGCGAAATGACGTAGAGGGTCTCAAAGAGTTGTGTCCATCGAGCATTGGAAATTAATTGGGCCAGCCAAAATAGTGAAGGCGTGTATTGGTGACTTAGTTACCATTAGCTCAGAGGAGCTGTGTGTTTATTCGGTACTACATGTTTTCACAGACACTTTGTGTCAAAATGGATTTGACCATTCTCTTTTTTTGAATGGGGTCCCCCACAATTCCCCTGTCTAGTCTGCACTCCCATCCGGACACCCCCTCACCTAACCCTACACACACATATTTATGTAAATGTATATGTGTATTAGTTTTATTTACTTATTTTATTTTTACATTTATAGCAGCGTGGCAAGCACTCAGGCATCTGGCCACTAGTTACATAGGTCGGAAAGAGTGGTGAGCGCAGGGTCGACAAGTTAGATGAACAAATTAGTCTTTAATTTTATTCTGAAGAGTTGGTGTTAGGCCTCAAATTACAGGTGAGGTGGAAGATTGGTGCAGAGGTTAACCACGAATGTTGGGAAGCTAGATCATCCTGCTCATTTTCGTCTAAATCTGACGTTGTGTAGTTGCTGGCTATTGGAGGATGTGAGAGATCTGGCTGGAGAGTATTTTTTGGCACTCTGGGTGAGGTAAGTGGGGACTTTGTCAGCCAAGCAGCGGTGTGCGAGTGAGAGGATTTGAAATGTAATTATTTCCCGGATGGGGGAGCCAGTGGATTGATCGCCTTATCTCCAAGAGGTGGTCTTTTTTCTTCAGGTCCAGTACTGCGCAGAGGGCATTATTTTGAATGACCTAAATCTTGTTCAGTTTTCTGTCTGCAATCCCACAAAGTTAAGGAATTACAATAGTCCAATTTGGACAGCCCAAGAGCAAGGGCTATAATGAAGCTGTTGGTGGTAGATAAAAAAAGGTCTGCTTGCACTTATAAGTTTTGTAGTGTAGACTGTTGCAGAGGTGACTTTGTTGATTTGTCGGGTCATGTTGAGAGAGGCGTTCAGGTAAAGGCCCAACATTTTGACGGACGTGGAGATTGAGATCATGTGACCGTCTATGTTAAAGAGATGTTATGTCGGGTCAAGATTAGCAAGATGAGTATGGGGGCCTACTAGAAGGAGTTCTGTCTTCTCATTGTTACAACAGAGGCTGTGGGGGTCATCCAAGTTAGGTTTGTCTCGTAATTGGTATTTACAGTGGAGCAGTCTTGATCATTGAAAACTGACAAGTGGATGAGTATTTGTGTGTCATCTGCGCAGTTGGTGGAGTACATTCCCAAGTAGTAAAGGTGGTCAAACAGAGGCTTTGTGTAAATGTTGTATAGGGTTGGAGAGACACAGGATCCCTGTGGGACACCACAGGACCTTGGTATATGCTTGGCAGAAGCTTCTTCCGTGAAGGCTTGTGATGTTCTTTTTTAAAGGAAGGAGGCCACCCAGTTGGGCGCTTCCGGTGAGAACTGTCCTACTGATGTCAGGTGGTGGCCTAGGGTTTTATGGTCCACCAATTCGAACGCACAGAGAGATCAAGTAACATCAGGAAGAAGAGGTTTCCTGAGTCATTGGCATCATCCAACTGATTTTTCAGGTAAAGGAGGGTGGTTTCTATTCCATGACGGAGGCAGACGTTAGATTGATGGGGACTGAGGATGGAGACAGGGAAATATTCCCTGTCGTCAGAATGGGAATCTTCTGTGATAAAATAATTATGAAAACATTTTTTAACATTCACACATTGCTACATAGAAATGCATGTACATAGTTCATTATGGCCTATGAAACATTCTATTGTGTAGTCACTCCACCTCACTTTGGTCCTTTATGACCACAACCAATGAGGTGGCAGGGCTTAAGCTCCGCCCTAGGCAGCCATCTTCAGAATTTTCACTGCAGTCTAATTGACACAGGGAAGCCTCAAGCTCGCTGAGCTTTTCCAAATTTTCTTCAATTTTCACAGTAGTTTATATTTTAATATACTCTACACACATTCCCATGGCTAGGGGCTATCTACACGGGTTTTTGGGGTTTAAAAAAACTTTGTTTTGACCCAGAATTCATTGAGGGAACTTTCTCTTCAATTGGCTCACCTTCAGACTACCAAGAAGCCTTCCCTATTGAGGGATTGCATGAGGTGCAGGAGAAAGGTGGTTTACATGAAAGATCTCCATGATAACTGTTTATACTGTCTTTATCCTCATGACATCAAGAAATGTCACATTTGCAAGTCTTTTTCAACTAAGACCCTACAAGACAGACATAGAAGACTTCTCCTGCATTTGGAAGCCAAGGGGCTTTCTTCTAACGAGGTATCTGAGAAGACAGCCCCTGTTCACTCCAGGAAATCATCTGAGAAGCAAACTACTAAAAGAAGGGCTTCTTCAGTGAAAAGGAGCTCTTCTCCCACTCCCAAGAGCAAGAGGAAGCTGGAAAAGATACCTTTCCTACCTCCCCTGGATTCTACAAGGCATAAAATGAAGCATTCTACAGCAAAAACTACCTCCAAAGGTAAGGAGGAGATTGTAAAAATCCGGGGTGGTGGGGATTTGTCAACGGAGAAGCTGTCTACGAGCGGCAGTAAAGGTAGAGGGCCGTCATCCACCAAGCCGTCGACGACACCCTCATCGATGACCACACGACAAACCGCATCGTCCACGACTAAGTCCTCATCAGCGAGATTATCATCCATGAAGCAATCATCGATGAAGGAAGCTCATCATTCGTCCACGAACCACTCATCCACGAGACATTCATCCACGAAGCACTCATCGATGGATAAGTTACCATCCACAAAATCTTCCTCCATGCACTCGCCGACGGATAAAGGCAAGCCACCGTCCACGAAATCTTCATCCACGGACCCGCCATCGACGAGGCCGTCGTCGACGAAATCTTCGACCATGGCTCCGTCAACGGCACCGCAAGCTTCTTTGCTGACGGAAAAATGAGGGCCCAAAACGCAACTCGCTGATGCCACTGTTACACCATCCAATGAAGACAGTCTTCCTGAATCTATAGAAGCACCACCCCAGTTTGTGGACACTCTTGAACCACAGCCAACACAATTATCTCCCTTAGGACAAATGGCAGAGCTACTTGATGTCATCCTGCAGGAAGAGATTTCAGACACTGTGTTTGTTGAAGAACAGCATTGTCTTACACCTAAGGAACACAGCCCACCTTGGAACCAACTACAGAGGTGCCTGCTGATCCTCATGATCCTGTGCTCATGTTATCAATGCAAAGATCATTGAAGAGTTCAACAGACGTCAAAATGAAAAAAGCAAGTCAGCTGTACTGAGGGAACCTAACCACCCGCAGAGGGATTATGCACCTGGACAAAGCATTCCAAGACATTCGCCTTCCAAGAGTAGGCCACAGAAAATGGTACGTTCACCTGAGCCACCACGCAGGTCTAGGAGCAGGACACTCATTGCTTCACCGACAAGGGCCCCTTCTCCAGCATCGTCACACAGGACAAGGTCTCCAACTAGTGATCCAACGATTGTACCATGCTCTGTTTTGGTCTCAGACTGGCAAGAAGATCCTTTCAGAGAATTGTCTGAACCAGAAGAAGGCGAGATCACGCAAGAGCCGGATACTAGCGAATGGGACGATTACATTGTCGAAAAGCTCAGAAAGAAAGATTCTCCGGATTGCTCTTTACCGCCGGATGATCTAGTCTCTTTTCATACTACCATCAGCAAAGCCGCAGAATTGTTTCAGTTACAGGTCACATTGGAGGAGAAGAAGTCAGTGCTTTATGAGCACAGGGACAAATGTAGGAGAACTGTTACTACCATTCCTCTCATCGACACCATTTGGGAGTCCGGATCCAAGATATTGGCCACACCCTTATCCACTCCGGCTCTAGTTTCCAGGCCAGAGAAAAAATACAATTCTCCGATTCTGCACCTCTTTGTCTACCAGGTCATACAAAACCAGACTCGGTCATCATAGTAGCAGCTAGGAAAAAGTTGACCAATCCAGCATCACCTCTATCAGCCCCGCCGGACAAGGACAGTCGCAAACTAGAGGCTATGGGCAGGAAAGTGTCTGCATCAGCATCACTTACCATCAGAGAGGGCAATGCGCTGGCCATGACGGCGAGAGTCGACTGCGATCTTTGGCTCTGCATGTCCAAGCTGGCCAAACAGCTGTCTGATGAACTCCAGGAGGAAGCCAGGTTGATTATCGCTGATGGGGAAGCAGCTTCGGATGACATGATTGATGCTGCAGTCGATGTGGCGGAGTCAGGTTTCCGGCAGATGGCCCATGGCACGGTGCTGAGAAGACAAGCCTGGATGAAGGCTACCAATTTCCGACCTGAGGTCCAAGCGCAGATATTGGACATGCCCTTCGATGGTCAAGAACTCTTCGGGAAAAAGATCGATGACCACCTCAAAGGAATAAAAAAAGGACACGCCACGTGTCATCAGCTCTTTGAAAGACAAAGATTGCTGGTCGTTTCATCCTTTTCGAGGTTCATTCTCGAAGTACAAAGGTTTTAACCGCCCTTCCTACGGCCAGAAGTCACAAGGTAGTTCATACCAGGACACCAAGTACCAATCTTCCAACAAGTACGCCCAAAGAGGGAGGCGGGCCTCTGCTCAAGGGAAGTCGCAGAGCAAACAAAACTGACAGTCCAGCTCCTCCCCCTCAACGTCACACCCCGGTGGGGGGAAGGGTGAGCCAGTTCTTTCAATGCTGGCAGTCAATAACATCACACAAATGGGTGTTACAGGCGGTCTGCGAGGGATACACATTAGAATTTCGAAACCAACCACCTTCCTTGCCCCTGACTCCGCGCAAGGTGCATATGTTAAAGCAAGTCATGTCTGAAATCCAGAAACTGCTGCACAAAGCAGCAATAGAGCCAGTACCTTACTCTCTAAGGGGGAAGGGTTTTTACTCCCATTTCTTCCTCATCAAAAAGAACAATGGTCAATGGCGACCCATTCTGGACCTGAGAGTACTAAACAAGTATATCAAGCGCATCAAATTCAAGATGATGGGCCTCATTACAACCTTGGTGCTAAGTGCACCAACTTTACCACCATGGTGTAAACTCCGTTTACACCATGGTGGATGGCGGATTTACCGCCCCATTCCAAGGTGAGTGGGGCGGTAAATCCCCATTTCCCATTTTCCCTTCCCCATTCCCATTTTTGCCCCATAGGGCATAATGGGAGTGGGAAAGGCGCTAATTACGCCGCCGTAAATTACGGCGGCATAATTAGCACCATGGCAGGTTAGCGCCATAGATTTTAACGCCTGCTAAAAGCAGGCGTTAAAATCAGAATCAGGCGTTAAGGGTTAACGGTGGCGTTAACCCTTAAGGCCTGAGTTGTAATGAGGCCCGATAACTTTGCAAGGAGTGCTCCCTTGGCTAAACATGCATGATTTCTTAGCCACTCTAGACTTGGAGGACGCATACTTCCATGTACCAATCCACCCAGCACACAGAAAATTCCTCAGGTTCACTGCGGGCGATCTTCATTTTTAATTTCGAGTGCACTTATTCGGTCTGAGATCAGCACCGAGAGTGTTTACAAAATGCCTAGCACCAGTGGCTGCAAAACTCAGGAGGACAGGAAAAGAAGTCTTTCCATATTTGGATGACTGGTTGATAAGAGCAAGTTCCGCCTCAAGCGCACGCTTGGCAGTTTCAAAGTCAACAAATCTCCTAAGAGATTTCACCATAAACAACACAAAGTCCTGCCCAGTTCCCAGCAAGACAGTTTCTTTCCTGGGAGCCGAACTCAACACCAACATTCCCAGAGTGAGACGGTCGGCAGAAAGAGCAAAAGCAATTCTCTGCTTAAACTTGTGGTTCTTAGGGAGAGAAACAACTTTGGTGCGCTCTTACAAATCCCTCCTAGGCATGATGTCCTCATGTATATTCCTCATGCCAAATTGCAGGCTTCGCATGAGGCCTGTTCAGGAGGCACTGGACCACCAATGGAAACAAGCTCTCGGCTCGTGGGAGGACATCGTCCAGATTCCAACAACGCTGCACAAGGCTCTTCGATGGTGGAACACTCAGCAGAACCTTTTGCAAGGGATGCCATTTCAGGGATCAACGTAGACCCTTCTCTTGAGGACGGACGCGTCTCTTTCGGGCTGGGGCGCTCATTTTACGGACCTACAAACTTAGGGCTTGTGGTCACCCCAGGAGTCCCAACTCCACATCAACACGTTGGAACTCAGGGCCATACGGTGGGCACTGAAAGCTTTCCTTCCGGTAGTAGCGGGGCAGGTACTCACTGTACAGAGAGACAACACAACTTCCATGCACTACACAAACAAGCAAGGAGGCAGGAGGTCAGGGTTCTTATCTCAAGAAGCTCACTAATATGGGCATGGGCCTTGCATCACAGAGTCGAAATCAAGGCGGAACACCTTCCGGGAGTGGACAATGTCCTAGAGGACAAACTGAGCATGCACTACACGTCTTCTCACGAGTGGGAGCTGGATGAGAAGGAAGCCCAACGGATCTTCGCCTTATGGGGCCATCCACATCTCGATCTTTTTGCCAACAGGGCCAAAAAGAAATGCAGAATGTTCGCCTCCAGGTACCCAGAGAGTCTGTCAGTAGGAGTCACATTCTCTGTGGATTGGATGGGGAAATTCCTATATGCCTTTCCCCCCTTTCCCCTCATTTCCAGGATACTGTGCAGACTGAAAGAGCAGAAGTGTTGTATGATCCTAATTGCACTGGACTGGGCATGGCAGGTCTGGTACTCGACCCTACAGCACCTGTCCCGATGGCCCCCGATTCACCTCAAAGCGCATCAGTGTCTATTGACGCAACAGAACCGCAAGGTCCTCCATCACGATGCAGCAAGCCTGTCTCTCAAGGGCTGGTTCCTGAGCAGCGTAAACTGATGAATCTCAATCTGCCCGTGGAATGCTGGAATATAATCAGGGCCTCAAGGGCTCCTTCTACACGCATCACCTACACTAGGAAATGGATTCGCTTTTCCAAGTGGTGTGAGACGTATGCTATTGATCCTCTCACCGCTTCAGTGGAGCAAGTACTTCCTTATTTATTACACTTAGCCAAAGCAGGTCTTTCACTGTCTTCGATCAAGGTCCACCTATCAGCCACTACGGCATATAGGACGGCCCCGGAGATGCAGTCCTTACTCTCCCTTCCGGCCATCAAGGTCTCCCTTAAATAACTTTTGCGTACATACCCGCCTATGCCAACGCCGGTTCCAACCTGGAGCTTGAACACTGTGCTAACAGCCCTCATGGAGCGTCCTTACGAGCCCATCCACAGGTGCGACATAAAATTCTTGTCATGGAAAACGCCTTTCTTGATAGCCATTACTTCGGCCAGGAGGATCAGTGAGTTAAAAGTCTTATCTTCTGAACCCCCTTTCATGTTGTTCCATAAGGACTGTGTAATTTTAAGACCTCACCCTAAGTTCCTTCCAAAAGTAGTATTGGAAATGACACTCAGAGAACGCATTGTCCTGCCAACTTTCTTCCAGAATCACTTTCCGGAAGCAGAACGAACATTGCTTTCTCTGGACATAGTAAGAGTATTAAAGTTTTATTTTCAAATAACTAGGGAATTCCATTCTTCAAATCATTCATCGCCTACTCTGGCCACATAAAGGGCCAGCATATTTCCAAACAAGGTCTGGCACACTGGTTTTCCTCTTGCATCACCCACATCCATCAAGCAAAAGGCAACCCCTGTCCAAAACCACCCTCACCGCACTCCACCAGAGGGTGATTGGCTTCAACAGAGTTGCACGCAGGGGTGGCCTTGAAGGACATATGCAGAGCCGCCACGTGGAGCACTCTGCACACGTTCGCTAAACACTACTGCCTGGCTGAAGATGCCAACAAAGAAACTGCAGTTGGACAGGCAGTGCTCCGCCACCTCTTTGCATAAGGTAGGACCAGCCTCCTTTTCCCACATTTCCCTGAGTATGTAACCGTTGTGTTGCTGCATGGTAAAGGTTTGATCACAGATATGTTTTCTGTATTATGCATTTATGTATATGATGGTGGCATGTTTTTAACTGCTTGATATTCTATTCAGGCATCTGAATCTATGAAAGATCCAATGCTGGAGAAGTCTTAGTTACTTACCTGTACCTGTATTTCTCCAGCATTGGTATCTTTCATAGATTCACATGCGCCCACCCGGACCAAAGTGAGGTGGAGGGACTACACAATAGAATGGTTCATAGGCCATAATGGACTATGTACATGTATTTATATGTCACAATGTGTGTATATTTAAAAAAATATATATTATTTTATCACCGAGGATTCCCAGTCTGACGATGCAGAATATTCAAGCATCTGAATCTATGAAAGATACCAATGCTGGAGAAATACAGTTACAGGTAAGTAACTAAGTCATTCTTGCATCAAATTTAAAATGAACATTCATTTATGTCCGATAGAAGATCATTTAAATTCCATTTTAAGATTTAAACCAATGCATTCTAAATGTATTATTTCTGGCAGCAATGTCTTTTCTGTGATAATTCTATATCAGGCACATCCTCCAATACTTCACTTTCATATTGGTTGCACGTTGTCATTCATATTTTTTAAAGCTAGTGGTGTTGCCATTGTTGCCAGTTAAAAGTTGTTTGTGTTTTTAAAAATTAAAGTATGAAGGATATATTTTGTAGGTCAACACATATTTTGGTTGCTAGTTTTCTTGTCCGTGTTGGTCCCTTCCTCAATGTTATATGAATCTAAGCAGACTGTGTCCTCATTGTAACAAGTCTGTCTATTTGCCTTTTGAAATTGTGTAAAAAGAAAAGGCAACTGAAGCATGCCATTTTTTTTTGTTAAACAAAAGGGTGGGAAGTGTTAATGTATGACGCTGTTGCCTGCTGCAATTCAGTGCAATTACCTATGTGTGAAGGTGAATGACATGCAAATTGCCCTATTGTGAACACACTTACATTATAATGTACATGCTACTGTATGCAGGAAAAGGACGATGTGAAGCACGCTGTTGGGGTATGGACCAATACAAGCTGTGCATTTACCTTGGAAAGAAGCGTGGGTACGTTTGTACATTTCTTTGGCTCCCAGTATTTCTTGAAATTGTCTCACCGAAAGATATGTAGGGAGAGGACAGGCTTCCTGGTGGGTAATATACATGAATGTTCTGTTTGAACCTATTTCAATCGCATATACGGCTCAGTTCTCAAAATGGTATCCCCACCTCTTGCTTCAAAAACGGATTCACGTAATTTACAAAGAGTTCATATTAATATGGCCTCATTCACATTCTTTAAACAACTGTGTGCACATCGATGATTGTTTCTGCACATTTCAAATTTCATCTGAAATCACGTGCATTGTAAAAACCACAGTAAATAAACACATTCCTTTGTGCCTGTTTGAAAGGGTGCATTTTTCACCATTCCAAGCCTTTTCCTAAGTAGTACAACAGCTGTATGACCATCATGCATTTCTATCTCCAAAACAGAAATAGAATGTGGTTTCTTTATTTTAACATTTCACTATTGCAAACTATGTATGGACCTGTCACTGTGAAATACGCAAAGTTTGCACGGTATTAGCACTAGGGCAAAGTTTGCAAAGTTTGCCCTATTTTTGAACACACTGGGACACATAAAAAAAAACATTTATTAAAAGCACCATGTCTAAAATTGCCCCAGTGCTAAAAAGATACATTTTTGATGCATTTTCACGGCAGTGCTGAGTTTGCCCTAGTGCTAATACAATTCCATTTTGCTCTAGCACAATTTTTGCCCTGGTGCTTTTAATATGTCAAACTGCACTTGTTGAGCTGCAATGGTTTTTTAATGTGTCCCAGTGTTATTAAAAATAGGGCAAACTTTGCCCTAGTGCTAATACCGTGCACACTTTGCACTTGCACTCGTGCAAAGTTGCTGTAATCTGGCCCCAGAAATATGGAGGGATATGGTTTTCAATCAAGACAGCAACGCTGTGGAACTACAGACTTCCACCTTTCATTCCCATCATAGAGGATCGTCTTAATGTTCGGGCCCACCATAAACCATTTTTTTTTCTTCGGTCATCATCGCCCAATCCAACAGGTTGCAGAATCTTGTTATGTCTACTGTAACGCCATGATGCCACTTTGGGTTGACATGTTTTTTTATGAAATCTATACAGTTTGATACAATATGATGAGGGCAGACATATATGAAAATCCACAAGGAATAAACTGTGGGATGTTTGCATACAGATTCATACTGTTGTATGTGATGAAAGCTTGCAGCGACTTTGAGGATAACAACGATGCAAGTCTCTTTTTGAGTTTGATGCATGAGGGTTCCTGCCTAATGTCTGAGGAAAGAAGAGAGTTAAAAGATATATATTTTCATAAAAAGAGCCCAGACCAGGTGAAGAACATTGAAAAGGAATTGATTGTTTTTTGACAGCCATATAGAATAGAGATAATGGTCCTCGTTATAAGCGTCCAAGTCTGGAAATAAAGGTGCCGGTAACAAGTTATCGGCAGCTTTCCGGACCCGGTCACTGCGAGTCTGCCGTTAGGGGCGCTGAACTACCAGCAGGCCTGACCTGCCAGGAGTCCAGGCCCCTACAGGCAGGTTTTTTTTACTGTAAACAACGGTGCCAGTGCTTCAGTGTTCCCACTCCCATGGAAATTGAGTTGGGGAAGTTGAGAATCCTTTGCTGGTGGTAAGTCAACTGTTTGCAGCAAGTGGTGCAGGTGTATCCAACATGGCATTTAAGACTAATGCTTGCCTGTGGAAATTAGTTGGTAGATGGCTCTGATATTTGAGGTGATTTTATTAATTTCTATTTGTGCTAGGGAGACAGCTCCAAAGCAAGATATGGCCTTGTTTATCTTGTCTCAGTAATCATGTTATGAATGTGGATCTCAGGGCTCTTTGTGGGTCATTATTTTTGATATACTTGTTGAGATATGTGGGGAGAATGCCTCAGTATGATCCGTGCATGATGAAGAGGGTCTTGAAGGCCATTGTGTTCCCTATCTGGTGCACATGTAGTGCTCTGTGGGCCCGATAAAGTGTTTGACACATTTCAGCCTCAAGATAGGCCTCACGTCTTTGTTCTGGATCAGTTAGAGTTGGTGGATTACATGTCTAGGAAGTCCCAGATGCAAGATGTTTCAGTAGTCAAGCACTACAAGCAGAATAGCCTAGTCACTTATTCCTTGTAATGCATGTCAAGAAAAGGTACATTGTGCATGAGCAAGTGCAGATAGTAGAGACATGTCTTTGTTAAATCTTGAATCTGCTTAAATAAAGAAAGCTTACCATTGAGAATGATGTCTAGATGTGTTCATCCGGAACCAGTGAAGTGACCTCCGTTTTGGTTGAAGTCAGTTGAAGGGAACCGGATTCTGGATGATTATGTTGAGGAAGATTCTCTCCGTTTTTTATACATTCTGGAAGAGGCAGTTATTGATCTTTCGATCTTGAGTTTAAGCAGGCAAGTGGGGAATGTTTAATACGTGGATTTGTTTTACACCATTAATTAAAGCACATCTGGGCATTGTGTGCATATCTTTGGTAGGATACCGACAAATACTTATTGTTCTTGGATTAAGGCTTTGTGTTTGTGTAGAAGTTGAAAAGCCCAAGACCCAGAAGTGAGCCATGGCATTCTGCAGTAATGTTGGAAACAAGTGGTGCTGAGAGGAAAGAACCCAGCCTGACTTGCACTTACATTTATTGAAAGTAGGAGGTGATCTATTCCAAAGCCACTTTGTAAATATTCATTCTATTTTGCAGTCCGTTCAGCATGGTGTTGTGTTTGACCAAACCGACGGCTACTGATAGATCCAGTAGCAACAAGATAGCTGAGGGGTTGCTGTCTAAAGATGTCAAATGGTCTTCTTTCATGTAAAGCAGTGCAGATTCAGCACATCTGACTGGTCGGATCCCTGAATGCTTACTGTGCAACAATTTTATTGATTTTCTATATTCCGGAAGTTGTGGGGTGGCTACATTCCATAGGATTTCACCCGTAAACATGGTGTTTGCTATTGAGCAGAAGTTTGAGATAATGTTAGGGTTGGCTAGCAGATGGGACCTAGTAGTTTCCTCAGACATTTTAGAAAGTGGCAATGACTGAAAGAGATGTTCATAACAGTAGCCAAAAGCTGTGTTTTCATGCATTGAAACAGCAGGACACGTGAAGGCTTGTTTGGGACCTGCCTTCATTTCTTAGACCACTTTGACAATGTTTTTCAGGATCTTGACAGGGCGACAGGGAGATGAGAAGCAGTGCTAATCTACAATGATTTCTGATATTCCAGTTGATGCTGGGAGGTAGATGTGTTTGTTTTAGGTGAATTGATCATGAGGCATTGATGTAACTACTAGCGGTAGATGACAGACACATATTTGGATAGTCGGAAATAAGGGATGATAGTGAAGTGGGAAAATGGAACACAAAGCTCCCACCAATCCCCTCACACCCCTGGCCTAGAGGATCACGGCCCAGGCACCCGCCACGAGAGGAGTTTGCCCATCTACCAGACGACCAAATACCCTGGTACAAGAACATACGGATGTGCCCACCAGCTTGTCCTACCCATGCCAACACCTGCGGCATGGATGAACACGACTAAACCATGCAACAGTAAAGGAACACATCGTTAGAGATGCCATGACGACTTAGCCACAGGTCAGCACACCCGTGCAAACATGCACACTGGACACTCCCACACCAACCCACACGAAGAACATATTCAGTGCTATGACGTAGGTGACGGATACACTCACCGACGCGCATCTTTATTATTTTTCACAATAGGCTTTTCAAAATGCAGAAACGCAAGACGCATAATGAACTCATCTAAAACGCTTGCTGACACTTCTCCTAAACCCATGTATTACAATGAGAAATATAACGAAGACACGATACTTGGGATAAAGCAATATGATACCATAACCTAAAGCGCTGTGTATCAAATGTTTCCACCTATGCACCAGGCCCAAGTAGGCCGCAAGCAAGAGCTTCCATGAACATTGAATGAGCAAGAGTACAGTTGCTGACCCTGCAGAATGAGCCCGGCGATGATTGACAGTCAAGGGCACAATGTTGCAATCTCGTATGCCGCAAGCCGATGCCGAGGTCACACCTGCAATTAAAACCAGGCACACAGTGGAAAATACAATAGTAATTGTGCAGAATTCTGCCTCGACCACGGTCCCACCTCACGTGACCAAGCCAAACCTGACAGGGTGCCAGGCCCAGGAGGAGAGAGGCACCGAAACCCCCCGTTTCAAGACATAGGCAGATACAATTAAGTGATTCCATGGACATCTGCGGCGGTGGGAGTAGTCGGCCTTCAGGCATACCAATGAATCTTCACGTTGTCTGCACATAACCATAGTGAAACATTGTTGCAAATGACAGGTGCACCGCGAGCTGGGAACAACGATGGTCCCAGACTGAGGGGCTCGTGCGTGGACCAATCAGAACATGGGGCTCTTATCGCTGACGCCATTAACATTGACCAATCCCCAGGGATCTTCATGTAACAATTTCCATGTATCAATTTGAAGGGACAACCCAATTATACCACCTGACTAACCCTCAACCACTAACAAAGCTCTCTATACGTATGCTATACTAACCCTACCACTCGAGGAGCCAATCCAGAGTGGCGATAGGTTTTTTGCTAACTTTCCCAGGTGACGCAAGTAGCGCGTCATACTAAGGTAAAAAGGGCCTGCGAGCCCATGATGAGTGTGTGTGTCAGGACGGATGCGTACGTTCCTTGACCCATCCCTGCCGTTTGTTCAATAAATAGCAGAACCACCTTGCTTCTTGCGTGTGCCTCATACTCATTTTTTGGGATACATGGGAGGAGTTGGGGCCTCCCTACCCGGAGGTCCGTGACGACTCAGCCGACCCCGGGAGAGTTTCCCCCCGACAAGTTGGAGGCACTGCTGAGATCTGTTTGAGGTCTGCTCTTATTTTTATTTTTCCGAGTGCTCCCCGTTATGAGGAGGCCCGGCGGCGCGGCCCCCTCTGCCGCTGCCCCCTTTTGAGGACTACAGGACCATCGCGGAACTGCGAGAAGACCGGACAGCGCAATCCGGATATTGGCCTTCGGGAGCCGGTTGAGAAGTAACCCGCCCCGCGGTTGGCGAGTGTCCAGACGTGGTCCAGACGAGGGGAGGTGGCGAGCCGCTTGGAGGGGTGCACGCAGTCGGGCGGCCCCACATCAAGAGCACTTGGTGAGTATGCCACGCACAACAAGCAATGTGAAATTGTGAGGGAGGGGGGAGGAACTGAATACGGGAGGCGGGAGGTGTTGCACAGGTGCGCGGCGAAGGTTTGACAAATTAATGTTGGCAATGAATGAATGGTAGCCGGACAAGTGCGAGAGCAGTCGGCTACGCTACGGGAGAGAAGGGGGAGGAGCACGAAAACATCACGTGCGGCCGCTCGGAGACACTGATTGGCCTAGGTCGCGACCACGTGTAAGGGTGTGTGTGCGTGCGCGGTTTCCTGCGATTTGGTGATTATTGATCAATGAGTAGATGAGGATCCCTATTAATCGAGCAGGAAACTCAATAGATAGATGACGTTTCCCTGTAGGCGGTAGCTAGCTGGTTGCCCAATACGGAAGATAATTGGCTGGTTAAGCCCTCCTGTCGAGGGGCGTATCACACGCGAGGCGACGCAGCGTGCGCAGTCCGATTATATTGTTGATTACCTTGTTCCAGGCATGACAGGAAGACAGCTGTGGGGTTAACGGGGGTGGATTGCAAATATAGTTTGAACTTTTTAAGAATTTACCAGTAGTTTGAAGAAATCGGTGACGTCACCAGTAGGGATTTCATAGGTTATCACGAGCACAAGGCATCTTTATTTTTGAAAGTGGAGGGGAAGAGAGTTGTGGTAGGGGAGTGGAAACGAAGGTAAACGGTAGTGAATTGACCAGGGGGAAGGCGGAAATGGGGACGTGGCTGCTCACGAAGAACGCCGGCCACGGCAAGTGTAAAGGAGGGAGGAGGATCAAGTGGGAGTGGGGCGGCTGTATAAGAACGTAATAAGGGGCACGCAGCCACAGGGGGCTACGTGCGCCTCGGCCGCAGGGGGCCGTAAAGGTGGAAAAGAAAGAAAAGAATATGCAAACGTGAATGGTATATTTTACGTTATTGGATTATCACAAGTCCCCAAAATTTACGGGGCCAGGTAAGAGGCTGTACATTATAAACTGTCAGTAAAATAACGGCTACCAAATAGGGGAAGGACAACAAGTAAAGAGCTACCATGTCATACGGGGCAGGATCGGGAGGGTGGGGGAACACCCTCACTACCCCGTTACAACACATATATAAAACATTATCGCCCCATAGGGAGAAACTGATCAAGTATAGCATTGAATGGACACAGGGGACGGACAACAAAATGACGACACCATGGCCACCTAATGGTAGTTTCGATCCATATACCCAACATTCGCTACTGACCTATCTGCATAACACATACAAGGGGAAGAAGTTGACACACCACGTGGAGGTGTTTAACTTATGGAGAATGTTTCAAGGGTCCCGACCAGGACCAAACGGAATGTTTATTATGGGGAACCAACGGAAGAAAAGATTAAGAAGGAAGGAGAGAACGGGGACAAAGAGAGTGAAGGCACACAGAACACGGGGAACGGAGAAGAGGGAGGAGAAAAGCGTAACAACATAAAAGAAAAGGAAATAAAAAAGGAACAGAGCGACGATATACCCCTAGCGAAGGTAGTGAAAAAGGAGGAAGGGGGGTTATATCCTTTAACAGAACTACGAGACCTGGTTCAATTAAGGGCAGCTGAGGGGTACTCGAACCCGACATACAGCCCGCCACCATATACAGCCACAGGTAGCCACACAGAAAGGGAGCAGAGTAACACGACGGGACAAGCTCGCGCAAAAATACCCGCAGGGGAACGGGAGATTGACAAAGCAAATAGCAGGACTAGGACAGGATGACTGGGTAGCTGCGCAGGTATTATTAAAATTACGAGGTTCATTAACAGAAGAAGAGGAAGAGGTGGTAAGGAAAATGGACGAGGAAAACATCAGAAAGAGCAAAAAGAAAAGAGAAGAGGGGAAAAGAAAGGGGGAGGAGCTGTTACGACAAAAGGAAGAGATTTTGGAAGAACGATTAGCAGAATTAAGGGATGAGCAGAATACACTGATGAAGCAGCTCGAGAGGGAGGAAAGAGAGAGAGCACGGGAAAGGATAGAAAGCAAGGATGAGGTGGACAGAATGAGGGAATGAACTGAGGAGAAAAAGCGAGAAGCAGAAAGGGTGAAGGCAGTAGCAGAAAGGGTATCGAGAGCAGCACTGCGTGAAAAGAAAAGGAAAGAAGAAGAGAAAGAAAAGGAAGGGGAAATATGGAGAAGGGGATTACTATCAGAAACGACAAGGAAATATGAAGAAAGAAGGATGATAGAAGGTATATTAGAGCAGGAAAGAGCGAAATGGGAAAAGAAGAAAGAAGAAGAAAGGATAATGGAAAAGATGAGTATTGAAGTAATGGAAGAATTGAAAAGGAAAAGAGAAGAAATTGATAGAGAAATAGCGGAGAAAAATGAAGGGGAAAGAGAAGAACGGGGAGGGGGGAGTGAAGTAAGGAGGTATGTATACGGAGACGCAGAAGTAGCAACAACCTCAGCACAAAGGGGAGCAATTGGCAATGAAGACAAGGGAGGAACGGATCTAATAGACTTAAGAACAGTAACGATTAAGGGGAAAAAGATAGACTTGGGGTTGCCATTAACGGAGGACCTTTGCAGTGAGGAAGGAGAAGGGATAGAGAAGGAAGGGAGAGAGAGTGAGAGGGAAAGCTTAGATAAATTATAGATCACCCGGACAAACGGTGAATCACCATGGATATGCAGGAGAAAGGAAGAACTGGAGGGAAGTGAGGAGGAAGAGCAAGGAATAACAGAAAGGCAGACACGCACAACTACACCGTCACCATCCCGTCCCACATGCTCCACTACCTCACGTTCATTACGTGCAACATGCCCATCTAAGCTTGCGCCCTTCCCACACGAACTAACACCCTATGCAGGCAGGCTTAGAGACCTCCCTGGACGCAGGCAGGAAGTACGAATACACACGCCCACATTAAATAAAGGAAATGACAAAAGAAATCTCTTGATGGAGGAGAAACAGTTACGAGCAGGAGAAGTATGGACTCCATTGATGATGTAGAGGATAGGGAAGAAGAGGAGGGGTGTACGGATTCGATTGTGTGGGACCCAAAGGGCCAACAAGGACACAACCTAATGCCACTTCTGGAAAAGGGAGGGGTTAGACCACAATACGTCCCCTGGAAGCATGCAGACAAGGGAAATATAAAGTGCAGGCTCCCATCATTAAGTGGAGGTGCGGAAAAATGGATATATGAAATGGAAAAACACACTGCAGGACAGAAATTGGCAGTGAGGGATGTAAAGGGCCTTCTAATATCAATATTAGGGGATGCCGCAGATGACATCTGGAAGAGAGCAGGCTTCCCCGGGGTCACAACAACAAACACATCACACGATGGGGCACCATTCGCAAACTGCAGACATGCTTTATGGCAGGCACTGAGGGTACACTACCCGGACACATCAGACATAGGAGCAATTACCTCATGCAAGATGCGTGAGAACGAAGATCCTGTTGATTATATCCAGGAAATTCAAGAGAAGTGGCGTATGGAAACTAGAGAACAATGGGACAAGACACCAGCAATATTCTATCATATACTAGTACAAGGGCTCCCAGAAGCAGTCCAGAAACAACTGAAGAAAGTAGTGGGGATGGAAGCAAAAGCATGGCCAGAAATACAACTGACAATAGTGCATCATTGTAGGACATGGCAAGAAAAAATGAAACAAAAGGAAGACAATAGGAAAACGGAAGAGGCTAAATTAGTACAGAAAAAACTTACTAAATATACAATGGAAGGCGCACTAATAACTACACCTGCAACAATGACTCAAAACCCTGCACAAGTAGTAGCTGCACAAGATCCCTCCCAAATACAACCATCACAGACTGTAACACAACAGCTGCCGCCACTCCAACCATACACGACTAACATGGGAGGAGGATACTCAACGCCAGGAGCTGGGTATTATAATTACAACAGTGGAAGGGGAGGAATAATGAGGGGTAGAGGATACGGATATAACACACAACAGCAGGGGGGAGGATTTCGAAATTTCTACCCCACGTGCAACCAGTATACCAGGACAACCCAGGAAGCTTTCCATGGCAGAACAGGGAACCACCGGTGTGTTGGATTTGTGGATTAGTAGGGCACATGTCACGCACGTGTAGAGTGAGACCAGGCACACCATCATGGAGTGAACAGGGACAACAAGGGCCCACACAGGAACAGCAGGGCATCCAGCAACAGCAGATATTGCAACGGGGAAATGGGCAGCAACAACCAGTAACACAACAACAGCCACAGACATATTCGCTGCCACAACAACAGGTAGCAATGACACAACTACCCCAAGTACAGCAAGCACAGCAACCTGCCCAAGTCCAAGACCATAACATAACCTCTACCAATACACAACTACAGCAAACACAACTGGGAAGGGTGACGGTCCTGGGACACAACCCTTACACAGGAAGTGGTCAATCATTATACCCTCAATAGGACAGCCCAAAGACGGCCTTGGTGTGTCCCATCCTGTCGGTAACACCTAATAGTGCGGAGGAACCACGCATAGAGGTAACGATAGGTGACAAAAAATTATCATTCCTTGTTGACACCGGAGCAACCCGGTCTTGCATAAGGGAAGGTAAATTTAAGATGTCAGGTGAAGCCATGAACACCCAAGGATTTTCTGGGGCTAGGGGATTGCTTCCCTTTACTGATAACATTCCCTTATCGATTGGGGATTATGACATGTCAGTCCCGCTTTTATATTCTAGGGCCTCACCAGTAAACATACTGGGGAGAGACATAATGATCAGGTTGAATATGACGATCTCCTTTACGGAGGACGGCTTAATTTGCTCCACTCCAGGAATTAACATGCTCACTGCACGACAAATTATGCAAGCATACTGTGGGCAGACAGTGATTAGGGCTGAGCCAGTAGATGGTGAACTGTTCCAGTACGGGACAGACATGGCATTTGCATGGATGCCAGGAATTGAAGGAAAGATCTGGAGGAGGCCAGCAGCCTATTTGTTCAGACCAGAAACACCAGCCAATGAACCAGAAGGAAAGGTGATTGCAGTGAACATAGAGAGCATTATAGCAACTGCTGATTACATTGCAGTACATGCCCATGACGGAGAAGGGAAAGCATGGAGGGCAGTGATAGCACTAGCAGAGGGATGTAGACTCACCCAGGTGTCAGATGAGGAGCTCTTCTCAGAAGAAAAGGAAGAAGGTGAAATGGTGTTTATGATGAGTGTAGAAATATGGCTTAGAGTGACGTACAAACAAGTGGCACAGAAAATTGCAATGGCACTTGAAGCACCCACATCCACCCCAGCTCCCTTCTTTGAGGAAGATATGGCAAAGGTACCGACATCATTATGGACTACTAGTCCCTATGACGTGGGATGTATAAAAAGTATAGGGGGAGTAAGAATAAAATTGAAAAAAGGTGCAATACTCCCCAGAGTGAAACAGTACCCACTATCAAAAGAGGCAGATGAGGGCATATATGAAACAATAACGGCCCTTATAAATAATGGCATATTGGTACCATCAGAATTACCATGTAACACAGCTGTATACCCAGTGCGCAAAGCCAAAGGGGGGTCTTGGCGCTTCATACAGGACCTCAGGCACTTGAACAACATAGTGGAAGCAGAATACCCCATAGCAGCGAACCCGGCCACAATATTGTGCGGCATTCCAGCAGAGGCATCACGATTTACAGTGATAGACCTAAAAAATGCCTTTTTCTCAATACCCCTGCACCCAGACTCACAAGACCTGACAAGCTTCACGTACAGGAACACAAAGTGGAAACACACCAGATTGCCACAAGGCTACTGCGAGTCACCCTCAATCTTCAACAGGGTAATACAGATGGGTTTGGGTAACATTGAAGTGGAAAGCACAGTGTTGCAGTACGTTGATGACATAATAATTTGCAGCACAAGCGAAAGAAGATGTAGAGAGGACTCATTGAAGATGCTGACGGTATTGGCTGAAAAGGGTTACAAAGTAGACAAGGAGAAGTTACAGTACTGTCAGGAACAGGTACTTTACATTGGTCAGCTCATATCTCAATACGGAAGAAAGATTGCACCACAAAGAGCACAGGCTATTTCAAAAACGCTGCCGCCCCACACAGTGAGGGAACTGCAGCAGTTCCTGGGATTGTGCAACTACTGTAGAGCCTGGGTATTTGATTACAGCTCATACATAAGACCCCTACTTGAGGCATTAAAAGAAGCTAACAGAGGGAAGAAAAAGTTGGGGTGGACAATGGAAATGAACGAGGCTTTTGATGAACTGAAAGATGCAATATCAACTGCTCCGGTGCTGGCCACCCCAGATTATGTACGACAATTTTTTATATTTTCACATTGCGACCCAGCAGTAATGAAAGCAGTGTTGGCTCAAAAAACAAGCATGGGCTACAAACCAGAAGTGTTTTACAGTGGTCACTTGGATCCTGTGATGTTAGGACATTTCCCTTGCGAACAAGGTCTCGCCGCAGCTGCCTTTGCGGTAGAGAAAGCATCAACGATCACAATGGGGTGCTCAACCACACTATTTGTGGAACATGCACTATTTGCAATATTGAACAAGCCTAAGTCCACACTCACCACGCAGAGGGTGTCAGGTTATGAGATCATCTTATCTAGACCAGAACTATCAATTGTTAGATGCAGCACGGTTAACCCTGCAAGGTTTATAGCAGAAGTAATTGAGGAAGGTGATTATGCACACGATTGTACGCAGACTACCGAAATGTACTCGAGTTCCAGAAAGGTCAAAGAGGACGCACTAGATGGAGGTGAGCTCTTGTTCATTGATGGGTCCTCAACAATAGACCAAAGTGATGGGATAAGGAGAACTGGGGCAGCAGTGGTAAAAATGACAGAGGAGCCGGTGTGTGTGGTGATGAAATGTGTACAATTACCACAGCATTACTCTGCTCAAGCAGCCGAATTGGTTGCACTGATCTTGGCGTTACAGGAGAGCTTTGACAAACGAGTGACCATATATTCTGACAGCGCATATGTCACGTCTACTGTCCACTCAGGATTGTCCAAATGGAGGAGAAGAGGGTCTAGGAGAGCTGACGGCACCCCAGTACAACATGCTCTCTTGTTGGCTGAACTAATTGAAGTAATAAATAACCCCCAAGAATTAGCCTTGGTTAAATGCACCGCACACGCTAATGGAGAAGATCATATCTCAAAAGGAAACGCAGCAGCAGACGCACATGCAAAGTATGCTGCGTATTTTGGTGAGATATGGAACCCCCCAGAGAGAGGGAGAGGGAGGGGGATAGCTAAAGAGATGTTGATAAGAGAAGGGTACACCCATCTCCCAGCCACACAGATAATGGAGCTACAAGCAGCTGCACCAATGGCAGAGAAAGAAATATGGGTTAAAAGAGGATGTACAATGTCACCAACTGACGCACTATGGCGCCAGGGTAACACTGGAAAGATGGTAATGCCATTGGCACTATTGAACACCGCCCTGAGCCAATTACACCACCCAGCCCATACAGGCAAGGAGGTCATTGCAGCACGAATCAGGGAAGACTGGTTCTGCCCCGAGTTAAACTCCCATGTGACAAACTTCATCAGCAATTGTCTCACATGCCAACAGTTCACGGCTGGTCACACGCTGAAGGTGATAAAAGGCACTATACCCCGGCCAGAGGGACCCTTCCTACACATCCATATTGACTATGTTGATATGATCAACGTATGTCAAGGAAATAGGTATATGATTGTAGTAGTATGCCCATTCTCCAGGTGGATTGAAGCAGGACCCTGCTCACACCCAGATGCATTCAGAGCAGCTAAATTTCTAGTGAGGGAGGTCTTTCCCAGGTGGGGCGTGTGCGAGGTACTGCGGTCAGACAATGGCCCGCACTTCGCCAATGAAATGTTCCAGCACATCACATCCCTACTGAGCATTAAGCATAAATTTGCATGTGCATATCACCCGCAGGCCAACGGTATATGCGAACGCCTGAATGGCCTACTAAAAGAGGCAATTGCAAAAATACAGCAGACAACAAAGAAGAGTTGGTTGTATTTCCTCCCGCTAGCCCTATTTGAGTTGAGGAATAGGCCAGGCTCCGACCACCACATCACCCCTCACGAGGTGGTGACCGGACGTCAAATGCACCTTCCCCTAACGCCAACATCAAGAGCATTCACTGACTATGAAAGCACTGCAGCTGTTCTTGGTGATGAAATGTACCAATATGTGTCTTCTTTGATTACTAGTGTAGTGTTTGTGTCTCAACAGCTCGAGCACACGCGGGGTGGGTCTAAGAGTGAGCAACAAGAAGACGCGGATAAAGAATTGGAAAAAGAAAAACTGTGCAAAATTGCTAAAGGGGACCACGTGCTACTGCGCAATTTCAACAGAAAGTGGAACAGTCCATGTTTCACTGGCCCCCATCTGGTAGAGGAAGTATCAACGAGAGCAGTAAAGCTACAGGACAAACGCGCCTGGAATCACCTACACAACGTAAAGATCTACAAACTCCAGACCCGCCCTAGCATCACCGACAGGGCCATTGGAAGAACAGCAACAACGACACCCACGGAGGAAGAGACTTTTACCACAGCTAACGACCCAAGTGTCCCCCTACCCTACCACCCCCTTGATTACCCAGAGACAACTACTGGCATAGAGAAGGGTAATTGCCACACCGCCCACCCCATGGTCACACGATCAAAGAGTAAAGTGACTTCCGCCAGTTGAGCCCTAAGCCCCCTGCCTGAATAACCCAACTGAAGGACATTTGAAGGACATTGTTTTGCACATATACACATGTAAACACTTGAATGTTCTCTCTTCTTTTTTTCTCTCGCACATGCAGGTACCGTGTATTATTGTACTGCCAAGAATATAAATAACTAACAAGGTTCACTGTCCAGGAGTAGATGCTACCCTCAGACGATAACTACCCTGAAGAATTATCACACCAATTTGTCTATCACATAAAAAGGCCAAAGTACCTAAAAAGAAGGAGGGTATGTGTCTACTACACGGCATTTCTCTTGGCCATAGAACAATCAATGCCCCATCTCCACCCTTACTTGCCTGTCCTAAGAGATAGATCACTTAGATTGGCGTGGGAACAGCTCTTCGCCTGGGCACTGAACGACTACCTGATAGGGAGAGCTTGAAAACAACAACTAACACTAATAACGAGCATATTGAGAATTTTCAGGCGGGCAACTTTAACGTCGCAAGAATTAGCTGCCGGACTGCAGCAAGGTAAGAGCAAAATGCCGGTGAGGTTAGCATCTGTAATAAAAATGACAGGGATCTTGATGATCACCGGGTTCTTGGCTGCCTCTGTATGGCAGAACAGTTGTGCTATCAATATTTTGGCTGTTCCCAAATCTAACATACCCCCACCCCCGGCTGCAACAGGTGTTACGTCAGGTGGTACCAACAAAATTCCACACAAGGGAAATAGAGTTAAACGCAGCACATACTCAGATAATAAAGGTATCGACAACTACATACAAGATTCAGCACATGTCTCGAACAACATGTGGTACAAACACATGACTCAAATAGGCAAGCAGACAACAGAAGACAGCTGCTACGTCTGCTCGTTGATCCCATACGCCATGAGTGCTTCTCGAACTTTCGTTGCCACAGAAATAGATGAAAAGACAGCACGATGTATGATATATTTGGCACTGTTCCAAACGAAAGGGAGATTTCAAGGGAGCACGGTGCACCTGGTATGGAAAACACGAGACACATACCCATACGAAAACAATTTCCTCAAGGTTTATTTGAGTTACAACAAGGCCAGTTTATACGCTCAGGCATTCAAATACATAACAAGCAGCCCTGAAAAAGGAGAAACAAAGAAAATAACATTACAGTACCTACCATGTGATTGGGACGCCACTGAAGTCCCTGGTAAACAAGGCTGTTGGGAAAGACCACTGATAATAATAACAGGGAAGGTGTACCTGGGTGACAAATGGGACATAGGAGTGGCTGGCAGCAACATGGTAACGAGAGAGGATACTAAGAGTATTGCTCAACACAACAACAGATGTTGGACGATTTGGATCAAATACGTACCCATGCTAACATGGTTAGAGAAGGATGAAGACCCAATAACAATACTGCCGCTGACTGCGCCTAAGGTATGCTAACAACATAAAGGAGAAGTGGACGTGGGATACAACACCAACTGTGCAAGTGTAACGGAGTTACCTGAGGGGGGAGCAGGAACAGCAGTGGTAATGGACCATTACTGGGCCTGCGGAAACAAGGCATACCACACACTGCCCCCTCTGTGGAATGGTATATGCACAATGGTACACGTCAATGTACCATCACTAGTGGTGCCCCAGAAACATGTAAATGTGGCAAGCTTTCCCAAAATGGATGAAGGAAACAAGAGGGATAAGAGATCTGTACAATCCCAGAAGAGGCCAGAGGACCAAAACAACGGCGACGACACTATCGTGAATAGAAAGAAAAGACAAGGAGAACCTCTGACAGGAAATTACCTATGGGGAAGGTCGGAAACAGCACTCACTTCAATCCCACAAGAACATAGACTATTCAGCAGAGCAGCAATTTTTTTCTCCTCAATAATACATCCGGGACTACAGGCTTACG